>NC_091792.1:140999772-141302803 GCF_041296235.1 Equus asinus
ATACACGGCCCTTTCCCACATTAATGCCCAAACATTGTTATCATTAACATAATTATTTTGAACTTTGTCTAATTTCTCTCAAGAGCCCATCACCACCACAGAAGAGAGGCTCAATTAAAATATGTGGAATTAGTTACTCCCATTTCTTCCTAATACTTTTAGTTCTTTCTAAAACTATAGACCAGATTTGTTTCTGTAATCCTAGTAGTCCCAGTGGACATCCACTGTAGCCAGGAATGAGTTTTAGTTTCAAATTGGAAATTTTGGCTCTGGGCAAGCTGACCATGCCTTAGGCTCAGTCCGTGCTGTATAATTTGAGCTCTGCTCTGGTTTCTCTCACTTGAGGATGGATCCCTCACTGGCCTTCTTTTGCTGACGTCCCCAAGCTGACCTACTTCTCTGTCTTATCCCCCTTACTCCACATCTTTACTTCCTAGCCTCTTTCATAATATACTTTATGCCTGAAACAGACTTCAGTTCACATTTAGTAATTGATCTTTTCCCTGTCATTCCGACTCAGCCTTACCTAATTCAAGAACCTCCTCTAAGCAATTCAGTGTTGAAATAAAACATGAACATTTGCTTACACAAAGCAAATCCACATTTTAATGGTTATCTGATCCCTCAAGTACATAAATTCTATGGAAATAAGAGGTTTCTTATTTTGAAATCCTGAACACCATAATTCATTTCTTCACTGTCTTACTTTCCAGGATTAAAGGATACAACAGTAGCCAATGCAGATATGGGTAAGGATGATACCACTCCCTGGTTCACACCAAACACAATGAGAGTCCCTGAATTACTAATTTATATATCAACCGCAGTAGTCCAACCTGGAGCTTCCCCCTAGTCTATGCCAAATCCCACCATAGAAAGAAAAAAAAAACAACAAGATAGTAAGCTTTAATTATGGCACAGGCCTTTTGCTACCAATATACATTCTGTCTATCTATGCCTTCTAGAAAATATATTTAATTAAAATCTATTTAATGAAATCCATTTAATTTTCATTTCCCTAAAATAAATAAATTTCAGTTTCTTTTTTCCTTTTTATGATCTCTAAACTCTCTATACATGGTATGTATTTCTGTTAACGCTGAATAAAAAACAAATAATATTTGAGATATAATTTCATAAGTTTTTTGTAAGGGACACTAGCATTGAGATGCTCCGGGGTTCTAGACTTATGACAACATCCTATCAGTTATATTATTCCTTCTCTCTCCAAAGCCTATCTTCTTTCAGGTTCCTTCCTTTCACAATTCGATTATTTATAATAACACTCTGAGCAACAAGACTTATTAAACACTTAATGAAAGGGAAATAACATTTGAGGTTTTATACAAAATCCATTTCAAATACAAATAATGCATGATACAAAATAACAACACTGATTTGGTGCTAGACATCAAATTTGGAATTAGGCTATCACTCCAGTATCTAGAGGATGAGTGAGCAAATTCAACCTTAAGATACAGGTTGACTTCATAACAAAGTAACTCAGGAAAGGAAAACTCAAAAATAAAAAAACATAACCCCTTTCTAGAAACACAAAATTCCGTTATCACACTAAGATCTTAAAGAATTAAACTTCAATATATAAAAAGATATATTAAAATACAATAGATGTTTAATTATAATACTAAAAGAGAAGCATTAGTAGCAGGGAAAAATATCTAAGAATTATTTATATTTGGCTTTGAAATATTCTGTGTGATTTTATTTTTCTAATTAAGTTGAGCCACTATTCTAGCACTTTCTGAGTATACTCAAACAGACAAAATGGAGGCAGTTCAGAAAATGCTGGTGGTGGGAAAATGCCTTCCTGATTAAGTTTTTTAAATGTGACAAATAAACAGCCAGTTGTTTACAAATATATTATGGAGTTAGATCAAGATGTCATAGTAGGAAGAGCCTCTTCCCCAGACACATCAAACCACATACAGAACGACTACCACTGGGAATGACCTGAAGACTAGCAGAACAGCTTCCCCACAACTAAGGATATAAAGAAAAAGCCACCTCCAGAAGGGTAGGAGGGGCGGAGAAGCAGTCTAGTCAGGACCCACACCCCACCCCCGGGCACAGCGACACACAGGCGGAAGGGATACCACAGGCACAAGGACATCCCGGACAAGCGAGGGGTCTCAGCCCCACATGGGATCCCCAGCCTGGGCGACACGCACAGGAAGAGGAGCCCTCCTAACTCTGGCTTTGGAAACCAGTGGGGCTTCCGTTTGGGAGAGCTGGAGGGCTACAGGAAACCGAGACTTCCTTCTTAAAGGGCACACACAAACTCACTGGAGTCCCAGCACAGAGGCAGCAGTTTGAAAAGTGCCTGGGTTACACATGAGGGAGATTCACTGACTCAAATTTTAGGGCAGGTGCTGGAAGGGCAGGGATCTATTGGAACTTTCTCCGGGGATAAAAGCACTGGCCAGCAACATTTTTTTCACTCTCCTTTTACCTGCCTGGTGGGTACCATTCCTAACACTCCCTTTACCTTGCTAGCACCATTTGCCCCCGCCCCCACCACCCAGTGCTCCCCTGTAGACCTGCTCTGGCCGGCACCCCTCCAAAGCAGCTCCTGCCTGTGAGCACCAGCTCCACACACCAGCACACCCATGCAACTGTGGCCCAGGCACAACAGGAGGACACACACAGCCTACACAGGGACACACCTGGAGATCCTGGCTGTGGTGACCAGGGGGGATTGCACTGTTAGACCCCACAGGACACCGTCTACATAAGGCCACCCCTTCAAGACCAGGAGGTGTAGCTGATCTACCTAATACATAGAAACAAACACAGAGAACTAGGCAAAATGAAGAGACAGAGAAATATCTTTAAATGAAAGAACAAGCTAAAACCTCAGAAAAAGAACTAAACAAAATGGAGACAAGCAATCTAGCAGATAAAGAGTTCAAAGCAATGGTTACAAAGATACTCACCAAACTCAGGAGAAGAATAGATGAATGCAGTGAAAACTTCAACAAACAGATAGAAAATATAAAGAAGAACCAGCCAGAACTGAAGAATACAATAACTGAAATGAAAAATACACTCGAGGAAATCAACAGCAGATTACATGATGCAGAAGAACAGATGAGCGATCTGGAGGAGAAGGGTAGTGGAAATCACCCAATCGGAACAGCAAAAAGAAAAAAGAATTTTAAAAAACAAGGATAGCATAAAGGACCCCTGGGACAGCATTAAGAATATTAACATTTACATTATAGAAGTCCCAGGAGGAGAAGCGAAAGAGAAAGGGACAGAAAACCTCTACAGTTTTTCAGACACAATGTCTGGCATTAAATAAAAATTTACTAGGCATGTAAACAGACAAAATCAGATGAACAAAAGCTAAGAAAAAAATAACACCATAAACAAAGATCCACACGTGATCTAGATATTGGTGTTAACTGAAAAGGATTTTAAAATAATTATGAGTTATATGTTTTTTAAAAAAGAAGGAAAAAATGGACAAAATAGATGAAAAGCAGATAATTTTACCTGAGAATTGCAATCAATAAAAAAGAATCATCTTGAAATTTTAGGACTGAAAAATACCCTATGTTAATAGGAGCTCATTAGATGAATTTACCAGGAAATACAAAAATAGCATCAAACAAGATTAATGAATTGGAAGAAGGTCAAAAGAAAATATCCAAACTGCAGCACAGTGAAAAAAAAAATTACAGAAAAGAGAAAAAGAGTGTTAGAGATAAGTGGGACTCAGTGAAAAATCTAATGTGTCTCAGTGTTGAAGTTTCAGAAAGACAGGAGAGAGAAAAGTGTGGCAGAATAAATATTTGAACAGATAATGACCAAGAATTTTCCCAAACTAGTGAAATCTTTAGTTTCAAGCCCAGATTTAAGAAGTCCCACAAACTCAAACCAGAATAAGTTAAACAATAATAATAATACAAACAATAGTAAGATACATCTTAACAAAACTACTGAAAACCAAAGAGACAGAAAATGTTCAAAGCAGCCAGGTGCGAGTGGAGGACATACATTCAGTGGTCAACAAAAGGACTGATGGCTGACTTCACAACAGAAAACAAAGAGGCCAGGAGACAATGAAAGGTCTTAACACACTGAAAACAATTACTGCCAACTTTGAAATCTTAATGCAGAAAAAAAATCCCTCAAAAGTGAAGATGAAATAAAGACATCATCAGGCAAATAAAACTGAGGAATCTGTGAGCAGGAATCTTGCACTAAAAGAAATACTGGGAAGAGTCCCATGGTAGAAGAGAAATAATCCCAGTGGAAAGGTGGAAATGTAGGAGGAACGACAAGAAACAAAAAAGACAAAAATGTGGTTAAAAATGAGTAAATACTGACTAAATATTGATGCTACAAAACAGTAATAACAATGTCTTGCGGGGTTTAAAATATACATAAAATGCATGACAAAAATAACACAAAAGAGGTATAAATGAGTAGTGTTCTAAGCTCAAGCATTACAAGGAAATAGTAAAAGTAATAAGTTATGACTATAATTCATCAAGAATAGATGCTGTAACCTCTAGGGTAGCTACCTAAAGAACAGTCAAACAATGTGTAACTGTCACATTAACGGAGAGGAAAACAGAATAACAACAATATTTGAATAATCCAAAAGAAGGCAAGAAACGAGAGAAAACAGACTATGAAGCAAATAGATCAAATAAAAAAACAAATTTTAAGACCAGAAATATGAAACCAAATATATCAGTAAATTCCTAAATGTAAATAGACTAAATAATACAATTAAAAGACTGATTGTCAGGCTAGATTTAAAAAACAACTATACGATTGACAAGAGATTTTCACATATTGAGGTATATGGGATAACTATTTGAGTTCAAAACTGATTTGGCTTGAACTAAAAAGCCTGACTTATGGCCTATCAAACATACATTGCACATCTGCTTAACCATTAAAGTAAAGAATGCACTCTCTTAAGAGAAGAACGCATACTTCCCCTCCTATGCCCTATTGGTAACACTGTATTGGTAATGCCTGGATTAGTCCCTTTCCTGACATCATAGTCACGTTGACCTGCTAATGTGCAACTGAATACCTCTTTGAAATTTTGATGACAATGTCTCTTGGGTGTGTTTAATGTATGTTCTTTGTCCTGCAAAGATAGAAGAGTACTGAAAACCATGCTTCCCGAGAACTCCTTCTAAGGCCTTCTTGGTTATAATCCTCACTCTGGCTCATAATAAACTCACCCCAGTTCTGATTTATAGATTGGTTATGGATTATTTATGTCAACACAATGCTGATACTTTCAAGAAACAGGCATTAAATATAGTCACAGAAAGAGTGAAAATTAAAGGATGGAGAGAGTCACACCATGCCACTCCTCACTGTAACCCTGGGCCAATTTAGAGCCAGTTTGAACAGACCTCCAACTCTGACCAACAAAAATGACTAAGGATCGTCTTTCAGAAAAACTGCAAAGTCACGCAGGCAGGGCATGCGCAAAACAAGAAATCATGATCTGAAATGACCTCAGAACCAAAGATCCTCCTTCTCATGAAACCCAAGGACTGGGACACGACTGGAACTTGAAAGCTGGACTCTTATCAGAAGCGAGGGGTCCCACATTCAGGAGGATCTGCTGTTAAAATTCTTTCTCTACCGCGTGCAACATGTTTAGAACCCTGTCATAAATGTTTTGAACCTCACCATAAATACCTGAAGCCCACCAATCAAAACCTGTCCCACCAGCGTTTCCGAGTGCCAGCCTGTGCTCCCTAATCTCTTAAATTTCGTCCCAAATCCTGAATCGGGGAGACAGATCTGAGGGCACACGCCCCCGATCTCCCTGGAGATGGATCTCGCAGAATAAAAAACTGATTTCTCCCCTCAAAGGCTGGTGCCATAGTTAATTGGCTTGTGTATGCACATTGGGCAGGGAACCCCAATTTTGGCTGGCAACAC
This sequence comes from Equus asinus, assembly GCF_041296235.1. Taxonomy (NCBI): domain Eukaryota; kingdom Metazoa; phylum Chordata; class Mammalia; order Perissodactyla; family Equidae; genus Equus; species Equus asinus. The sequence continues at coordinate 141,005,716 of NC_091792.1, forward strand.
TAACCAAAGAAAGCTGGTACAGCTATACTAACATCCTAACATCAAACAAAACAAAGTTTAAGGCAAGAACCTTATTAGAGATACAGAAGGACATTTCATAATGATTAAGGGGTTAATCCATCAGGAAAATATCACAATATAAATCTGTATACAATCAATAAAATAGACTTAAAATATACAAAGCAAAATATTGAGAGAATTAAAAGAAATAAACAAAATATACAATCATGGTAAGAAACTTTAACATATTTCTTTCAATAGCTGACAAAACAAGCCTAAGAAAATCATTAAGATTATAGAAGAACTGAACAGCATAATTAACAACTAGACCTCAGTAACATAAAGGTAACTCGACCAAACAGTGACAGTATACACATTCTTTACAAGTGCACAGGGAACATTCAGCAAAATTGACTATATACTGGGTTACAAGGCAGGCCTCAACAATTTTAAAATACTTAATCAACCAGAGAATGTTCTCTGACAACATTGAAATTAAGCTGAAAGTCAATAACAAAAATATAAAAAGAATATCTCAACTGCTTGGAAATTAAGCAATGCACACTTCAGGATAACTCTTGGATGAAATAAAAAATCACAAAAACTATAAGGAAATATTTTGAACAAAAGGATAATGAAAATATGACCCTTTAAAACAGTGGGATGCAGTTAAAGTAGTGCTTGGGGGAAATTAGAGCCTCAAATGCATATTTTAGAAAAGAAGGCTTCAAATCTGACCTAAGCTTCCATGTCAAGAAACTAAAAAACAGAACAGCAAATCAATCCCAAAGAAAGTAGGAGGAAATTAAAATAAAGATATGATCCAAAATTAAGAGAAAATCAGCAAAGCCAAAACTGGTTTTTTGATGAGATTAATTAAATTGATAAACCCTAGCAAAAACTGTTGAAACACATACACACACACAAATTACCATTATCAGAAATTATAACAGACTTTTCAGACATTAAAAAGAAATAAAAGTTCATTATAAACAACTTTAGGCCAATGATTTATATCATTTAAATGAAATGAACAAATTCCATGAAAAACACAACTTATCAAAACTCTCATTAGAAGGAACAGAAAATCTGAATACTTCTCTACTTATTAAAATTGAATCTGTTATTGAAAGTCTTGCCAACACAGTATTGAAGAAGAAGAACAAAGTTGGAGGGCTGATACCACCCAACTTGAATTTAATATTAGGCTACAGAAATCAAGACAGAGTGGTAATAGTGAAAGAGTAGAAAAATAATTCAATGGAATAGAATACAGACCCAGAAATATCAACACAAATATACTCAACTGGTCTTTGACAAAAGAGCAAAGGTAGTTTAATGAAGCAAAGACAGTCTTTTCAACCAATTGTACTAGAAAAACTGGACTTCCATATGCAAAAAAAAGAATCTAGACATAGACCTCATACCACTCACAAAAATTAACTCAAAATGGATCACAGACTTAAAAGTAAAACCTAGAATTATAAGACTTCTAAAAGATAACACAGAAGTAAATCTAAGTGACCCTGGGTTTGGTGATTAATTTTTAGACACAACACCAAAAGCACGATCCATAAAAGAAAAAATTGATGTTAGATTTCATTAAAATTAAAAACTTCTCTGAGAAAGATACTGTTAAGAGAATGAAAAAACTAGCCACGGGTTGGGAGAAAATATTTGTAAAACACATAACTGATAAATGACTTATACCCAAAATATACAACAGATTCTTAAAACTCAACAATAAGAAAACATCCAATTAAAAAATAGGCAAAAGATCTGAACAGACATCTCACCAAAGAAGACATATGGAGAGCAAATAAACATATGAAAAGATGCTCAAGATCATATGTCATTAGGGGATTGCACATTAAAATGACACAACACACCTATTATAATGGCTACAATCTAAAACACTGGTAACACCAAATGTTGCCGAGGATTTGGAGCAACAGGAACTCTCATTCATTGCTGGCTGAGATGCAAGATGGTACAGCCACATTGGAAGAAAGTTGTCAGTTTCTAACAAAGGTAATCATAGTTTTACCACACAATCCAGCAATCATGCTCCTTGCTATTTACCCAAATGAGCTGAAAACTTATGTCTACACAAAAATCTACACAGGAATGTTTGTAACAGTTTTAGTCCTAAGTGGCAAAACCTGGAAGCAACCAAGATATCCTTCAACAAGGGAATGTATAAACAAACTGTGATACATCCACACAATAAAATATTATTCAGAAAAAAAAAGCTATCGAGCCACAAAAAGACATACAGGAACATAATGCACATTGATAAGTGAAAGAAGCCAGTTTGAAAAGGTTACATACTTTGATTCCAATTATATAACATTCTTAAAGGCAAAACTATAGAGACAGTAAAAAAAAAAAAATCATTGGTTGCCAGGGGCTTGGGAGGAGAGAAGGGAGGGACGAGTAGGTAGAAAACAAAGGATTTTTAGGACAGTGAAACTATACCTAAGATACTGGAATAGTGGATACATGACATTATACATTTGTTAAAATCCACAGAACTCTGCAACATAAAGAGTGAACCCTCATGTAAACTATAGACTTTATTTAATTATAATGTATCAATATTGTTTCAACAATTGTAACAAATGTACCACACTATGCAAGATGTTAATAATAGGGGAAACTGTGTGCAAAGGGAGAGGGGAGGTATGGAAACTCTGTACCTTTTCCTCAACTTTTCTGTAAACCTAAAACTATTCCAAAAAAATAAGTCTACTAATTTAAAAACAAAAACTTCCCCACAAAAAATCTGAGACACAGCCTTCATTGGAGAATTCTTCCAAACATTTAAGAAAGAAATACAATCTCATAAAACTCCTGCAGCAAATAGAAAATAAAAAGGGAAGGAACACTTCCCTACTCATTTTATCAGGCCAGTATAACCTTGATATAAAACTTGTCAAAGACATTATAAGAAAGGAAAATTACAGAACAATCTTTCTCATGGATACAGATGCAATCTTTAAACACTTATTATCGGAGATCTGCTAGTGCACAGGCTGTAGAAAACCAGTACAAGAAATGTCACTCTCATCCTAACAATGAGAAAAAGTGGTATAATCTAGAAAATCATAACTTTTGAACCCATCAGAAAACTGAAGTTGTAAGACAATCAATTGAACTGAATTGCAAAGAGTAACAACCCTCCCCAAGGACAAATGGGACTTGAAACTATTTCACCTGTGGCAGAGCACAGGCGGTAAAACAAGCTACCATATGAGCGAGTAAGCAGAAATCAGCTAAAATTTTAACTGCTATAGACTAGATGTGGGCTAGCTTAACAGTTTAGAATAACTGGGAACTCAAAACACAAGGAGAATTCAAACTCACTCACATGCTCTTGTCCCTGGGTCTCCACCAGGTGCCCACACAAAAGACTGGGGGCAGAGCAGGGAACTGAAGCGAGCCCATTCTCATGGCACAGGTACACAAGAAGGGATAGGGTGCCACTGCAGGACAAGCATAAAACCATGCCACCTTGTCCAAAGTCTCCTCTCATGTGAGAAAAGGCCTTAAACCTCTGGGAGAGAGTCAGAAACCATCCCACTCTGAAGACAAGGCAATAATTCACTGCTTCTGGTGGTGAGATAGATGCAAAACCCCTCTTCCTCATGGGAAGATAAGAAAACTCTCTTGGGCCCAGGATCCTACACCAGTACGAAGCAGAGGTAAGCCAGCACTAGTGGAAGGGCAGCAATCCTGCTTTCACCTAATAAATGCCACAGATACTAGGCAGAGTTTGTCTGCAAAAGGGAGAAGAGGAAGGAACACTGAGAAAGACTCACCCCCCAAGGCATGTGGACTGAAACAGGAGGAAGAGAATAGAGAACTCCTGTACCTACCATGAGTCTGAGACTGAGTAACAAACAGCAGACTACAGCTGAGGGAGGGACAAGAGCATGAAGAGAGACTTCCCTTGTGGGACAGCAAGCAGAGACTGAAGAAAGCTGAGGATGTAGCAGAAACAGTGAGAAAACTCCTCCAGTACCTCAGGACCCCTTCTAAGCAAAAATTTACAGCAGTCCACTGAATTTGAAGCCTGTGGTATGCTGAAGCTAATGACAGTAATAATAGAACTCAAACCTAGCTTGACTCCTGGCTGTATTGACTGAAGCCTCCACAATCAGTAAGGATAGAGAACAATTACACAAAATTATCAATCTACTTGACTTAATTGACATTTATAAAGCAGCAACAGTAGAATGTTCATGCTTTTCAAGTGCACATGGAACATTCAACAAGACAGAATTTATTGTGAGCTATAAAAGAAACTTCAACAAATTTAAAAGAATTGAAATTATAGAGATTATGTTCTTCGCCATAATGGAAATGAGCTAGAAATCACAGAAAGGCATCAGCAAAATCACCCAAAATTTGCAAACTAAACAACACATTTCTAAATAACTCATAAGTCAATAATAAAGTCACAGGAGAAATTGTTTTAAATTTTTAATTGAGTGAAAATGACAATAGAATATATCAGAATTCATGGGACCCACCTAAGGCAGGACATAGAGGAAAAGTGTAGCTTTACATTAGAAGAGAATACAAGTCTCAAATCAATTATCTAAATTTCTACCTAAGTGACCAGAAAAAAATTCAAATTAAATTCAAGGCAAGGAGAGTCACATAATAAAGAAAAATTAAGAGATTCAAAACAGAAAAACCTAAAAAAACCAATGAAAACAAGAGATAGTTCTTCGAAAAGATCAGTAAGATTGGTAACTCTCTAGCCAGACCAATCAAGAAAAAAGATAAAACACCTATTATAATATCAGAAATGAAAGAGGGGCTATCACCACAAATCCTACAGACATTGAAAAGAAAATAGGGGAATAATATAAACAACATTATGTGAATAAATTTGATAATGCAGATTAACTGCAACAATTTCTTGAACCATAAAAACTACCAAAGCTTATACAAGAGGAAATAGATAATCTGCATAGCCCTACATATATTTTAAAGTTTAAAATTTTATATAAAAATGTTCCCATAAAGAAAACTCCAGGCTCCAATGACTCTACTGGAGATTCTACCAAACCTTTAGGAGGAAATGATATTCACAAATTCTTCCAGAAAATAGAACAGGAGGGAAGACTTCCCAACTAATTTAATGAGATCAGCATTATCTGTTGTCAAAACCAGACAAAGATGTTTAAAACAAAAACTACAGGGGCCGGCACAGTGGCGCAGTGGTTAAGTTCACACGTTCCACTTCTTGGTAGCCTGGGATTTGCCGGTTCGGATCCCGGGTACGGACATGGCACTGCTTGGCAAAAGCCAGGCTGTGGTAGATGTCCCACATATAATGTAGAGGAAGATGGGCATGGATGTTAGCTCAACGCCAGTCTTTCTCAGCAAAAAGAGGAGGATTGGCAGTAGTTAGCTCAGGGCTAAACTTTCTCAAAAAAAGACAAAACAAAAAAAACTAAAAACCAGTATCTTCCATGAATATAGTCACAAAATCTTCAACAAAATATAAGCAAAATAAATAAAAAGGATAATGCATAACCAAGAGAAATTTCTCAGAAATGAAAAATTAATTCAACATTCAAAACCAATCAGTATTATTCACCATATCAAACATACTAAAAAGAAAAATCACATGAGCATCTCTACAGATACAAAATAAGTATTTATCAAAATTCAACATCCATTCAAAATAAAACTTTCAGAAAACCAGAAATAGAAGAAAGCTTCCTCAACCTAACAAAAAGCATCTATACAACATTGTACTAGAGGCACCAGTCAGTGCAATAAGGCAAGAAAAATAAATTAAAAGGCATACAAATTGGAAAGGAAGAAGTAAAACTGTGTTTATTTGCATATGATACACATAGTTGGAAAATCCTAAGCAATCTACCAAAAAGGTACTGTATCTAACGAGTAAGTTTAGCAAGGTCATGGGATATACAGTAAATATACAAATGCCAATTATATTTCTGTATACTAACAACAAACAATTGGAAATTGAAATGAGAAAAAAATCATGACTTATAATAGCATCAAAAACCACAAAATACTTAGGGGAAAATCTTAACAAAATAGGTGTAAGATTTCTATACTAAAACTATAAAACACTGACAAGAGAAAATTAAAAAGATATAAATAAATAGATAAATCATGTTCATCAGGCAGAAAATTCAATCAATTCTCCCCATATTGGTCTATAGAGTCAACATAATCCCAATGAAGTCCCAGCAAGTTGCTTTGTAGTAATTTACAAAATGACTCTACAATTTATATGGCAAAGCAAAGGACCTACAACAGCCAAAACAATTTTGAAAAGGGGGAACAAAGTTGGAGGACTACCTCTCTGATTTCAAGACTTACTATGAAGTTACAAAAATCAAAACACTATGGTATTGGCATAGTAATAGACAAATAGATCAATGGAACATTATTGGCAGCCAGAAATAGTCGTGTGTGTGTGTGTGTACACTAAATCAATTTTCAACAAAGGTGCCAAGGAAATTAGTGGAGAAAGGACAGTTTTGTCAACAAATAGGTACTGGAAATAGGTATGGTGCTCGACATCCATCTACCAAAAAAAAAAAAAAAGACATGCTGCACCATACAGAAAAATTAATTCAAAACGGATCATAGATCTAAATGCTAAAGTTACAACAATAAAACTTCTACAGCAAAACATAAGAGAAACCTTTTGAGACTCTGGGTTAGCAAAAGATTCTTAGGTAGGGCACAAAATCACACACCGTAAAAGAAGAAATTGATAAAAATGCATGTCATTTGAAATAGCCAGTTAGGAAAATGAAAAGATAAGCCACAGACTGGAAGAAAATACTTGCAAGACGTATATCTGATAAATTACTTTATATAGAATCCTTACAATTCAAGAATAAGAGAATAAACAAGACTATTTTTTTCCATGGGCAAAATTTCTGAACAGACCACTTCACCACAGAAGATGTAAACACATGATATGATGCTCAATATCTTTAGTCATTAGGGAAATGCAATTAAAGCCACAATAGAATATCATTACACTCCTACCAGAGGACTGTAATTAATAAATAAAAATTAATTAGGACTGGCCCCATGGCTGAGAGCTTAAGTTCACATGCTCCACTTCAAAAGCCCAGGGTTCACCGGTTCGAATCCTGGGCATGGACCTACACCCTGTTCATCAAGCCATGCTGTGGCAGCATCCCACATAGAGGAACAAGAGTGACTTACAACTAGGATATACAACTACGTACTGGGGCTTGAGGAGAGGGAAAAAAAGAAAGAAGAAGATTGGCGATAGATGTTAGCTCAGGGCCAATCTTCCTCACCAAAAAAAAGAAGAAGAAAAAAGCATTAAAAAATTAATTAAAAACTGACATCAAGTACAAGCAAGGATGCAGAACAGCTGGAACTCTCATAGTTGCTGGTGGAAATTCAAAATGATACAGCCACTTGGCCAGTTTGGCAGTTTCTTATAGAATTAAACATATGCTTACTAAAGAATTCAGCAATTCCACTCACAGGTATTTATTCAAGAGAAAAGAAAACAAATATTCAAACAAAAACGTATGCCAGAATGTGTATATCAGTTGTGCTCATAATCTCTGTAAACAGAAACAACCCACAACCCTACAATTGAAAATGACCAGCAACCAATGAACGGATAAATCAACATCCGCAAATCAATCAACGTGATACACCACATTAACATAATGAAGAATAAAAATCACATGATCATCTCAACAGACGCAGAGAAAGCATTTGACAAGATGCAGTATCCATTTGTGATAAAAAAAAAAAAAAACCTCTGAATAAAATGAGTATGGAAGGAAAGTACCCCAACATAATAAAGGCCATAGATGACAAACCCACAGCTAATATCATTCTCAACGGAGAAAAACTGAAAGCTATCCCTCTAAGAACGGGAAGATATTTGCAAACCACACATCTGATAAGGGGTTAATATCCAAAATATACAAAGAACTCATACATCTCAACAACAAAAAAACTAACAACCCAAATAAAAAACGGACAAAAGATCTGAATAGACATTTCTCCAAAAAATATATACAGATGGCCAACAGGCAGAGGAAAAGATGTTCAACATCAGTAATTATCAGGTAAATGCAAATGAGATATCACCTCACGCCCGTCAGAATGGCTATAATTAATAAGACAGGAAATAAGTATTGGAGAGGTTGTGGAGAAAAGGGAACTCTCATACACTGCTGGTGGGAGTGCAAACTGGTGCAGCCACTATGGAAAACAGTATGGAGATTACTCAGAAAATTAAGAATAGAACTACATATGATCCAGCTATTCCACCCCTAGGTATTTATCCAAAGAACATGAAAACACAAATGCAGAAAGGTATATGCACCCCTACGTTCATCACAGGATTATTTACAACAGCCAAGACCTGGAAGCAACCTAGGTGCCCATCAAGGGACAAATGGATAAAGAAGATGTGGTATATACACACGATGGAATACTACTCAGCCATAAGAAATTATGAAATCAGGCCATTTGTGACAACATGGATAGACCTTGAGGATATTATGCTGAGTGAAATAAGTCAGAGAGAGAAAGTCAAATACCATATGATCTCATAAGTGGAAGATAAAAACAATGACAAACAAATACAGAGACAGAGACTGGATTGGTGGTTACCAGAGGGGAAGGGGGGAGGGAGGAGGAAGACAGGGGTGACTAGGCACATGTGTGTCCTGCCGGATTTTAGTCTTTGGGTGGTGAACATGATGTAATCTACACAGAAATTGAAATATAATGAAGTACATCCAAAATTTACATAATGTTACAAACCAGTGTTACAGCAAAAAAAAAAAAAAATTTAATTAAACAAAACAAGAAAAGAAAATGCCCAGCAACCAAAAGATGGATAAACAAATTGTAGTACATCCAAACAATGAAATATTACTCAGCAATAAAAAGGAACAGCACTACTGAAATACCAACAACATGGAAGACTCTCAAAAGCCTTAGGCTAAATGACAGAAACACGGCACAAAAGTTTACATACCACATGATTCCATTTATATGACATTTACAGAAAAAGGCAAAGATCTCCTGGTCAATCTCTGCAGCCAAAGAACCCAGAACATTAGAAAATACTCAATAAATGCTGGATGGACAGATAGAGGGGGAATCATTGCAGGGAGGGTAGACGGCAAGAAGGTGACAAAAAGACGCGAAAGCAAAAAGCCACCGGGGGGAGGGGGGGGGCCCAAATCCACCCACAGGACGGAAAAAGGGAGTGAAGGCGTGGTCCAACCCACCTCCACTGATTTCAGCAGCCTAAAAAATCAGACCCTGTAAAGGACCCGAGGATGAAAGAACAGCCTGAGCGCGTCCCTGGCCTGAGGAAAGGCGTGATGCGCCCCGCCCTTCTTTAAAAATCTCCTGCCCCGCGCGCCGGGCCGAGCCGGCGGCGCTCCCCCCGGGAGGGAGATCTTCCGTGCGCCGGGGGGAGCTGGGGCGGAGGCGGGCTGCGGCGTAGCTGAGCGGGCCCGCGTCCTGCCCTCGCCGCTCGGCCCCACTTACCCAGGCCTGCCGTTCCAACTGGGCGTACAGGCTGGAGCCCTTGAGCTTCTGGACTATCTGGGCGATCACAAGCGACAGATCCGACTCCTCCTGCAACATTTCCCCTGCCCTAACCCGCCCAGCCGTGGGGACAGGCAGCCGGCGCGGAGACCACGGGCTACAAGGTCCAGCTCCGGGCCAGGGACACTTCCCCGGGACCTTGTTATGCCGGGACTCCTCCAGCGCGCGTTACTAGGCAACTGCCAGGCCGTGTGTCCATCCCTCTCTGGTCCCCCGCGCGCCTGGAGGGCCCCAGCACCTGCGTTCCGCCGGCGGAAAACGACCTGCGCGGGGGAGCTTTTCATTCTGTTGTTCCTGCTTAGTCTCTGGTTGCAACAGCGCCTCTGATGCACGAGGGGAAGTCAGAGAGTTGTGTATTTTTGTGTTTTATTATAAAGGATCATTCTTCTTCCGCCTTAAAATCTCTGCAGAAACAGGGCAGTGACATGGCAAATTACTCCCAAGAACTGTCAGACTCTGACACCAGCTTTGTGGCCTTGGGCGAGGTGCTTACATTTCAGAACTCACTTTCCATCTCTGTAAAATAATCCCTGATTCACAAGATGTTGTGATGATTAGCTGAGGTAATAATTGTGAGGGTGTCCGGCACTGTATGTAGCACTCCACTTTATTTCCACTTCTTCTATTTTTATTCTTCTATTATATTCTCTGGGTTCTTATGACAGGAATAAATAGACAAGGTCTTCTCATCTAATAGCTGGGACTTAACCCAGAAGCATGTATTGATCGGTTTTCTGCGAAGCATTGGCAATTCAAGGATGACTAAGGCATTGTCCCAGGCTTCAAGGAATGTACCATCTAGATTCCGATTCTTCCATGTATTCAGTCATTTATGCATAATTCATTCAGCTTTCAAGTTATTGAGCATTTACGTACAGGAAAACGTTCAGGCACAAAGGTAGATAAAACGTGGTTCTTGCGTTCAAGGAAACATATCACAGATTTTTAGGAGAACTAGAAGTAACTGATTTAACTAATTGAATGGCATTCCCAAAGAACTGGAAAAAGGCCTATGGAATAATACACGCATTAGAATAACCTCACCAAAATTATCAAGAATTAATTTTCAATGTGTGTATATAAATATATATATGGGGGGTTTGGGTGGGGTTTTTGCTGAGGAAGATTTCGTCCTGAGCTAACATCTGTGCCAGTCTTCCTCTACTTTGTATGTGGGTCACCGGCCAGGGCATGGCTGACAAGTGGTGTAGGTCTGCACCCAGACCCGAACCCACAAATCTGAGCCACCAAAGTGGAGCCTGCCAAACTTCACCACCATGCCGTGAGGTGGGCCCCCTATGCATGTATTTTAAGCAAAGCAAAGGTAGGATTCCAAGAAAACAGACCAAGATTGCTGCAAAAACTACTCTAGCCTAACGACATTAAACTTTAATGTGCTTAGCAATCACAAGAGTTCTGATTCAATAGGCTTCTGGTGGGACCTGCTAATCTGCATTTCTGACAAGCTCCCGGGTGATTGTGACCCGGTGGTCCAAGGACTACATTCTGAATAGCAAAGGACTAGAGCAGGTAAACCATAGAAATTCAAAGGGACTGGAGTTCTGGCGTCTATGCACAACACCCTGGCATTCATACCACCACTGTACAGAATATTGTGTTTCACAGATTTCAAATAACGCATTTGGTCAGGTTTGTTGATTAAAACAACTTTGAAAAGAGGTAGGCAGGAAAAAAACCCAAAATACTTAAAGGCAATTAATGGCAGACTATAAAACATGTAGTTTCTCTACAAAACATTCTCCCACACCTCGGAATTTCTCAAACTTGCAGATGAATAAATCTTCTCAAATCTTTACAGTCTCTCCATTCCAACATCCGACCCATCCGTCAATCTCTGTTCCAACCCTCACTTTGAACAAAAAAGGAAAACTATGGAGACAGTTCTTTTGAGATTGAAAGTGGTGAGGTGATTAATAACTAAAGAGATAAGGATGCTTAGGTTGAGGAGGGTCATAAAGCATAGAGGAGAAAAAAGATGAAACTGTGGGGAGCAGAAGAAAAGGCATTGTGCCTGGATTCAGAAAATAGCCTGGCTCCCTTCCTGCTTTGTACCCTTGGGATTGCATGAGTCCCTCGCCGTCAGAGCTTCAGCTTTCTCATCTGTAACAAGAGGGTAAAATATCCACCTTAGGGGACGTTATGAGGAACAAATGTACCCAGTATTACAATATCAATAAATATCAATAAATTAAATATTAAAATTGAGATAAGTAAATAAAAATAATGTCCAGTACTATTGACAAGGGAATGGAAAGTAACTAAATAAATGTGGCAATATATGTGAAAGTGCCCAGCACAATTCTTTGCACAGATAGAGGCTTTAAAAAGTTTCTTTTTTAAGGAGAGAACAATTTTCAGTCTTAATGCAACAGCTAAGAAGTTTGGATTTGATTCTGAAGGCAAGCCTAAGCAAAAAAAAAAAAAAATCGTAACATTAAAAATTGTTTCTTACATACATAGAAGCAGGTGTATTGTAGTATAAGTCAATTCTAAAATGCCCTCTGTTCTCTTTCCCCAATTCAATTTAGCAAAACTTTTTGGAACACCTGCTCTGTGCTAGGAATGGCAAGGAATACAAAAATGAGTAGGAAGTGGTCCATTTTCTCAAGGAATTCTCACTCCCAAAGAGATGGTGAGGCCAGCACACAAAGAGCTTTAATGGTAGACAGATAGACAGACACTTGTAGTTTCTCACCCGTGTATCTGGAAATCTTATTCCTTTAAAGTCATTGTCCATAAGAAACAGAAGGTGCAGATTCTCATCTTCATCCCACAAGGGAAAACTTTGCCTTGGAAATCCTTATTCTACCCAGAGTTGGGGGGAGGGATTGGAAAACACTCTATTTCTGACATTTTAGAATGAACCATGACCCAGCCTAGAAGATAAATGGCAAAAGGGATCCAATCTAATCTGAGTGATTAAAACTATATAAACAGAGACAAAAGTAAAATAGCTGCAGAGAGAGCTCTCCTCAAAATTCCCTCAAATTCAGAACAAAGCCACTTCTGGGCCAACATGAGTAAGACTCTGGGCCCAGTTCTGCCTTTCTCAGATCTGCTCTGCTTTGATCTATTTTACATGTAATGTTGTGTCGGATTTCACTGCGGGTGAGGGGTGGGGGGATACATTTGAAAACCACTGACTAGTGGCGTCACATGAGCAAGGATGTGGACCACATCAAAAACTCCCTGCGAGCCTAACACAAAAATGAGGCACACTTCAGAGTATAGTGGAACATGTCTTTGCTTTATTCATATGAGTGTGGCTTGCATAAACTCTACAATCTACAGTGAAAAGTATTTTCAGTTGTTTTAGAAGGAAACACCACTTTTAGCTTGCTGGATCTGCAGAATAGATTGTACTGTGTGTTGTTAGGAAATTACTTAAAGTAAATAAAAATGATTATGTGTGCCGTGTGTATCATAAATGTCACAGGCCTCACTGTCTTCGGGAATAAATGAGCTCATAGTGATATCCATTACCTGTCACTGGATAGTTAGCCCCCACATATTGGAATGAGGCCTCAGGCTCCTCTTCAAAGTCTCTTCCTATTACTTCTGGGAGTTCTCAGGAAGTGGCATCTGTGTACTTCGGAAAAAGTCTCCTTGTGATCTGCTCTGCCTTCTTTAGGGATCTCAGATGCCCCAAAGCCACTGTCCAGGGTGCTGCTTCTTGGTCCTCCCAAAGCTGCAAAAACCCAGAGGTACTTAAATCCCAAGGCTCACAAAAAAACTTCATGAGCAAAGACCCTTCTGATTCTACTTGCCACTTCTTTTTACAAAGGAGATAATACTTCATTTCTGACTCCCAGCCGAGTGTCAGACCATGCTGTCCTTCACTTTCCCCACTTGTCCATCACTTCCCACAAATGCCTCTGGCCCCAGGCAATTGTGTGCCAGTGGGGTTTGGTGGGGGGGTGGATTGGGCTATTGGCTCCATGAACAATCCCAGGGATTGTGTTGACTTCATGCAAAATATAAAATTCACAGGAAGAAATGCAAATAACAACGGTTTGAATGATAGGATATATATTATTACCAACAAGTCTGGAGGGGTGTACCAAAGTTGGTTTAATGTCTCAACAACATTATCAAAAATCTAAACTCTTTTTTTCTTTTCCACTCTGCCATCCTTCACATGTTGGCTATCACTGTCCAGCTTATTGCTGCAGTCTTAAGGCGCCTGCTGCAGTTCCAAATACCACATTCTCCAACCTCTGTCTACAAAGGCAAGCCAGAAGGGGACAAAGTAAGGGTTCTCAATGACTGGGTATGTCTCTCTTTTTTGAGGAAAGACTATTGTTCCAAGAAGCCACCAAGAAAACTTCCCATGCATTTTATTGCTTGAAGCCATGTCCCATGACCACGTCTAGCCACAAGAGAGTCTGGCAAGAAATGTTCTGGTATTTTATCCTCAATCCTGGGAGGAAGATGAAATAGAAGAATGGCTTATTGATTCTATTGTGTTGTCCAAAATGACTTCAGTGTAAGATTGGTACTTGTATGAACCAAGATATGAACACTTGTAAGTGAGCATCCTGGACTGATATTTGGACCAATCAGACCACAAATAAATTAAAGTACTTAGAGTTAGGCAATATCCAGATCACTTACCATTCACACAGGGTTGATTGTGTGCAGTCCAGGACCCAGAATCTAAATTATAGCACTTATCGATGTGGCATTTTCTCAGTATCATGGTGACATTCTAAAAGCTAAAAACAAATAAGAATGACGCATTTGTAAAACAAGGTTTATGAGTAAAAGATTATGTGACAAGAACGGAATATTTGGAGTGTTATTGTAAAAAAAAAAAAATACAAAAATCAGTGACATGAGGAAAACAGCTTGTTCATAAATGACTTTTGACAAAGGCTTCCCAATATCTAGAGGTCATTCTACTGGAATTCTAGGTTATTCTCTCTCATTGTATAAGCAAAAGTGAACATTGGAAATAATCTATTCTTTCATACAATATGTACTTCTTGGGGGCAAAAGACATTTGCTGCTGCAATGTCATGTCCTCGTTTCTCCAGGCACGTCCTGTAGGTTTCAGGTAACACAATAGAACAGGATCTACTCAGCTCATTTTCTCCTCAGTTCTCTAATTACAACTCTGTCTTCTTATCTCCCCATCCAAACTATACCACACACACACACACACACACATGCGCGCGCACACACATTTCTACTCCAGCATGTCTCCTTTTTCATTGCATTTTCCTACTTTATATGGCTTTTCCTCCATTGCCTCCTGGGAAATTTGCATACCACCTGCCATCTTTTTTTTTGTTCCAGTTTTCTTGATGGTATGGCAACATGTACAAGGCAAGCATATATATGAGAATAAGACAACTACAATATTAAGTGCTTCAGATCAAATTGAAGGTTGCAGTGGGGTCTGTCCCTAACCATCATGGAAGGTAAAAGTCATCCATAAGGATGCAGATGGGGGACTATGATTAAGTTATGGACCTAGAAAGAATATCAAAACCCAAATGTCAGAGGCCCTGTCATCTGGGAGCAGAGCCAGTGAGGAGCAGCACTCAAGGGCATAGCCTGCAGACCCACTGCAGATGCTGTTAACAGGAGTGGGCCTGAGGAAGAGGCCAATGGGTCTGTTGCCAGGACTTAAGCTTGAGACAAGCTCTGTGCAGTGGAAGGAGCAAAGCCATGGACTGGAACAAAGTGGGTGTCTTGACAAGGATAAACCTTTCAAATGGGAAATTGAATTAAATGTTTGATACAGAGCAGAAGAGAGGAAAAAGACAGGCTACACTAAAACAATGGTTCTCAGACAGCTCAAAATATCCTTGAGTTCTCATGCTTTATCTCAAAAATTCACAACACTATGCAGGTATTCCTAAACTGGCCTGCATTTATTTTAATATAGAAATGTTTTTAAAATGCAGTATCTAGAAAATTAATGCACCATTTGTATCCTTGGTTTTCAGCACACTCCCTGGCACACAGCTGAATGCCCCCATAGCATACAGTGTCCCAGAGGTCAAGGTGGCATTGAACCTAATAGCCCACAGCTGTTCCTTATTCATTAACGTACATTGTTTCTCATTCCTTTCCTTCCCTGTCCAACTTCCCCACTCCCCTACTGAGATCATCCCCAATTACACTATTTTCACTCAAATTCTTATTTCAGAGTCTTCTTCTAGGGGAACCTAACCTAAATCTAGTACTTAATATGGTGCCTGGAAGGTAGCAGGTACTTCTTAAGTGCTGGTCAAAGGAAAGAATGACCATGTCCAATTTTCTCCAGGTGGGGCTGGTTGGCTGGAATCTTGCAACTTTAAGCCCATCCTTCCAGCCCACCAGAGTCTTCCAAACTTTACATCTTTGCACTAGAGAAGAAGAATGACAACAGAGGTATTATGAGTAGGATTCTCCAGAGGACCAGAACCAATAGGAGATTAGATAAACATAGATATAAATATATGGATATATTTATTTTAAGAAATTGATTCACATGATTGTGGGGACTGGAAAATCTGAAATCTGTAGGGCGGGTCAGCAGGCTGGAAGTTCAATAAGAGTTGATGTTGCAGTCTTGAGCCAAAAATCCATAGAGCAGGAGGCTGGAAACTCAGGCCGGATTTCTTGGTTACAGTCTTGAGGCAGAATTCCTTCTTCTCCAGGAAACCTCAATTTTTGCACTTACAGTCTTCAACTGATTGGATGAGACTCACCCACATTGTGGAGGGTAATCTGCTTTACTTAAAGTTGACTGATGATAGATGCTAACCATACCCACCAAAGTCCTTCACATCTGGATTAGTGTTTGACCAGATGACTGGGTACCATAGTCTAGCCAGATTAACACATAAAATTAATCATCACAAGAGGTATCCATCTTCTTAACACAGTTCTGTAACAGCCCTTGTCCTAGCCACACCTCCCTCCACAGGGTCCCATTCTACTTTGACCTCTTTGTCTCCCTAACATCCTGACTGTCCATATAGCCCTTCCATTGTGAATTTCTGTTTTACGGGGCTCTTTGGCTCTTTACCCTGCTGCATTGTTCTGTTCCTGGTTTGTCCCTGCTGAATTGGACTCCATTCTTGGGGACTGACCTCTTGAGCTAGGTCCAGAGCCCCTTCCAGGGTGCCCCTTGACAGGCATCTGGGTCCAGTGGTCCACTGTACAGGGTCTCAAATGAGGTGTGAGAGTCTCTCCAGATTCTCCAAACAAAACAAAGTTTAATTCATGGAACTAAACATGAAATATATGTCAAACAGCACTTTTGTTAAGAGAAAGGGAAGGTGGCAAAATCAAATTGCAGCCCCTAGTGGGGAGGGGTGGCTGCGATTCACCACTAGGATTTTAGTCAGACCATTTTTGAGTGTGTGTGTGTGTGTGTGTTTGATGTTACTCAACATCAAAACATACTGGAAACACTTTAAAAGAGTATCATTGACACATTACATCAGATAAATAAATGTTTCCATCTCAGCTGACTCATTTGCTGGAACAAGTTCACTTGACAATACAAATAAAGAAAGGGGACAGCAAATGTGGATGGTTGAAAAGCACATTTTAAGGTTTTCAGGATATGAGTAAAGGTGTAAATGTTTTATAAATTTTAAGAATTACTTTTTCTATTCCTGCAACATGGACTATCAGAATTAGAACAAACCGGGGAAGTCAAAAGCTTCATTTCCTTTTGACAAGAGTGAAATTTGCTCTTTCCAAGAGTACGGTTAAGAGAATTGCTTTAAATCACACAATAATATGAAGACAGAGCTCCAAGTTCTCACCCAATTTTTCTGACAATGCATCCCTTGCGTGCCCATGATTCCAGAATGTTAATTTTTGGTGTATGTGTTGTCATTGTCTTTTTTCTTTCTTTTTCTTTTCTGTCTTTCTTCCTAGCTCCAGAGCTGCAGAGATTCAACATGGAGGGAAAGAAACTAATATCATCTCATTTAACCCTTGTAACACCTCATAAGGTAGGGATTATTTTCTCTAAATTTTACAGATTAGTAGACCAAAACTTGAAAGTTGGATAACTTGTTAAAAGTCAATATAAGGTTGTTCAATAAACAATAAACATAGCTGGGATTTGAACCCCGCTTGTTTAGCATCACATTTCCCCTCTGGGACAACTGAGCGTAATTTTTGCCTCGAAGATATTCTGGTCCCATTTTTGTCTTATAAGCCTAGCTAGTGATAAAAATGACAACTCCAGAAGTTTTCAGTAATCCTCCCTTTTAATAATGATAAATTTGAATTTGAGAACTTCTATTGACTAAAGAGGTTACAAAGCATAAAAGGGGAGAATATTTCCTTCTATTCATTGTGCATTTCTGCACATCTCCATAAGAAGTTCCTCTGGACATCTTCTAATATCTTCCTCTACATTAATACTTTCTAGGCATTAGAAAGATAATAAGATTTTATTAAATCTCAGAGATGCAATTTTGAAAATGTAAGAAACATCATTAGTAGGAAAAAAGGAGTGTGGGACTCTGCAGCTATGTAATACTATTTTGATCTATTCTTCTTGAAAATGTATAATGTTTTCTTAATGAATGGATGGACCTAAGGGTCAGTTTTGCTATTCTTCACTTCAGAGGTAATAACAAAATTCAAGGAATTATTAGTTTTGTATCTGAGAGCAATTATTCCTTCAAGCTATTCTTTGATTTAAATAGGTTTTATTAGACTTTGAAGTGTGTTGGCATTTATGAAAGAGACTATTGTTTCGCTAGAAAGATTTCTGTTAGCCCAGTATTTCTCTTTAGCAACTAAATGACCTGATCAGAGAGACTGGGATATTGCCAAGTTAAAAAAAAAATATTTGGAGAAATCTGATTTAAATTTAAATGAGGTTCATCTTTAGGCTCTGCAAAGGGAGGAGATCATCTGTGCAGAAGAGTATAGTGATCTTGATCTTGGGGCTTGTAGTCTAAGCCCCTTAGTGCTTGTGGTTAAATACAGATACTAGGATCTACCACTTACTAGCTGTGAGATCTTGGGCACTTTTCTAAGGCTCTTTATGCCTCAGTTTCTCATCTATAAAATAGGGAAAATACTACTTCCTACTTCATAAGGTTATTATGAGAATTAAACAAGTCACTGAGTATCAAGTGCATGGAAGCATGCGTGGTCCCTGGTGGGCCTCAAGGAATGTTTCAACCAGAGCTTTTCAAACTTTGGTGGATATTAGACTCTCCTAAGGAACTTGATAAACATGCAAAGACCAGAGCCCTATTCTACCTCAAGGAGCCTAGGCCTTTGTGTTCATTAACTTTCCAGGTGATTATGCTACACATCAAAGATTAAGAACCACTGGTTTAGACAACAACAATAAACATTTGTTCATCTTTTACATATACCAGGCGTTGTACTCAATGCCAAAGACAGAGAGAAGAATGCATCAGTCTGGCTTCAGTTGCAAAAAACAGAAACCACTCTAGCTTTCTTAATCAGAAAGAGATTTTATACAGACCATTGAATAGTAGGAAAGACTTGAGGAACAAGTCCTAGACTAGGGCTCCAGAAATGACTCTCAGAACATTTTCAACGTGGCCCACCAAGGCGGCTGCTACCTCAGGGAACTGTTGAATTTGAGGCTATGCTGCCTTGGCTGCCATCTAGCAATCAAGAGTCTCCCTCGACCACCACCACAACTGTCTCTCAACACCCTCAAAGCTAGGGACTGGAGGCGAGGATGCTGCTGCAGAGCAACCCAGCACCTTTATGACTGTGCTTGTCCCAGCCACACCACAGCAGCCCAAAGACAGCCCCTGCCTCACTTCCACCTTCCAAATCTCCCTTGAGGGCATCTAATTGGGGAAACTAGTTTACATTCAAGCCCAGAAAAGAACATTTTAAGATCTCTGGCCTCTATAGTACAGGAGGACACACTAGAAGGAGGTTGGAAGGGATGCTGCGTGCCAACCTACCATTTCCACTATGGACGAATGTATTAGGCAGCTAAGGCTGCCATAACAAAATACCCACACCAGGTGGCTTAAATGGCAGAAATCTACGTCTCACTGTTCTGGAGGCTGGAAGTCTGAGATCAAGGTGTTGACAGGTTTGGTTTCTCCTCAGGCCTCTCTCCTTGGCCTGCAGATGGCTCTTTCTTGCTATTTCCTCCCTTGGCCTTTCATCTGTGCAGGTGCCCACCCCTGGTGTCTCTTCCTCTTCTTATAAGGACATCAGTCCTACTGGATTATGGCTTTACTCTTGTGACTTTATTTAATCTTAATTACCTCTTTAAAAGCCCTGTTTCCAAATACAGTCACATTGGGAGTTAGGGCTTCAACATTCGAATTTGGGGGAGACACAATTCAGTCCAAAACAATGAGTAAGACAGGCTTTTGCCCTGGAAGAATTTGCTCCAGGAGCAAAGGTTATAAACACAGCTGCAGGTACTAAGTGCCACAGCAGAAGTAGGTAGAGGTTATGACAAAGATATAGCACAGGATGTAAGTGAACCTTGGACAATGAGTTACATGTGTCTGTATAGACCTTGCAAGTGAAATCCTTATCCTTATTAATTCTTCTTCCCCATTCCTGATGTAGAGTTCTAGTGCAAACTCAAGTGCCTAATAGGGAGGAAAGGAGACGGTATAAAACGTTGCCTGTGGGAGATTGCTGCATTCTGCACAAATCTCCACCCCTTCAACTTCAGGAGCAACCTGGTGGCTGATGGGCTGCAGGAAGGGAGGCAAGACAGCTGTGCTCATCAACACTTTGCTGATTGATTTAAAAATACATAATAAAAGGTGACAATTTTAAACACTCACTAAGAAGCAGGTACAGTCCTAAGACTTTTACATGTTTGGCTCCTTTAAACCTCATCTCAGAATTATCTACACTTCCCAGAATTTGAATCTAAGCTGTTTCCAATGATTGGGCTCTTATTTACAGTGACAGGAAGATCCAGATCCTCTGCCTTCTGACCCATCCAGGATTCTAGTTCCTGGGGATCACTTCAGGGAGCATTCCAACACTGTGGTTCAAACCTTCTGCCCAGGGCCAGCCCCGGTGGCCTAGTGGTTTTCACCATACTGAGCTTTGGCAGCCCAGGTTTGGTTCCCCACTTGTCTATTTATGGTTTTCAATTTTTGCTTTCTTTTGAATTTTTACCTGTAAAATTATTTAAATTAAATCATTTAGTAATTAATTAATAATCATTCAGTTTTCTTCTTTACTTTTCAATCATCTGGCTCTGCATGTTTTATTCAGTCTTGTTTTTGAGTTATTCTTTTTCCAATTTCACTTTTTGTCTTATAGGACCTTTCTCCTTTGCATGGCAACTTGGAACTTAGTTTTCATTCCAAAGGAAAGAGAGATGATGAAGGCCATGTGTCTTAGGCTTTCAGATATTCATTTAACAAATATTTATTCAGCGTCTCTTATGTGCCAGGCTCCCTCTGAGACGCTGGAGATCCGGCAGTGAACGGGATCACCAAGGAATCTGATCCTACAGTGCTTACACCCCATGGAGAAAATGCACCGGAAAGACATAAGCAAATTCTTTTTTTACAAAGGGTAATTTTAGATAATCATAGTTCTTTGGAAGAAAACAAAACATTGTGAGGGGGGAAGGTGTCTGACATGTGGATTGGGTGGTCAGGAAGGCACCCAAGGCAGGGACATTTGACAAGGCTGACCCAGGTTATTTAATCATTGACATCAAATTATATTCATCATCCAAATAATGAATACAAACTTAAAGGTAACTGTTGCTTGTGTGAACAAAGGAAACACAGCCCAAGCTGCCAGTGGTTGGAAGTTTGGCAAAGGTTCTGAAGACTGATGAATAGATGTGGGTAAGAGCTGACCTTTCTCATTTAGCACAATCGCCGGCTTCGTGTGTTTTTTTCCCTCCTGTTTTCTGGGCACCAGTGATTTCTTTGCTGAACCCTGGGGACAGATGCGTGTGAATCCTTGAAAATGAAAGTTATGTGTGGATGCCCCTTCCTGTTAGTAATTGGTAGAACTCAGGACTCAGTGTTCCAGAGACCCTGCCCTTATATCGAAATGTTTCAAATGACTGTCCTAATGAGCACTTACCTTTAAAAGACACCTCATTATGCCGACTGTATGCTGGCTTCTGATTACAAATTGTGGCTGGATTGCTTCAGTCCTTTCTCTTACGTGATATTTTCCTTTCAACTAATTTTTGATTGTATGAGTTACGCTGTTTCATATCCAACTAAGCTATGTTCTTTCATTAAGCTAGTAATCATCAAAATCTGTGCTTTAAATTTCCAATTATATTCCAGGTGGAAATAAATTGTTCTTCGACTATGCCCATGACTGTTAATCTGGATGACAAAAAATTCAGGCAATTACAAGATACTTGCAAACAGCAATATGTTTGTCGTGATGTAGCCAAAACAGCCAGACAACTGTCTGTTTGGTTTGGTTTTTGGGTTTTTGAGCTTTTTCCCAATTTTCTTCCAGAAGAATCAGTGTAGATGCAACCAAGGAAATCTTTGAATTGTAAATGCTTTAATTTTCATGGCAGATTACAAGTTTCTACAACCAACATGAGTCATCAGGCTTCTCAGAAAGAACAGTTCCTCTAAAGACCAGGATCCTGGTTTCTCAGGCAGTTTTCTTAGGGATTCTTTGACATTAATCTTGAATGTAACCTTTGCTCTTTAAGATAAGCTTCTGAATTTTAAACACAAAATGGAAATACTTAATGAGGAAAACATAAAACAAACAGCTGATTCAGGTTTCATTGGCTTGATCACTCAGTTAAGCATTTTTCTTCCTTGTAAGGCCAAGCAAAACAAAGGGGAACTGAATGGAAAAATCCAGCTCTTAGAGTCTAACACATCTTCTGAGAGCATTTCCAGTGATCTCATGAAGGCTGGGAAAAAATAACTTAGCCTCCTCTCCTCTTCCAGAATTGGATTTGCTCCAAAGGAACCATGCCAGTCAACATTCTCTAGGTTTGAAGTATAAGGGATAAATGTCTTTCTGGAGCCACCAGTGGCTTCTAGGTTTGTTTTAAAATGGTGCCGTGTGGTATAGTGGACAGAGACGTAGACATGGATTCGGGGTATCCAGGCTCTCATTCTGCTTCTTCTCCAAAGTAGGTGTGTGGCAATTGGGGTCTCAGTCCACCATCTGAAAAGATGATATGGCTAAACAAGATGATCTTTAAGGATCTATCAAAAATCTATGATGGTGCAAGGCTAACAAGGAGTCTGGCAGCTCAACAATACTGTATTATAAGGAAGGACATCTTTGACAATGTGATGAAAGAACACAGTGTTAAAGAGAACCTGCTGACTTTTCTAGTATTCTGCTATATATTCAATTTCATGAATATACAGAGAATTATAAAAGATTAATGCAATTAATGATGAATCTAGAGACAAAAGATAATGATTATGTTAGACCAAAACAACACATTGACGGGCACTGGAATAGTAACGTCTCCTACTGCTCAGATGTAGTTCAGCTGGATTTACGGAACAACAGAAACAACAACAAAAGCATACTGCACCTGGCCAGTGTCTAAATAACAACAAACACCTCAAGAAACTTTCTTGATCAGCTCAATGTTTAGTCCTCACCTTATCAGCTTTCTTGATTATTAAAGCATTTGGATCTTGTTGCTTTAACTAAGCAGAATGATTTAGACTTTCTTGTTCACAATTTTCTCATCAATAAAATAAGGGGTTTGGCCAAAATAACTCTAAGATTTTCCCAATCTCTAAAATTCTAGGAGTCCACATTTAGACAGTTTGACAACTTGGGTTCTAATTAATTAAATTCAACCAATCTGAGAAATGTATGCTATCACCTATGCAGATCCAGAGAGAAGAATATGCTGCCAGAAAGCAAAATGGCTTCCTAAATAGTTTCATTTCAGGGATATCAAAAAGGACACTTCAAGTCCTGTGCCCTCCCTTCCCCCAGAAAACTTCTCTCGCTGTCTGACCTATAGAATTACTGATTCATCTGTTTAACTTAAGACTTTATCTTCTGGTGAAATACAAATGCCTCTGGAAAGGTCACACATTAAACATTATCAGTCACTTTTACCTTTGTTGAGATGAATATTTTTTTCACTTTGACCCTGCTTTATTTCATAAAGGATTTGAAGCTGCTTACTGGGAATGGGTTGAGCAAATGCATTTCTGAGATCAGATTTGGTAAAACCCCATAGGGGCCAGGCGAGAACATGAGAAGGAGGGTGCCACCAACAAGAAAAGCTCTATGTAAATTGCAAAGTGCTGTAAAAATATTAGAGATTGGTATTAATAACAGGGGAAGCTGGATGGTTAAAGACCAACCTTGCTCATTTCCCAATGACTCAGTCTCCTACTTCAACTGGTCAAATTATTCTTCATTCTTCTTATGGGGCTTAATGTTCCTTGTCTAATTCTTTGGACACTTCGTTAGAAAAAGAAATCCTTCATAATATGCTGTTTACCTTGCTCATGTTGCTTTCCAATTTCCTGAATGGCATAAAATTCTGTTAGGCACTTTGCTGTCTGGGACCACTATTTGCACAGTCTCATGATCTGCCCTATTTCCTGGAAAAGCAAAGATCTTTTCTCTGTTTTTGCATAAATAGGTGTCTATTAAGCTCAGGAAGGAAAAAAATGGCTAATTTCAAATGGTTCTCTCAATGTGGCCAGAGCTGATTGTAGGAAAGTGGATCGTTCTGCCATAAAACAGCAAAGAAAAATCATAGCCTGTTTTCAAAAGAACAAATTTAGTCAAGCACAAAAACTCAAGAAACTTCTAAATTGTACTGTACAGATTATATTTTGTTTAGGTCACAAAGCTAGCATAACCTTGATAAAGAAAAAGAAAAAGAAAACTTTAAACCCTGAGAATTAGACTGAAAATATCTCACCTTACTGAAGACGCCAGCCCAAAAAGGAGATCTACTACTGAGTTGGAGAGCCAGAATGAGAAGCAGACCTCTTGAGGTGGCCTTTTGGACCCTGTCAGTAGAAACTAATCTTGAACAAGTAATTAAAATATTCTGTTAAGAAACCGTTTTACCATTATGTTACTATTGGCTTGAATTTTCAGTCTCGAAAACAGGATTGTGGAATCAATATTGAAGGCTCTATTTGTATGCATTTATCTTATTCAAATAAAATTAAAGCCTCAGTGTTATTTAGTATAAGGATTGTGCATATTTGGTCTATGTGTTCTCTGGCCACGTTGCACCCTCAGTGTGAGAGGTGTCCCGGGGGAAGGGTTTCAAGAAGGGCTGACCATGGGAGACTTGGGTATTTCACTTTCAGTGGTTTTGGACACATGGACTTGAGCTGGGGGAAGTGGATCTACAAATTGCGTGCTCATGTTTCAACTAAATCAACCCTCACAAATGGGCCAATGACAACAATGACAACAAAAAGATACCTTTAAAGAAATCATAGACAAACCATATGGTATTAATAATGTAAGGACACACACAAAATGGCAAAGCTGTTATTTTTTGACTCACTAGTACAAACCTTTGTCAACCACATGATAATGTAGAACATTATAAAAAACAATGATATGACTAGAAGTTGGCCATCTTCCTCGAAAATATCAATGTCTATTTGAAATATAGGTTAACATCTGCTCTTATAAATGATGACCCTCACCTTAAATGTATCTTGTCGTTTGTATATAGTTATTGGTAGTCTTGAGGCATCACAATGTGCAAGACCCATAAAAATCAAGCAGGCAAGGAGGACTCTGGAAAGATGGCAGAGTAGGAAGTACCAGGAATCTGTGTCTCGCTCAGACAACAATTACTCCAGCAGAACCTGTCTGATGAAAGTATTTTGGAACTCTGGCATCTATTGAAGTCTTGCAACTTCCAGGGGAGTACTTGCATGGTAAATTTCAGTCAGTTTCAGCTCTTAGCTCAGCAGCCGCTGCTCATTACCCACTCTGGGCAGGTAGCTGTGCACGTCTTCCTGGAGCTGCTTGCATGCAGCTTGTAGGAGCCAGGGTGGGCAATAAGGACCATGTTCTCCAAAGACTAGGGATCTGTATTCTGATTCTGATTGCTGCTTCTGATGACAGAGGTGCAGACACAGAGGAAGTCACTGTTGTTGCTCCTCCCTCTATTGTTGCAAGCCGTCTCCCTCTGGAGCTGAAGTGACTTCCAGGGAATTTAAAGAACTAGAGCCTTTGTTTTCTCTCTCTATTTCTCTCTTTTTCCTCTTTTTTGGAGCCAGACATTAAAGACTAGGACATTCAAAAGCAGCCGCATACATGGGGAAAATTAGAAAGTCACCACACATGCCCAGGGAAAGGCGTATGCTTAGAAAAGACCTAAAAAGGCCTCAAGTTTACACCTCAAGCTGATCCTTGGCACAGATACAGCCTACAGCAATCAAAACAAAACAAAACCCAGCAAAACCTAGGGAAGGGGAAGAATCTGATTTCCAGAGTTATCACATTATTTAATTCCAATGTCCAGTTTTCAACAAGAAATCACAAGACATACACAGGAATAGGAAAATATTGCCCATTCAAAGGAAAAAACAAAAAACAAAAAAAACTGTTTCCAAGAAAGACCTGATGACAGACCCATTATACAAAGACTTTAAAATGATTGTCTTAAAGATGCTCAAAGACTAAAGACAGACATGGAGAAAGTCAAAAAAATGATGCACGAACAAAATGTAAATACCAAAAAAGGGACAGAAAACCAAAAAAGAAATTCTGAAGCTATAAAGTAAAATAACTGAAATAAAAAATTTACTAGAGGGATTCAAAGACAACTTTGAGCAGGCAGAAGAAGGAAATAGCCAACTTGAAGATAGGACAATGGAAATTATCATATCTAAAGTATATAAAGAAAAAAGATTTTAAGAAAGTGAACAGAGCCTAAGGGAACTATGGGACACCATCAAGGAGAAGAGAGAAAAAAGAGGCAGGGAGATTTTTTTGAAGAAACAACAGCCAAAAACTTCCCAAATATGATGAAAGACATGAATAAAAACATCCCAGAAACACAGGAAACTTCAAGCAGGATGAACCCAAAGAGATCCAGACTGAGACACATTATAATCAAACTGTTGAAAGACAAAGAAAGAATCTTGAAAGTAGAAAGAGAAGTAAGTTGTCACATGCAAGGGATTCTCAATAAGATTACCAGCAAATGTCTCCTCAGAAACGTTGGAAGCCAGAAGGCAGTGGGCTGGTATACTTAAAATACTAAAAGAAAAAAAACCTGTCAATCAAGAATCCTATATCTGGCAAAACTGCCCTTCAGAAGCGAAGGAGACCTTAAGACATTGCCAGATAAACAAAAGCTGAGGGAGTTCATTATCTCTAGACCCTCCCTGCAAGAAATGTTAAAGGGGGTCTTGCAAGTTGAACGGAAAGGACACGAGACAGTAACTCAAAGTTGTAAGAAGAAATAAAGATTGCAGTAAAGGTAAATACATGGGTAAGTATAAAAGCTAGTGTTATTATAACTTTGGTTTGTAACTCCGTATTTTATTTTCTATATAACTTAAGAGACCAATTCATTCAAAAAGCCCAATTATTAGTTCAAGTTTTTGGAAACACAATGTACAAAGATGTAATTTTGTGACATCAACAACTGAAAGTGGTGGGGATGGAGTTGTAAAGAAGCAGAGTTTTTGTATGTTATTGAAGTTAAGCTGGCATAAATTCAAATTACAGTGTTATAACCTTAGGATGTTAAATGTAACCCCCATGGTAACCACAAAGAAAATAGCTACAGAATATATACACAATAAGAAATGAGAAGGGAATTAAAACATTTCACTACAAAAATCAATTAAACATGAAAAATCAAATAAACATGGGTATGCAGGAAGTGAGGGAGTGTACAGTTCAGTGATTTAATAAACATTCATATTGTTGTCCAACTGTCACCACCGTTACATCCAGAGCTCTTTTCCTCTTGCAGACTGAAACTCTACACCCTTTAAACAATATCTCCTCATCTGCCCTGAGCAAACATCCGTGCCCATCTTCTCCTATTTTATGTGGGACGCCTGCCACAGCATGGCTTGACAAGCGGTGCATAGGTCCACACCCGGGATCCAAACTGGCAAACCCCAGGCCACCGAAGCAGAACGTGGGAACTTAACCGCTGCGCCACTGGGTTGGCAGCAGTTAGCTCAGGGCTAATCTTCCTCAAAAAAAAAAAAAATTAAAATCGCATGCTACCACTCTAGTACTTTACAACATTTCATTAAATTGAATGATAAACATTTAGAATGCTCATATGAGATGTCTTACAACTGAAATGAAACAAGCCACACAACACCAGTGGAAACATTTTTCTTCCCATGGTGGTGAAAATGGCTGAGACAATATGTTGAAAACAATATGGCTACAAACAAATACACATTCATCTGTCAGAAAATATTTTGGAAGATGTACAAAAAAATAAAATCGCTGGGGGCCAGCCCCGTGGCCAAGTGGTTGTTAACTTCTTGTGTTCTACTTTGCGGCCCAGGGTTTCACCGGTTTGGATCCTGGCCACGGACCTGGCACTGCTCATCAAGCCATGCTGAGGTGGCATCCCACATAGCACAACCAACTAGAATATACAAGTGTGTACAGGGGGGCTTTGGGGAGGAGACGACAAAAAAGAAAAAAAGGAAGACTGGCAACAGATGTTAGCTCAGGTGCTAATCTTTAATAAATAAATAAACAAAAATAAAACTGCTGCAAAATTAAGTAAATTTGTATTAGTACAAGTGAAGTGGTTTGGGAAGTGTGCTATTCTGTCGGAGGAAAACACATACGTAGCCAGCATGCTTCACTTGACAGAGTTTTCTGGGTTCTGTTTCCCTAAAGAACAGAGGAGGACTACTTTTGTGTGTGCGTGAGAATCTCTAAGGAAAGGCATCCAGGAGAAGAATTCAATAAGGAATGATTTCCATTTAAAAAAAGAAAAAAAAAAAGGATGTTTGAGTTAAAAGCTGTGTTAGTGTAACTCCTGATGAGGCGGGAGCTTTGATGGGAATAAACAAAACATATTCTGGGGAAAGACGACAAAGATACCACTGCCCGTGGTGGGGTTTGTATGATAGGTTTTAGTGAGATGAAAAGTGACTACAAAAATCTTGGAAACCTGTGGTGAACTGAATCATTGGCCTCAATTCTTCATTCTCCTGCTAGAAAATTACACTTCAATACCCTTGACATGGACTCATGGTGGGCAGCGTGTTCTTTCCACCCTTGACTTTGGACTTAGCGTATGACTCATTTTGGCCAATGGGATGTCAGAGCCTGTTGCATGAGCAGAGGTTTAAAATGAGCCATTGCCCGCTCACTTGCTGTAGCCAGGAGAAGAATATGCCCTGAGTTGCTGCTGCCTGTTAGCCTGGAATGAGATGCATGGAACAGCCCAGAGGCAAGCCCCGTCCGTCACCCACAGCCAGAAGCAGAGTCTCCCCAGACCTGTGAGCAAGAAATAATGCTTATGCCACAGGCCACTGAGGTCCTGTGGTTGTTTATGACACAGCATCATTGCAGCTACAGTAGATTAATAAGGTGTCCCACAGACAATGCAGTTATCTCAAAGTAAAATCACTGTCAAGCTTAAAGATGATACTAATTTTTCTTTACAAAAAACATGTTATGAATCTGCTGACCTTTTCTGTGATAAGTAAATGTCACTAGAATGCTATCTAGTAGATATTTTTGAAACAAATAAATATGTTTAATCTATCCCTTCAAGGTAAACGTGATTTTTAATGATGATGAAAAAAAAGTCATTGCTTTTAAAAATATATTTATGCTATGGAGGGATCAGTTTAGAAACTGGTGTTGAGAGTTTTCACAATTATTTCATGTTGGTGCTCCAAACAACTTATGTTTGTAACTTTATGTTTGTTGATTTATGTTATTTATGTTGTTATTTATGTCAAAGCAGCCATATCTGCACACTTGAAAAACGTGGAAACTGAATTTTCTACTGCTTAAAAATCTTCTATTGAGCTTAAGATCAGTGTATTTTACTGCATATCACCCAACATCAAGGAAAGTTTTCTCCTTTTTCTTTTTTTAGAGCTTCAGTGCATGGTTGCGTATCCTAGTTGTTGGTTTAGTTCTCTGTGTGAGCCGCCACACTGTGAGGACTGACAGATGGGTGGTGTGGTTCCCTGACCGGGAAGCGAACCCGGGCTGTGGGGATGAGAGTGCCGAATCTTAACCACTAGACCAGGGCTGGCTAGGAAAATTTTTTTCTAAGCAAATAATTTCAATAGATTTTAAACCCATTTGTTAAAAATATAGATACAGGATATTGTACAGTTGGTTCACAAAACAAATGACTGACATCAGGAAAGATGAAACTTACTAACTGAATTTCAATATCAGCCCTTGCATAATTGACGGGTAGGAATGAAAAATGAGCATCACAAGGCAGATACACTATTTCCAGTCAGATCTACGTATCTTTCTGAGGTATCTTTTTTCAGCTGTGATAGACACAAAATCAAGTATCAAAATAAGCTGAAATTAGAACCAGACCTTTGAATTGCTATTATATAAAACCTTAAATCAAGGTTTTCAAAAATAGTGAAGCATATTCAATCACTTTGCTGCCACTAAAAATACTATTATTACTATTAATAATATGTAGCAATGGATATAAATAATATTTTAAGTGTGAAAATTTATGTATAAATAAACTGTTTTATTTTTATATCATTTTACATGTCCATTTTGCCCTATTTTATAATGTAATAATGATACATGTAAGCAATTTATGAATAAGTAAACATACTTGTATCCAAAGTAAACCCTCAAAAATATTTTACCACTAGGAATGGCACAACCAGAAGTTTCAAGACCACTCACCTAAAAGATGTTCATTTTTCTTACGTCTGTGGGTTCACACCTATGCTCTTCCTCTCCAGCATCTTTAGCTCCTCTTGGTGCCTCTTCCTTTCTACTCAAGCATGCACACTTCCATCCTGCCTTGAAATCAAACACACAAGAGCATCATCGTTTCATCCTGTAACCTCCTGTAGCTGAGATTCTGTTTCTCTCCTTTTTATTGCCAAATTTCTGGACTAAGTGGGCATCAGTGATGCCTCTGTTGCTTCAATAATTGCCCCTCCATTGCTTCTTTTTGTCCTGACCACCAGCCCCAGCACACACATACACATACAGACCCAGTTTGTAAGACCCTACAAATGTGACTTCATGCCTAGGAAACTGGTGGTTTGTGTATTCCCACAGATCTTAACGCCAATTCTAAAAATCTTTCCTTGGTCCTTGACCTCCTTGTATCCAATCAACTTTATTGCCCTTCCATGTTACTTTTAAAAACTATATTCAGATAAAATCTTTTGCCCTCATTCTGCATTATTGTGGGAAATCCACTGTCTCGCCAAATATAAGCTGAAGTTTACTGAGTGAGAGACGCTCATCACCTCCGCCAACGTGGTTGTACCAGGCTGCTCTGTTAGGTACCTCTTGCCATCTTGTTACTCTTGCCCACCTGTGGACACAGCCTCCTCTTTCACTCCCCATGGCCCTGCTAACACAAGTTACTGTGAGAAATTATCACAGAGGGAAAATATATATATATCAGTCGTAAGTCAAATCCACAAATCCTAAAATTCACTGACTGTGCCCTTTCATGGGGAGCAGAGGTAGAACCGGGACTGAGGGAACATCCAATATTGGCTGTCTACCTCCTTAGCTCTAGGTGAGTCGCCATATTGCAGAGGGTCCACGCCTCAATCAGATCGGATACCTCCCTCTCATCTCTCTCTCTCTCCCAAGTTCCACATCCCTATCTCCAGCTCCATGCAGAGGAAGCGAAACTTCCCAAAGTCTCGTACAATCTCCGCCCCCAGGGAAGGCCTTGCTTTCACCTTATCACGTAAACAATTTAGTTCAGTGGTTCTCAATCCAGGCTACACACTAGAGTCACCCGAGGAGCTTTTAAAAGTTCCAGCGCTTGGACCGTGCCTGCAGAGATTCTGATTCACACGTTCTGAACTGCAGTCAGGGCGAGGTTGTGTCGTAAAAGCGCCCACGTGGTTTAACGCGCAGCCGGAGTAAAGTCCCAGGTGCTCCGCTCCCTGTTTCAGCTTCTCAATTCCGCTGTAAGCGTTGGCATTCTCTTTCGCATAGCTACAGACCTAATCACTCCCTTCTCACCAGAAGTGAGTGACCTTTACCACTTATGACATTTAACAAAATGAATAACAAGGGAATCTTTGAAATTATTCATTTTCCTTAAAGGCTGCAAAGACCCCAGACAAAAATCTTGGCTGGGCGCAAGGCGACGTGCTCAGGCTTTTCTAAGTGGGAGAGCGTTCCCTAACCCATGCGGAGACCAGTCCCAATTTGGGTCAAGAGGGATTGTGGTGATGAGTTGAGTCTCATCTATCTTCTAAAACGAAACTAGAGTTCTTGTTTTTTTTAATTTTTACCCTTTTGTGATTCGCTGTGGCAAACACTGCCATCTCTCCATTTTCACTGAAACTTTATCTTATTTTGGCTAGAGAGATGCTTGATAAGCCAAATCTCCATCCTCTGGCTCATCTCTGTTTGGTTGATCATCCGCTTCTTCCTCCTCCTACTCAGTTGAATTTGGGCTCTCCCCAAGCCTCAGTCCTTGGCTCTCAGCTTTGCTTTCTCTTCACACTTCCTCGAACAGGTTATTCATGATGATGTCAGCAATTACATCCATCCTTTGTTCTAAGTATTGTGTGCTACGCTGGGTTTACAATGCAGAGCTTAAGTCAACATGGCCCCTGCTTCATAGGGTTTACCCTCTAGTGGGAGGACACCCACCTATTCAAAAAAGGCACACAAGCAAATGTATAAATGCAAGTTGCCATAAGGTAAGGGACAGAACTCTGTAAGAGCTATTACAAAAGGATGTGCCTAGTTTTAGAGGTTAGGGAAACTGACATTTGAGCTGTAATCTAAAGGAAGAGAGGGTGAAATCAGCGTGTGCAGTGGCCTGGGGCCTCCCCAACTCATTTGGGAACTCTTTAAAGAGACATTGGGTCTCAAAGTTTTGCTGTACCCAACCTTCAGCGTCGAACTTCAGAAGTTCAATAAATATGTATTGATATAAGACTTATTCCAAATAGCAAAACATTTCTGAGGTGACTGTCTGCTGTTTTTGCCCACTCAGCCCATCTCCTCCAAGTAGAGGAATGCATCTTGCTCCTCCAATCGAGTGATACCTCTCTCCTACACCCTTCCCGGTCCCTCAGCCACTCCTCTGTGGACGGCACAGTCTCCCATTCCCCTGGCCATGGAGAATGGTGCAAGGGTGAGAAAGCAACGAGGGTGGGCCAAACGTGACCTTTCGCTAGGATTTTTGCATTTGGAGTTGAAGGGACAAAGAGATTAAAAAATATGACACTGGAGCTGCTGATGGAGAGAGTTCATCTTCAACAGGTGAGAATAAACAAAGAGAGACCAGAAAATGTGACAGACAGATGACGTAGAGTCCTGGAGCACCGGGGTCCAGTTGCAACTCCGGATGCCCCTGGACCTGCCAGGATTTCCACAAGACTTGTTTTCATCTTTGAACTATCCGTTATAGGATACACAATTAACTTCAGTCAATTTGAGTTAAAATTCCACCCCTTACCACTGATGGAGTCCTGACAAGCTGGCTCAACCCCAATGCACAAACAGATTTTAGGGGGGTCTAATTTGTTTTTAATTAATATGAAAATTGGTGGTCATTGTTGATTATAAATAAAATCAAAGGATGTAGCCCTGGAACTACAGATATGAAAAAGAGGTGGATGCAACTGTTATGATCTCACAGTCAAGAGGGGAAACGCTCGACAAATAGTTATAAAACAGCATGACAAGAGCACTGACAGAATACATACAGGAGACAATAATCCTACTACTGCATTAGAATTCCAATTTCATCTTGTCATTTAAAATTTATGGAAAATTGATATTGAAATGGCATTTGTCCCTGTCCTGTGACTACCCCCAGGAGTGTAGCGGACAAATTATTTTAAAATGCAATGCAGTTTTTAAAATATTACAATTAACCTTTCCTATTCTATGGTACGCCTATTTTCAAGTTTAAGTCAAGCAGCCAGTCCCATGCCTTTTTCTGTTGCAAAGTCAGAAATCATTGTAGAGCAGGAGGGTTTAGGAAACATCGTTTCAACCCTCCCCTCCTCTGCCAGGAATAGACTGGCTTGTGTGCTTTCTTCACCTAGTTCTCTTAAAAAGGACCCAGCGAGTCCCAGCTACTATCCTTCTACAGTGCAAGGTCCAGCGTGAGCTGCACTAAGATGCCAAGTGTCCATCTGTCCTGTGTACAGTCAACTCTTTCACAACCTGGGTCAGTGCCATTCATTTTCCCAAAAAACTGTCCCACTTGTTCCTTTTGAAGTTTATTTTTATTCTTGATGGATCATTTTCTCTTTATTTACCAAATAAAGGTGACTTTGAATCATTTATTTTCCCCAATGTGTTAACAACCAGGCTCCGTGGAGTAATCAACAAGCAATATAAACAAGCTTTAAAATGTTTTCATTCACGTAATGAGAACTAAATCATTTTGACCTCTGTCTCACAGGGTACCAATCAGCGGGATTCTCCAGGGTGACTTTCAGCCACCTGTCAGTCTACTTGTGCCACATCTTCCTGATTTAATGAGGAAAATCATTATCATCATCAGATTTTTATAAACTGCCTGAAGCAGTGCTAGGGGGGAGAGAGAGTGACATCCAGAATACCCAAACTTGAACAGCCCACGTAGGTAGCTAGAAATAAAACAAAGGATAATATATTTAACTTCCTCTTAGGGGTGGGAGTCAACTTTGAGTATATTAGCTCCGAGAAATTACTCCAACCAGATCCACTTCTAGGCACTGGGGATTTATGACTGAGTAATAGAAACCCTCTGCCTTCATGGATTTACAATTTAGTGGGAGGCAACAGACAAAAAAATAAACATATGAGTTGTATATATGACATTAGGTGGTTATTGGTCATTTTGAAGAAAATAAAACCAGGTGATAGGG
Organism: Equus asinus; assembly: GCF_041296235.1. Taxonomy (NCBI): domain Eukaryota; kingdom Metazoa; phylum Chordata; class Mammalia; order Perissodactyla; family Equidae; genus Equus; species Equus asinus. The sequence continues at coordinate 141,040,338 of NC_091792.1, forward strand.
TAGAGAACAATGAGAGGGGAGGTGAGGGGATTGTATTATTTTAGAAATAATGGTCAAGAAGACCATTTTTATAAAGTGATATTTGAGCAAAGTTGCTAATGGAGTGAGATATCTGGCCATGCAGATATCTGTAGGAACACTTCTCAGGCAGAGGACAGCAAGTGCAAAGGCCCTGAGGCAGGAGTGGCTTGACATATTGAAGGAACAGTAAAGAGGCCAGTATGGCTAGAGCATGGGGCAGGAGAGGGGAGAAGGAAGGAGGAGGAGATGAAGTCAGAGAGTTGGTGGGGTGGGGTGTGGGTGCCTGGATCATGTAGGGTCTTGTAGGACATGGAAGGGCTTTGGATCTTGTTCTGAGTGAGCCAGGAAGTCACTAGAGGGCAATGGCAGAAAGCCCATTTAGGAGGCTTTTGCAGTATTACAGTTGAAAGACAACGGTAGCTTAGACTCTGGGTAGTGCTTGAAGTGGAAAGAAATGGTGAGACTGTGGGTAGTTTTGGAGATAGAACTGATGAGATTTACTGATGGATTAGATATGGAGGAAAAGAGAAAGCAAGGAATGAAGGGTGGTTCAAAGGGTTTTGGCCTGAGCAACTGGGAGAATGAGCCACCATTTACTGCGTTGAACAAGGAACAAGTTTGAGACTGGGGGGTGCGATGGGGTGGAGAATCAAGAATTTGGTTTCACCAGTTCAGGCAGGGCCAGGATCAGAGTGAAGCAAAGTGTGGCACTTGCCTTGGGCAGAAAATATAAGGGGCATCAAAAAACTTAGTAATCAAGATAAATTTTAATAAATATTTTTTTAAAATCAAAGTTAATGCAAAAAATTGATGTTGAACAAAATATCAAAATTTTAAATAAAGATAGGCTGTTGATCTTTGTTTGTTTTATGACCCTGCATTATTATGCAACAGGAGAAATCATTTCCATCAGCTGGTGGTTCCTGATGGCACCTCCTGCCCCCCTTAATGAGGGCTGGCAATGGCATTTGAACAGATCAGGCAACACAAGGATTTACATATAGTCTTTTTTTTTTTTTTAAGGATTGGCTCTTGAGCTAACGTCTGTTGCCAATCTTCTTTTACTTTTTTCTCTTCTTCTTCTCCCCAGAGCTCCCCAGGATATAGTTGTATATTCTAGTTGTGAGTGCCTCGGGTTGTGGTATGTGGGATGCTGCTTCAGCATGGCCTGATGAGTGCCATGTTCACGCCCAGATCCAAACTGGTGAAACCCTGGGCCACTGAGGTGGAGCACACGAACTTAATCACTTGGCCACGGGACTAGCCCCCTTTTCTTTTTTTTGGTGAGGAAGTTTAGCCCTGAGTTAACTTCTGTTGCCAATTTTCCTCTTTTTGCCTGAGGAAGATTGGTTGAGCTAACATCTGTGCCAATCTTCCTCTATTTTGTACGTGGGACACTGCCACAGCGTGGCTTGATGAGCAGTGTGTAGGTCCATTCCCAGGATCCAAACCCACAAACCCTGGGCTGCCAAAGGAGAGCATGCAAACTTAACCAATATGCCACTGGGCTGGTCCCATAGTCATTTTTTTTAAATGTAGAACTTTTCTTGCCTTTTCCCACTTGGTTCAAAATGCTAGAGTACATTCTGATGAGTGTATTTCAGGGCTGTCATGTTTTCTTTTGCCTTAGGCTCCAAGTTGCTCAGCATGGTACTGCATCCCAGCAGAAATGTTGAGTCTGGACATAGAGTCTGGAGTACAGGGGAAAAGTTGGAGTAGGAGATACACAGGAGCATGGGCACATAAACATGGCATTTAAACCATGCACTGGTCGAAGTCAGAGGAAAAGCAGGAAGACAGAGGAGATAAGAGATCTGAGTAAACCCTTCATTTAGGGGTGAGACATGAGGAAGTGAGGGGAGACCAGCAAAGGTGACTAAAAGGAGCAGCCAGGAGAGGACTCGAGAGAGTGATGTCGCAGAGATCAAGAAACAAGAGCATTTTAAGGAGGGAGTATAAATCTATACAGAAATACTATTTTTTTGTCTATAAGATTGGCAGAGATTTTTATAAGTTTTACTAAACCTCTAGCGGGTTGAATGGTGGCTCCCCAAAAAGATATTTCCACGTCCCAATCCCTGAAGCCTGTGAATGGGATCTTATTTGGGAAAAGGATCTTTGCAGATATAATTAGGTTAAGGATCTTGAGATGAGGAGATCAATGTGAATTATCCAGGTGGGCCCTAAATCCAGTGACAAGTGTCCTTATGAGAGTGAGGTAGAGGGACATAACACAGCCAGGAGAGGATGAGGCCATGTGAAGATGGAGACAGAGACTGGAGTGATGCAGCCACAAGCCAAGGAAGCCAGAGAATGCCTGGAGCCAGCAGAAGCTGGAAGAAGAAAGGCACCCCCACTCCCACCCCCACCCCCAGAGCCTCTGGAGGGAGCACAGCCCTGTGGATGCCTTGATTTTAGACTTCTGGCCTCTAGAACTGTGAGAGAATAAGTTTCTTTTGTTTTAAGGCACCAAGTTTGTGGTAATTTGTCACAGCAGCTTCAGAAAACTAATATAAAACTCTATGATTGAGGGTGTGGGGACTGCAGTTCACTCACACATTATCGATGGGCGGTAAGCTGGAGAGCAACTTTTATGGAAGGCAATTTGGTAATTTCAAACACACACATCGTCTGAACCAGCAATTCCAATTTCAGGAATTTATCATCTAGCTATACTCACATGCCTATAAAATTATGTATGTGCGAGGTTATTCATTGAAGCTTTGTTTGTAGCAATAAACCGGAAACAATCTAAGTGTGTTGACCTTTGTGTTAAATGAGCTTGATTCTATACAATAAAATCTAATTTTCTTTTTTCTCTCGGTGTGGGGCTAGCTCTTTTCTGTCAGTGGATGAAATCACAAGCTGTTCTCTTTTTTTTCTTTTTCCCCAGACACTTCATAAAAATGCCTTTGGTAATTTTAATTACAAGTCTGGCCTTATGGTATTAGCCTAAATATCCAGTCTAGAGTAAATTTGAAATTGTCATTTTCTTATCCTATTTAAGGGCGTTCCCTTCCCCCAACCACACGTCGGAAGTCTGTGGTGGGGGAGGGGACATGCCTGGCTGCTGCTTGTTTTCCTTCCTGGCTCCTCTCCTCCCTGAGTCAGCCTCGGACTTCTCCAGGGTTGGAGGGCTGAGGAGAGGGTAAGAGACAGGAAAGAAAATGGACAGAAGAAGCCTTGGTTGTCTGTCACAGACACAATCTGGCAATAGTGTCCTCTAGGTGTCAGAGTGTGCTAGTTGAATTTATACTAACTGTAATAACAGAAAACCCCAAATTAGAGTGTCTTAACTGTGAATGTTTTCTTCTCACCGATGTCACAGGAAACCTGGGTCAGTGTTTGAGCAGAGTGGGGAGGCAGGACTCCACTCCACACAGTCACTCAAAGCCCCACTTCTTCCAGGTTGTGGCTTCTCCATTTTCCAGGACTCCATCCTGCTTGGCTGTTGGTGAAAAAGAGAAAAACCCTAGAGGATCCTGTGGTATGTACTTTCTTTGGGAAGGTGTCTGTCATAATACTCCTGCCCAGACTCCATTGGCTGCGACTCAGTCACATGATCCCACCGAACTGCAAGGGCAGCTGGGTCTAGCTGTGTGCCTGGAGGAGTTGAAAAGAAAAGCATGGCATTGTCTCTGCTGTATGGGGGTTCCCAAAGCTGAGTCTTTCCTAGTGGGATGCTTTCATGGATTCCCCAGAGATGCCCCATGTGATCACAGCTTTCTTAACGTGGAGAATTCCCCCCTCTCACTGGCTATTTATAATTCCCTCTAAGCCATGGACATCTGACTGCCCATTCCCTCTGTTGGGGTCACATTACCCTTCCAGAAAAGTTCTCTGTGGGAGATTCCAAGATGACTTCAAGCTGAATCCCCCCAGCTGGTCCTCCAGGAAGCGTCTGTGCTCCTCATCAGTGAACTACAATCTGTTCTCAGTGTCCACCTTTCTACTCAGCCACCTCAGGCTGCATCACTCAGCCATCCGCCCGTAGAATTTTTCAAAAGTGAGTCATATACAAATCCCTGTGCTCCTTCAACTCTAGGGGACACGCGCCAAGCTCTCTTGCAACCTAAAGAATGTGGCTTACGGCGGGAGGGCAGCGCTGTCCTCCTCATTCTCATCGAAGGAAGACAGAATGCACAGCACGTGTAACTCTCTCTCCTCAATTTTGACTCTCCAGATCATTTATTTTGAGGTCACAAAATAGGTTTTTCAAAATATCTTTTGCCAGTCATGCATAGAACATCTAGCATCTCACTTTGGAATGTAGAGGTTCTTGACATGTTGTGTTGTTTCTGGTGTTTTTGCCATGCAAAAGGTTTTTGTTGTTTGTTTGTTTGTTTGTTTAATGTAGTCAAATGAGTCATTCTTTTGACCCTGGGTAAAAAAAATATTTCTTATCCTATTTCTGTTCTTAGAAACTTTGATATTCCTTCCAGTTCTTCTGAGCTACTGTGGGCAAATTACATTAAAGGTTTGAACCTTGGTGTTTTTTTTTTTACCAGTAAAATTCAGCAATAAAATGCAATTCACAGAGTCATTGTGGAGGTTAAATGGAACGCCATCTTTGAAAGCATCTACCACCATGCTTAGAGAGACTAAATGTTCAGCGACAAGGATCTTCTGCTTTCAGTCTGTTCTAGGAGATGTCCAAGCTGCTTCTAAACTGTACATAAATAAATAACGGTTTTAGACTTACATTTGTAATTAACCAGTGGCTTTGAAGAGAGGCCCTAATAAGAGACTGAATTTGCTAGAAATCTAACTGAGCTTTCCCGCTTCTCTGGGTTGGATGGTCTTATTTTGTAGGGAGCGTGCCGCTTGTTTAAGGTAAACCAAGAGCTTGGAACAAAACGAGGTTTAGATTTTACTCCATTTCAGCCACTCCCAAACCCAGTCCTGTATAAACATTGTCAAGTTGTCAAAGCTATCTACTGCTCCCTGGGGAGATCTTTTCTGAATATAAAGTGCCCTGAGGAGACTGATAATATACTCCGAAACAATACAAAGAAAATATATCCGGCTTGCAATGGGCAATCCGGTTCCTGGTCAGAGTTTGGATAATATTTAGTCCTGACATAACCAGGGAGCCCTGTCAAGTTTGCATACACAAGGACAGTGAAACGGGTGGTCTTGATGTGTTAAGCCAACCCCTGGCGTGTGCAGAGAGTACAAGGAAATTATAAGCCCGGCCTGAAGGGTTACTGTAATCTGCTGGGTGGTTTCTCTCACAGTTTGCCGTATAAAGCATCTACTTTTTCTGGGAAACTGGATGTGTTTGAGAAATGGGTCGCTCCGATAATTTCAGGAGTCAGAGATGGAAATGTTCCTTGTTTCAGATTCCAGGGGCTTTGACTAAGCTCCTACCAAGTGTTGGGGTGTGTGCTAGGGCCCAATAAGTTCCGAACTAATTGAGAAATAAGACAAACGAGTTCTTTTCTAGCAAGCATGTATTTGCTCTTCTGCCACGTATTTGTCTCTTTAAATTAGGGAGGAGCTCAATGCACACATTCCCAGCTGAGTTCAAACAAGGCGATGCTCTGCCTTCTTGTTTCAGCTCTCAGGCTGTAAATGTGTCCTTTTTGCAATCTATTTAGTGGCAGGATTTTTGCATTTTTGTGATTCCTCTACTTAAAATAGTCCCCATGTGTAATGGTGAAGTGCTGTCCAGTGTTCTAAGTGCAAGAAGGCTGCCATATGCCTTATAGAGAAAACATGTGTTAGATAGGTACGTTGGATTTCAGTTCTAGCGCTGCTGGCTGTGAGTTCAGTCAACAGCACATGCTAACTAAGGCGTCTTTAAACAGAAATACACATGAAATAAGGGATGTATTGATGGATTGATGAAAATGTTGGGAGTAGAGGCTTGTAGGTACCTGACCTAGAATTTCCCCCATGAATCATGTTTCAGTATCAACTAATTTAAAGTTCTTGGCAACTCTATAGAACATAACTACTGCAAATAATAAAAACCAACTGAAACAATAGCAATAATAATAATATATCAATATAGTTATTTTGTTATTATTAATCATATAATAATCAGAACTATTAGTATTATTAAGGGAGAAAAATTGGCAATAGAGCATTCTGGTCCCCTGGTCTCATGATAACAGAAATTAAAGCCTGCCCTTGGGGTTGCAGTAACAGCTGACAGGTGTGGTAGTGATGGCACTGCTGGAGGCCACCAGGGGCCAATTTAGTCACTATGCTTTATTTAGCCTTTTCTCAGATACAAGTGATCTGGTAAGCTTTTATTTCAGACTCTCCAATGTCTGTTGCAGAATGTGGTCAACTTGCTTTGATGGAGGCCAGTGAAATGTAATTTTTTTCTCGTAGTTGGTGGAGTTGCCACTGGGAAGTGTTATCAAGATGAAAGGGTTTGGAAAATTGGCTCTAGGAGAAAAGACTAACAAAATTGGTGTCATTTTCCTCCAAGAAAGAGGAAGAAACTGCATAACAGCCTTCCAATAGGTAGAAAGACTGTCATTAAGGGTTCTGAGTGGGTATTCTCTCTGTCAGCTAAGCACAGATGGGTTGAGCTGGGAGTATAGCAAAGATTGTTACTGGAATGAGACTTCTTGATGAATCCATAAATCCCAAGTCAATAATGAGTTCTGAACTACTTTTTTCTCTTTGCAGTGGCTTTCTTGTTTCTATTGACAATAAGAGCAAAACATATTCTTTAAAAAGAAATCAGAAAATAAAGAAAAGTATAAAGGAAAAAGATAAGTTTCCCTATAACCCCATCGACAAGAGACGGGCACTGCTAATTTTTTTTAAGACTATTTTTTAGTGCAGTTTTAGATCCACAACAAAATTGAGAGAAAGATGTAGAGCAGAGATGTACCTCCTGGCCCCGCACACCAATAGCCTTTCCCATTATCAACGTCACTCACTAGAGTGGTACATTTCTTACCAATAGTGAACCTACATTGATACATCATAATCACCCGAAGTCCATAGTTTACCTTAGGGGTCACTCTTGGTGTTGTATGTTCTCTGGGTTTAGACAAAAGCATAATAACATATATCCATCATTATAATATCATACAAGTATTTTCACTGCCTAAAAATCCTCTGTGCTCTGCCTATGCATCCTTGTCTTGTACTTGATCATAGTGGGAAAGCTTCAAAGTTCTCACTGTTAATTTTTCTTTTTGAGCAAGATTAGCCCTGAGCTAACATCTGCTGCCAATTCTCCTCTTTTTTTCTGAGGATGACTGGCCCTGAGCTAATGTCCATGACTATCTTCCTCTAGTTTATATGTGGGACGCCTGCCACAGCATGGCTTGATGAGCAGTGCATGGGTCCGCACCCGGGATCAGAACCTGCAAACCCTGGGCCGCTGAAGCGTAGCGTGCAAACTTAACTGCTGCACCACCAGGCCAGCCCCAACACTGTTAATATTTTGATGAATAGTCTTCCAGAATTTTTTTCTGTATATTTCCTCTTATGGGAGAATCCTACAGACAAATCCCCAAACTGTATCTGACACCTTTGGCATGAGATTATAATGCTGTTTCCTTCTCAGGCAAACAAATGAGGTTCTTAAGCAAGGTATGGCAACCAAAGTAACTGTCTCTTTTCACTTAATGAAGGGAAATTAGTGTCATCCAGAAATCTCTAGTTTAGAGTTCTTGTTTAACAAGACCTTGTGTATCTTGTTTAGTAAGTTCATTTGCTTGCTCTCCCGACAGGTGTTCATCTCCTGAAATTACAGAGAAACTTATTCTCTTCATCCCAAATAAAGAAAAAGGACATTTTAAGTGGGATTCTTCATTGGTCCACAGTTGCTGCCCTGGGACAGAATTCCCTATCGCCTTGCTGGGGACAATCTGACCACTTCAGGGAGCGGGTGGTGTTGGCTCACTGCAAGGAGAAGCCATCCCACCCCTTATCTCCAATACAAACCAGCACCAAACTCCAGGACAATTGAAAAAAGTGTCCCATCCACCAGAAGGGACTGAAACAGTGCAGGAAACATAATCATAATGGCTAATACGTGTGTAGCCTTTACTATGTGCTAGGTGCTGCCGTAAGCACTTTAGGCATTAACTTATTGAAACCTCCCAACAAACTAAAGAGATAGAAAACATCATCTGCATTTTACAGATGAGGAAACAGAGGCACATAAAGGTTAAGGAACTTGCCCAATATCACAAAGCCGGTAGGGAGTGAGCTGAGCTTTGAACCAAGGTAATTTGGCTCCAGCATCTATGCACATGACCATTAGGCTAATAGCCTCTCAAAAAGCTTTTAAATACTCTTTGGGGATTGCATTTATAGAGAATAAAAGGCTTGAGAAACCTAGGTATGAAAGACATATGAAACACGTGTTTAGGTCTTGAAGATCACTTACCTGAACAGTAAAAGATGAAAAGAAGCACAGAAAACAGGGCGAAGTGGAAAGAATTCAAGCAATGGGATTAGAGAGAACTGGGTAAGAATCCCGGTGCCACCACTTCTAGGCTGCACTACCTCGGAAACGTTACTTCCCATCTCGAAGCCTCGATTGAAGGATACCCATCTCACAGGGTTGCTGACCAGATGAGATGCTGCGTGATGTCCGTGCCCTGTGCTCTGCCTTCTTGTCCTCTGACTCCTGAGTAACAGTGAGCAGCCACTGTGTCTGATTGCTCCCCACTCTCCCATGTGCAGAATTAAAATCACTTTTTAGTTTTCCCCAAAGAGTGCACTTGCACAGACGCATAACATAGACTGTCCTGAAGACTGCGTAGGGCCATGAGGAAGAGCTTTACATGTCACTTACCATAGCAGTAAATGACTTCGGGTTTCATTTCCCAGCTTTCTTCTCTGCTAACCTGCCACCGAGGTGATGGGGCAGGGTAGGGTGGTGGTTTAAGGTACTCTCTCAGTCAATCTCTCTCTCCCTTTCTCTTTCTCCTTTTGTCTCCTCTTTTTTGCCCCAACTACATACACTCTCAGCTTTAGACTCCTCCCTCCAAAATCTTTTGCCCCAAGCAACTCCGTCAAACTTTTATTACCACATGACTTTGGCTCTAAGCCAGCTCTGAATTCTACACTCACACATGCAAACTTGACACACTGCTCAACCAAAATGGCCCTCCAGTTATTTTCTCAAGACCCATTGTTTTGGTTACCTATTCCTGTGCAAAAAGCCACCCCAAAACTTAGTGGCTTAACGTAACAGCAAGCATTTATTATCTCTCTTATGGTTCTTTGGGTTGACTGGGCTTGGCCTGATGGTTTCTCTGCCCCACACGGTGTTAGCTGGCCTGACAGTCATCCAGAGGCTGGAATGTTCAAGATGGTTCACTCACATGGCCTGGAGGTTGGTGGTGGCCCCCAGCTGGGAGCTGAACTGGAGGAACTTAGTTCTCTTCCACGTGGCCACTCCACCTGCTCGTGCTTCTCACAAGGAGCCAAGTGGGTTCCAAGAAGGACCATTCCCAGCACTTGGAAGCAGAAGCTGCAGCTCTCTTAAGGCACAGCCTTGGAAGTTCTACAGTAAAAATTTCCACCACTTTCTATGGTCAAAGCTAGAGCCAGCTCCGATTAAGAGGACAAGCAGTCAAGAATTTGCACCATCTTTAATCCGCCACACCCATCATCTTGAAAAAAGCTGTCAGTAGCAAAATTATTTTTCTGTGACCTATTCAAAGTACTTGGCATATAAACGCCAGAATGAAGTTTTCTGACTTTTTCTATTTCTTGCGATGAAATGGGTACGTTGGTAGGTTTACAGGGGTAGGAATGCAAAGGATGGAAAGTAGTGGCTAGAACAGATCCTAATTTTCCTATCTGCTTACAAGTGCTCTCTTTTGCTTAATCTCAGATAACAAATTCCAAAACAATTAATATCTCGTTGATCAGATAGCCCTTCTCGATCTCCTCGCCCGCCATCTGTGGGACACTGTTCATCCCCTCACCCATCCTAGAGTGGGCCACAGTAGGTGGGGGCTGTGCCCCTGCTTCTGCATCGCTGTCAGGCTCAGGCCACCAGCATCGCACCCGTCAGCACATATCTGCACCAAGACTCTGATTTGCTCTCTTGTTTTCTTCATTTTCTTTGCAGATTAAGTTTATCATCATCTGAGTAATACTTTTTAAAGCTGGCCGGAAATCAAAAGGCAATATATTTTATGTTGCCAGTAAAAAGCAATTGTCAGACCCTAGCTAGCCATGAGAGCCAAGTCCAAACATTCTCCAGGAGCCGTAATGAAAAGGAATAAAGAGGATTCTCCTTAACTGCCCCGCGTCAGCCTCCACTTCAGCAATAATACATTCAGCAATAACCTTGTAAACAGGGCTGAGGGAACTGGAGGAAAAATCCACATTGCGACCAAAGTCATTCCTCTTCCTAATTAAAAGAATCTCATAAGTCTAGACATGGATTAACTTAAATTCCTCTAAAAGACAGAAAGTAATTTGGACAATAAAATAATTAAACTTTCCAAATATGTAAGAGCAATTCTCAAGAGACTGGGGAAAACAAAATACAGAAATTCAGAAATTTGGAAATTCAGAAATACAAACAATCTTCTGGAGTAGAACAGAGCTGGGTTTTAGGCACTTCTGAGAGGACTGAAATAGTTTCAGTTGGACTCAAATTGTGTGATCTCCGATGACCTTCCAAATTTATTTTATCCACTTGACTTCGGCCTAATGCATGTGCAGATTTTAAACGGGGCAAACACTACCAAGGGGTGACGGGTCAAACTGTCCACGGTTGGCTTGATGTAAGAAGGATTGGATTTTTAAGTAGTTGAATCTGTTGGTCTGTTCCTTTGTGATTTCTTCCATTGCTTATATGTTCAGAAAGTCCCAAGATCAGTTCAATATTTGCCTATACCTTCCAGCCCCTTTAGGGCTTCCTTTTTTCCAGTTAACTCTTTAATTCCTAGAATTTATTCTAAAGCATATAGTGAACACATATTATGTTTTGGCTGATCAGCAACTTGGAGACCTCCTGTGTGCATGCATGCGTGCCTGCGTGTGTGTGTGTGTGTGATGTGTGTGTAGGGGGTGTTCTCACTTTATCTGTTTGTCCTTGCCCCATGACAGAAGCTGGAAACTCAGTGTTCCAGCCAGCTTAGCAAATAGGGCACAGGCACGTGACCAAGGTTCTGCAGATCCATGTGAAATTTAGAAACCAGTGATGAGCAGAGTAGCGGCCTCCAACATCCATTCTGGGGAGGGTGGTGGACAGGCCTCCAGGTCTCAGAGGCAGTGATGGTGGCGCCAGCAGTGGGGTCTGGAGGTCAGTCCTTAGGAAGAAAGTAGCAGGCTGTCCATTAGAGCTGGCCTGTGCAGTAATTTGGGCTATTCCTGGGCCCATAGTGCTCAGGCCTGACTCCTGGCCTTCTTAGAGAGCCTCAGGGCCAATTAATATCCTTTAATAATTTAGTAATTTCCTTTTCTGCTTAACTAGCTAGAGAGGGTTCTGTTGTCTGCAACCAAGAACACTGACTAATTCAAGTATGCTGTGAGGCAAGAATAGAACTTAATTTTTTTTCAAATAGATATTCATATTGTTCCTATATAAATTGTATAGTAATAATAATAATCTATTTTCCCCTGACTAACCTGAAATACCATCTGCTATAGACTGAATTATTTGTGATCTCCCAAAATTCACTTGTTGAAATCCTAATCCCCAGTGTGACGGTATTAGGAGGTGGGGTCTTTAGGGGGTGATTAGGGCGTGAGGGTGGAGCCCTCATGAATAGGATTAGCACCCTTACAAAAGAGAGCCCAGAGAGCTCCCTAGCCCCTTCACCACATGAGGACACAAGGAGAAGATGGCTGCCTGTGACTGGGGAAGTGGGGTCCTTACCAGACACTCCATCTGCCAGCACCGTGATCTCAGACTTCCGGCCTCCAGAACTGCGAGAAATAAATTTCTGTTGTTTATAAGCCACCCAGTCTCTGAAATTTGTTATAGCAGCCCAAACAGACTACGAAAGACACCAACATATTTTCTTAATACCCAAGGCTTGGTTTCTGAGCTCTCAATTGCATTTGATTGATCAACGGTCAGTTAAATCGTCTATAAAAGGAAGGAAAGCAGACGACCACAAACCTTGTTCTGGACTGTGACGGTGAATCTCCGCTTTCTGATTCCCCTTACACATAATTGTGCTCTTGCCTTGACTGCTATTCATATTGTTTAAAGTAATGTGATTTTTACATTCTGAGTCACCACTCTAATTATTTTCCTCAACAAAGCCAATTGTGGAAATGTCTAACCGTCTCCAGACCTGTGTCAAGCAAAAAATGGCAATTAGAGAATTCTGTTATTTAGCTGTGTGAGACTAGCAAATTAAAATCCAGGCGATGAACAGAATTTTTTCATTTCATTGTGCAGTCAGTTTGGTCTCATCGTTTCCTTGTAGGAAGGGTGGAGACGAAGCAACAAGAGTATTGAAGCAGCAACTCTATGTTAAAGTGGATGATGGTCAGGGTTGATGAGATCAGGGGCTCCGTGCTCCCTGCTGCCTCATTCCCCACTTTAATCAGGTGCTCCCATCTAAAATCCTCCTACAAGCCAAAGGAAAGAGCCTTAATTCGGGCATCATAAGAAGCAGGTTCGAATCCCATTCTACCGCTAACTGGATGTAGCCTTCTCTATATGGGGACAACAGCCACGGCAGGGTCTGAAGGCATGTGTTCGTTTTCTAGGGCTGTCAACAAATTACGGCAAACTGGATGGCTGTAAACAGCAGAAACTTATTCTCTCAGAGTTCCAGAGGTCAGAAATCTAAAATCAAGGTATCAGCAGGGTTGGTTCCTTCTAGAGATTCTAAGGGAAAATCTGTTCCATGCCTCTCTCCTAGCTTCTAGTAGTGGCTGGCAATTTGGGGCATTGCTTGGCTGGCAGATGCATCAGTCCACGCTCTGCCATCATCTTCACATAGCCTTCTTAGCTGTGTTTCTGTGTCCTCTCCAGTTCTTATAAGGACACCAGTCATTGGATAGAGGGCCTACGCCAAATCCAAGACGATCTCATTCTGAGATCCTTAACTTGATTGAATCTGCCAAGACCTTGTTTTCAAATAAGGTCACATTCTGAGGTTCTGGGTGCACATGGTTTTTGAGGGGACATTATTCAACCCATTACAAGGAACAAGGAGAGATCAATGACTAGAATTTGGCCGAGGTCAGTGCTTGATTCCTGCATTCTGATCTGGTTGCCTGGGAGCCAAAACAAGCTATGGATCAGAGCCCCTAGCTAAAGGAGGGGAGCAAGAAACCCAGCTCATTACTGAGAAGTAAGGCAAGAGGGAGAAACAGGGATGTCAACAAGACTAACCAGGAGAGCAGGGATACGTGCAGAAGTCAGACCAAAACCAAAGGACCGAGGGAGGCGGGGCAGAGGAGCCGGGTTGCCACTGCTGCTGCTCTAGCAACCTACACTGCCCTCCTCCTTCCATGAGAATTAATTCTGAGTGAACTGGGTTGGGTCCCAGCCTCTCTGGCTGCCCAGGAGCCAAATCTCTCATTCCCATGCAGTTCCTGAGGTGATGCTGACCAGACAGTCAGCTCACGTCCGCCAGCAGCTGGAGTCTGAGATCTGTTTTGCAGGACAAGTGTGTTTGGCCTGGGAAACCTCTGGCCAACCAGGCCAGCTTCTGGTCCATAAGCCGTCTCTGCACTTGCTCTATTCCCAGGTCCCTTCTGTGTCAACTCCTTGGTTTTCACCTGTCTTAGACTAAACCCCTACTCATCTGTGAGGTTAGACCTTCTGGCCTATATGCTCCAACACTGTCTGGGGTCCTGCTCCAGATTGGGCATCTTGTTTTTGCTGCTAACATACATTTTTCCCCTTCTGGTTTTTCTCTGAAGGACCAATTCCTCCCCCACTTTCTGTCCTGTGCCACGAGGGGACTTTTCTCCAGCTCTGGGTGAGCATGTGACATGGGGTTGGCCAATTAGATATCATATTTCCCTGACCATAGTGACAAGTTACAGGTTGGGCATGTCACCTAGTAAAAGCCAATGGGACATAATTAGGCCTTTGCTGGGACTTTCTGGAGAGAGCCACTCACTCTTTTCTGCTTATTATGAACTGGGAGAATGTGAGCCTGGAGCAGCTGGTAGCCATCTTGCCACCAAGTAGAGCCCAAGAATAGAGCAAACATAAAGGAGAGTATTGCTCAGAGATGGAGAGACTGGATTCTAGTGACATCATTTGAATTTCTGGATCAAACTATATTTAAAGCCAAAATATTCTTGGACGTTTCAATTTCATCAGGCAATAAATTCCTTATTTTGCTTAAGATAATTTTTTTGTTGTTGGTGGTGAGGGGGATCGGCCCTGAGCTAACATCTGTTGCCAGTCTTCCTCTTTTTTTTTGCTTAAGGAATATTGTCCCTGAGCTAACATCTGTACCAATCTTCCTTATTTTGTATGTGGGACACCACCACAGCATGGCTTGATGAGTGGTATGTAGGTCCATGCCTGGGATCTGAACCTGTGAACCCTGGGCCACAGAAGCAGAGCGTGCAAACTTAACCACTACACCAATGGGCAGGCCCCTTGCTTAAGGTAATTTGAGTTTGTTTTTATTTCTTGAAACCCAGAATCCTGGTTAATACCTGCTCTAAACTTGATGGATCCCCTCCACTTCAGAATTAAAATGCTGCCAATGCCTGGTTTCCGGGGTCACCAATGCCTAAAGTTTCTTGTGATTGTGCCTTTCCTCTGTACCCCAGAATCACTTGGGACTGTGTTAATGGGATAGGCATTCATGACGTGTGGCTACCCAGAATCTGTGCACCCCATCCTTTCTATTCAAAGGGTTCCCTCTCCCTGATTCCTGGCTACTACAGCATGAATACCTGACCCGGATTTTGAGAATCAATGATTCTATCCAGAAAATGATACAAAGGTGCAGGGACAGTATTCAGAGCAGAAATGGCAGTTTTGAATGAAGTGGCAATGGTAGCCTAGCCAGAAAGTGCCTGAGATGTGGTCATAGCTGTTTCTGCTAACCTAGGTTCCTGCCACTTTTTCCAACAGGCTCTCTAAATTTTCCATCATTTCTATTAGAAACATAATATCCTTCTGACAACTCCCTTTGCTGCCCCACTTTACCAAAGTTAGTTTCCATTGCTTATAATCCAGAACGCTGATGGTACACTTAGATGTGCACACCAGTGCAAATGAAGCCCGTGGTTACCATGGCCTCCTGGATACTAAATTTTGTACAGAAAATGGAGGAGCTCAGGAAGAAGCAAGCAAAGGCAGTGGTGAACAATGCTTTCCTCCTGAATCAACTGCTACTTGAAGCTGAATCCAGAAATCTGTATTGCTCACTGGAGGCCCACATCTAGGATGGCTCAGTGAGTCAACGAGAGAGGTCTCCTAAGCAAGAAAGAGCTTAACACAGCTACCTAACCTCTGTGAGCTTCATTTTCCTCATCTGTAAAGTAGAGATAATAATGTGAACCCTGCGAGGATTCCGAGACCTAAATGCCCCACTAGACTGTGTATTCATGGAACAGGCATCATGTCTATCTTGTTCACTGTTGTGTCTAGAACTTGGTAGGCACTCTGTAGATACTTCTTGAGTAAATTAACAAAATATTTGTAAATCACTTAATTAGCCCACTATAGAATATGGCTATTATTATGACAAGACTATGAGGACCCAGGATTTCAGCCTCAGGATTATCACTCAAGTATGTTAGACTTTCAGGGTCAGGACAGCTTCCAAGCAAAATTCCTAATTGTGAGGAAGGGCATCAAAAGAGCCAGGCCTTTGCACTGAGTTTTCTAAGCAACAGTGATATATGTATTTATATTAGCTAGCACAAATAACTCAAATCTACTGCAAGACATCTCAGTGACTTAACAACAGAACATTAATTTCGAGTTCATACAAAATCTGATGTGAGTCAGATGATGCTACTGGGCAGATGTCTTCAGTGGTGACTCAGGGATTCAAGCTCCTTCCATTGCGTGGCTCCATCATCTTCGGAGAACTTTGCTTCTAGCCACGCAGCTGGGGAACAAAATAGCTTAGATAATAGGACAGTGTTTTAGTCAGGGTTCTCCAGAGAAATATAACCAATAACATGTGTGTATAAACAGAGAAAAAGATTTATTTTAAGGAATTGGCTCATGCAGTTATGGAGGCTGGCAATTCCAAAATTTGCAGGACACGTGGGCAGCGGGGAGAAGGGACGAGCCAATGCTGCAGAAACAGTCCGAAGGCTATCTGCTGGCAGAATTCCTTCTTGCTTGGCAGAGGTCAGATTTTTGTTCTATTCAGGCCTTCAACTAATTGAATGAGGCCCACCCACATTGTGGAGGGCAATCCGTTTTCCTCGAAGTCCACAGATTTCTCTGTTAATCTCATCTAAAAATACCCTCAGAGAATCATTCAGAATAATGTTTGACCACATATCTGGGCACTGTGGCCCAATCAAGTTGACGCATAAAATTAACCATCACGCACAGTATGCTTTATTGTCAGTCCTGGAAGCAGCGTGTATCACTCCAACCACATTCCAAAGGCCGTAACTCATCATCAGGCCCCAATCTATCCACAAGGGAAGCCTGGAACATATTCTTCCCATGTGTCTAGGAAGAGGAAACTGGATTGATGAACATCTAGTCTCTGCCACAGTGGATTTTCAACATAAAGAATCCTTGATCTGGGAAGGAACCACTCCCAGAAGTGTTGGAACCAAGTAGGTAGGGTGTCTAACAAATTGCCAAGGACAGCAGTGGGTGGCAGGGTGTAGGATGACCTGGGAACTCAGAGCAGAGGGCAGACCAAGAACATACTGACCAAATCTATTATCAGGAATATCATTTTAAAAATTCAGTGGAATCAAAGTAATTTTATGCCTTGGGCAAAGCCTATGCTGAATATTCTTTTTGGTAACATAGCTATGAAAATTACTAGAATAGGAAATGTATTACTATGTTTTAGGATTTGCTGTTTTGTTCCCATGGGAAGTCCCTTAAGAGAACTAACTTTGACTCGGGCATCCATCCTTCCTTAGCATGGAAAACAGGGGGTCAAGAGAGGGCAAAAAGCAATGGTTCTGATTTCGGACATAGGGGACTTGTAGCAAGAATATGATGGTTAGAAAATGTAAGAAGTTGAGTCACAAATTACCATGTTGCATGGGGCCTGGCGTTTAAAAGGAGGATAATATAGCAGAAAGAGCACATCTCATAATGAGACAGTTTAGAACCATGGTTCCACCATATCACACAGCTGGACAGTTTTTTAATATTTCTAAATAATATTTATTATTTTTTTGAATGGAGATTCTAAAAACATACCGACAAAAGGGGCACATGGTAGGTCTCAAAGTTGAAGTTCCCTAGGAATGCACTACATTTAACTAAATGGCATATCTTATCTCGTTTAATCATCACAACAATATTATGAAACTGATACCATTATTGGTCCCGTTTTCCAGATGAGGAAAGTGGTCAAGAAACATTAATAACTTGCCCAAAGTCACACAGCTAGTAAGTGGCATAGCTGCGATTTGAACCCAGGCAAGCTGATTCCAGAGCCTGTACTTTTAATTATATAGTATGTATAATGAATAATTTAGAGCCCAGATATACTGCAGTGCTAGTTCAGAATATACAAATATGTTTGAATATTCAGCATAGACTTTGGCCCAAGATTTAAAATTGTTTTAATTACACTGAATTTTAAAAATGATGTTCACAAATATATTGCTGGGGCAATTTTTTATACATATATATACTTTTTATTTTTTGTCAAAGAATATGTTTGAAATGCATAAAAATTTATCAGGAAAGATTCAAATATAGTTTGTTAACAATGATTATTTCTGGAGAGTTGCACTGGGAAGATGGGTGAATGGAGGGTGGCAGTGTGTCCTCAATTTTATGTTCTCTATCTTGTTTGAAATTTTTGTGGGAAATACATATTAATTTTGTAATAACAGGAAACCCAAAAATAGAATAAAGACAGGTTTAGGAAATATGATAAAGGTGGCATTTTGAATCAGAAGAGAAAGAATGAAGTGCTATTCAGTAGATTGTGTTGGAATAATTGGCGGCCAATTTATTAAATTAAAATTAAGTTCCTATTTCACACCATCCAGTATGAAAATAAACTAAAAAATGCTAAAAGAATATTGGAGAAAAATCAGTTATTGATTAAGATAGATTTTCCTAGTAATGAAATGAGACGAGAAGACCACTATATCAGGAAAAACTGACAAACTTAACTACATAAAAATAGGGGGAGATTTTCTATTTGGCAAATTAGAGTAAAGGAATTATCATAGATCATAATCTAAAGAGTTCCCACAAAATCAATAAAATAAAGTTGAACAACTCAATAGAAGTAAATATGGTCAAATGATACATTAAGAAAATTCACTGAAGAAATATTAATGGTTAGTAAATATTAAAAAGGAGCAAACTCTTACTGAATAAAACTAAATTTAAAGAAATAAATTTAATATAGATTCCGTTTTCTACTTGTTGCCTAGCAAAAATACGAAAAATTGCTTATCTCCGGTGTTGTCAAGGATGTTGAAAAACAGGCACTTCCAGATACTCTGATGACAGTATAAGCTGATAAAGCCGTTTCGAAGCATTATTTGACAATATCTATCAAAAATATATATGTGTTTAATCTATGACCCAGAAATTCCACTTTTAGAAGTTGAACCTTCAGAAGTACTTGTGCTCAGTGTGTAAATAAATGTGTATAAGGATATTTATTGCTTTATTGTTTGTAATCACAGAAAATAGACACAATTTAAGTGCTCACCAATTAGTGAATGGTTAAATAAATTATGGCATCAATAGACTGTGAACTATTAGGCACCCTTTAGAAAGAATGAGGTAGAACTATATATGTTGATCTGGAAAGTATCCATCGTATATTCTTAAGTAAAAATAAAAACAATTGCAGAAAAGTATAAAATAGTCCCAATGGCTACCCTAAGAGAGTGAAAATTGAGAATGGGGCAAAGGAATATTTTTTTATACATATATGTACTTTTTTTCAAAAAATGTGTTTGAGGGGGCTGGCCTGGTGGTGCAGTGGTTAAGTTCGCACGTGCCGCTTCTTGGCAGCCCAGGTATTCACTGATTTGGATCCTGGGTGCAGACATGGCACCGCTTGTCACGCCATGCTGTGGCAGGTGTCCCACATATAAAGTAGAGGAAGATGGGCATGGATGTTAGCTCAGGGCCAGGCTTCCTCAGCAAAAAGAGGAAGATTGGTAGTAGTTAGCTCGGGGCTAATCTTCCTAAAAAAAAAATCCCCAAAACCAAAAAATATGTTTGAAATGCACAAAAAATATTAGGAAAGACTCAAATATAGTTTGTTAACAGTGACTATTTCTGAAGAGTTGGGCTGGGAAGGGTGGGTTAATGGAAGGTGGGAGGATGTTTTTAATTTTATGTTCCTTACTGTTTGAAATTTTTGTAGGAAATATGTATTAATTTTGTAGTAAAAATCAGAGAGAAAACAAAAAGCAAAATAAAAAGCTAAAGAAATGGAAAATATCATCACGAAGGTCGGGAGCTTTTACTGTTTTCTCTTTAATCTCTCCTCTACAAATAGAGAAAATGAACGAGAGTGTTTAGAAGCTGAACATTCTCACTCTCCAAGCCTGAGGGCATTTATTCTAAGGGACTCAGGGAGTGGGAAAATATTACTGCAAAGCCATTAACTATTATTTTTTAGTTCAGAAGAATAAAGGAAGCTCTCAAAAAATGAGAAAACGTCACTCTTCTACTCAAAATGGAAAAAAGGATGACCTTGGATACTACCCCGGACATTTTTAATTCTGTTTTTGTCACTGGAAAGATATTAGAGAAGATCCTCAAGCAAGTAGAAATGCAGCTGTTAGGATGAATGTGAAGTTCTCGGGGACAAGAGAGAGGATGATATCATAAGGAAGCGGCCCCTTTGGCTTTCCAGGCACACTCAGATGGGTGGGACTGCCGGTCCTCTGAAAGTGGCTCTGAGCAGGGGCAAACAGACCAGTTGTGAACCAGGTGAGCTGGTCACATTGGCTGTGTCACTTTTGAGCATGTGGGTATGATCAGGACTCAGCCACAGAAACCCAGCTCCCCTGGCTTAAGCCAGAGGGCGAGTGTCTTGGCTCTCTCAACCGAAACTTCTGGCTGGATGCAGGTTATAAAGAGGCTGACGGTCTTCAGCTCTGCATTTTTCTGTATCAACTCCATTTTCAGTCACCTCTTTTCTCCTGTGGCCCCTCCTCAAGGTTCGTGTTCAGTAAAAGACTGGGGAAGTTGATTCCAATAAAAATTGGGATGATATTAGAAAAAAGGGGAATGGAATCTAGGCAAACAACAAGTGTCCACTACCGTCACGTTGGACAGATCACCAAAAATACCTGAGTCTCAGTTTTCTTATCTGTTAATGGATGTAAAATACCCATCTCATGAAACCATTGAGAGGATTAAAGTAATGTAACCTAAAGTACTTGTAATTCAGAGAGCACTATTGGAACATAAAAGATTAATATCACTATTGACCTTGAATAACAGGAAGAAAACACTAAATGAGCAAAGAAAAAAAAAAGTAGAGAGAAGAATCCAGAAAAAAAAAGTATGTCGTTCACAAGGGAAATGAATACGGCAGGGGAAAAAATTAATCTGGGCCACAAATTTTAAAATGATAAGGTATTGAAGAATTATTCCTGACATTGGCGTATTGAGATATCTGTCTATAAGTGGGAACAAGGAAGTCTCAGCATCCTGAGGGCGAAGGGAGCGCTCAGTCTTGGCAGCTGGGGACTGGGGACAGCAAGAGCAAACAGCGGTGGGGACCCAAACTGAGCTCCAAAGACAGATGTTAGCATTCTTCTGTAGACAAGAAAAATGCTGAACTCTCTTCTCAAAATGTAAATAAAGGCTTCCTCGGCCTGCCTCTGTTCCCTGGCTCCCTGAATGGCCTTGGGTCGGCACTACACACATTTGGAAAGATAAAGGCATTAAGGTTTGTTTTATGAAAGGCAAACATTTGCCCAACATTTAGCTTGTTAAGGGCTGCGTTAGCAGGGTCATTAGATAGTGCTTATTTCTCCGCAGGTGGTAGGCCTTTTCACTCCAGCAGGAGAATGGAGTCTCCGTATGGTAGCAGCTTTGAAGGCCAACATCTGCTTTAAATCTCAGCTCTACCAAGACCTTGTGAAGCGCATGAAGACCCCTGTGCTCCATTTTCCTTATCTTTCGAATGAGGGCAACACAGACATTTGGTTTATAGGTATGATGTGAGGATTCAATGCATTAACACATGAAAACTACTAAAGTACAAGCAACAAATATTAGCTAAGATTATTAGTATCATAACAGTGTCATATCAATCAAGGGGATTACTCCTCTATGCAGGTGTGAAATCAGGATTGCAATGAGATCAAAAATTTCCTTTTCATTCATTCTCTTCTAAACTGAAATGGTCCCTGAGATTAAGAAAAGGAAGATAAAAATTCCCACTTACTAAGATCCATAAGGGCCAGGACTCTATCTGTCCTGTTTATTGCTTCATTCCTACCGCAGAATAGTGAGAGGTACGCATTAGGTGTTCAATATGCTGTCTGCCAAGCAATTCCACGTGCATTGCTTTATTTATTCCTTATAATACTGAAAAGTAGATGCTATCGCCATTTTACACATAACCCAAATAAAACAAGGCCACTTTAAAAGAAGTGCAAATCTGACCTGATGTCACTGAAAGCAACATAAATCTTTACTGAAAGTTATATCAAGGTGGGAGCAGGATGGGGAAGTATATGATGGAGAAGAAGGGACTTTGTTGCGCGCGCACCCACTGCGGACCCTCCATAACTCAAAATCCAGCTCACCAAGGATCTGCTCATCTCATCTTCTCTTCTCCGTCTTCCCAACACCAAACTTTCTCAGCCACCTGACATTCCCTATCCCTCTCTCCTCTCCATTCGCAAGTGTTTTTCCCCCAGTTGTAGTCCAATATCTTTCTTCTTTTTTTTTCCAAAAAAAGTATCTTTATTTATACAACATATTAAATTACTTTCAAGTGAAATAATGACATAATCCCAAATTTTTATTTGAGCCAGTGCTCATTGTGTGAAAATTGGCTAAAAACCTTCCACATTTATTATATGCCTAGCATTTTTCTCTAGCATTATTCCTTGATGTTGAGTAAGATGAGAGCCATGGCTAAAGAGCTACCCACAGTCATTACATTCAGAGCTTTATTCCATTATGAATTCTGTGATGATGATAAAACTTTGAATGTTAATGAAGGCCATCCCATAATCTTTATTCTCATCGAATTTCCCCACAGGATGAAATTACTGCTCTTAAGCAAAAGAATTAACTCTTTTACAAATTCACTGCATTTCAAGATTTTCCTTCTCGCATAGACAATTTATGCTTTATTGTGACTATGTTTCATTCGAAATGCTGATCATATGGATGATATTTATGTGTTCTTGTGGGAAAAGCCTGTTGGGCAAAAAGAATTAACTTCAGATGAAAACATCCCCCACACTTGTTACATTTGTGTTCTTTTCACAGAAGGAATTTTGTTCCAGCTAACTCTGCCCTCAAATTGATTATCCCCTTCCCATTTTTGCCTGAACAAAACTATCTTAAGGATATAGCTTGTAAGACTTTTCCATCATTAACTTCCTGCATAATTCTTGATACAAACCCAACTTTACAGTTTACCTCTTTGCCACAAAACCAAACCCTCCCCTCTCTATTGATGGCTGGCTCCGTAGAATGTAGCATGTGATTCCAATGGGGCACATAGTCAGAACTGAAAACTCACAGCCGTTATGGCAGACAGAATAATGGCTCCCCAAAGATGTCCATGTCCTAATCCCGGGAACCCATGGATATGTTACCTTATATGGCAAGCCAGATTTTGCACATGTGATCAAGGACCTTGAGATGGGGAGTTATCCTGAGTCATCCAGTTGGATCCAATGTCATCACCACATGGGTCCTTAAAAGTTGAAGGGGGAAGCAGAAGAGGAGAGAGGGAGGGAGATGTGACTACAGAAGAGAGGTCAGAGTGATGGGACGTAAGAAGGGCTCCGTCTGCTGTGCTGGCTTTGAAGATGAAGGAAGGGGGCCATGAGCCTCGAAAACTTGGGAAGGACAAACAGATTCTCATCTAGCGCCTCCAGAAAGAAACACAGTCCTGCTGACACTTGCCTTTAGCCTAGTGAGACTTTTGTTGGACTTCTCACCTACAGGACTGTTAAGATGAAAATTTTTTTTGTTTTAAGCCACTGTTTGTGGTAATTGTTATAGCAGCAACAGAACACTAACATAGCATCAGTGACCATCAACCCTGCAGCCATGATGGTTTATAGGGTAGGCCCATCCGGGAGCATGGCTCT
The DNA here is from genome assembly GCF_041296235.1 of Equus asinus. NCBI lineage: Eukaryota > Metazoa > Chordata > Mammalia > Perissodactyla > Equidae > Equus > Equus asinus. The sequence goes on from NC_091792.1 coordinate 141,063,726, forward strand.
CTCTCTCTTCAAGAGAGAACCTGCTGTGAGGACTGTGGTAGCTGAAAGCCTCCAGTACTGCACGTTCAGGATCCGGCACAACATCTACAACAAGGACACTTCCTGCCTGGGTTACACCAGCCAATGACTGAGCACTGGGGGGGCACTAGAGCCGGGCCATTCCTGCCCAACAGGGCACTTCTCTAATGGGCCACCTTTGATCTGGGGCTCCTGTCCGCCTGGCCAAGACTTCCTCAGAGCTGCACTGCAGACTGAAACTCTTCTTAATCAATCCTCCTTCCTTCCTTTTCTTTCTTCACAGATGTCAAGCTTCCCATCCGCTCCTCCTGTTCCCTCTCTCCTCTACCCTACACACATTTTCCCCCAATAAATTTCTGTACTTCTAATCCCGTCTTGGTGTCTGCTTCTTGGAAGATCCAAAATGACACATCATCTAAGGCTCAGCTCCAAAGCTCCTGTGTCCTTGTAGTTAGCCATGAAAAAGGCTTCCATTTGCTGCCTTCTGTCTCACCACTGCCCCTTCATATCTCTCTTAAATAGTGTAAGCTGGCCTCACTTGGTTTCTTTAATTCTCTTCTCCACCTCTACCCTGATGGAACCCATCCAAAGCCCAATAGCTGATTAAGAAGGCAAAGATCCTTGCTCACTTCAGATGTTTGCATTGTGGAGTGTGTGTGTGTGTATGTGTGTGTGTGTGTAGAAGAGGGCAAATATTCATAATCTGATATCTTTCCTTCTTCCTCTGTCACGTGAAGATAAGGAAGCCAAGGCTCAGGAAGGTTGAGTAACTTGGCCAAGGTCACACATAAGCACATGATGAAATCACTCTGAATTCCAGATCTTGCCAACGGCAAAGCCCATGCCATTTCAACCAAACCGTGTACACTCTGTGCGTGAAAGTCTATTTGTGGAGGCCCCCATGGGCGTTTATTCTAGCATCCAGTTGCATTGGGAGGAGCAGTGGAGAGAATACTATCAAGACCCTATTTGCATGAGGAACTGAGGATCCTCCCGAGAAAACACTCATCCTGGGGGAGTGTCAAGTGAGCAAATAGGATCCAAATTCAGCAGTATTAGCATGGAGGGAGGGCTTGAGTCCAGCATGGGATCTCATAGTCACCCCCACAGTCTGCCTTCCGACTCAGCCCCCAGGGACTCATACCTGAGTCCCAGAAAGAAGGAATTATAATAACAAGCTGTTTTCCAATATATTGATAAAGATGAAAACACTCAATGTTAGCATATGCAATTTGAAAGATTTTTTTTTTAAAGATTTTATTTTTCCTTTTTCTCCCCAAAGTCCCCCGGTACACAGTTGTATATTTTTTAGCTGTGGGTCCTTCTAGTTGTGGCATGTGGGATGCTGCCTCAGCATGGCCTGATGAGTGGTCCCATGTCCGCGCCCAGGATCAGAACCAGTGAAACCCTGGGCCACCGAAGCAGAGCGCACGAACTTAACCACTCAGCCACTGGGCTGGCCCCAGCATATCCAATTTTAATAAAGCAAAGAAGAAAGACATCCAGAGCACAGAAACAGTGTGGAAAATGTTTATCACAAATGAAGCCCCTCTCAGTGCAGCCTGAAGCGAGGGCAGGCTGGGATGGCCTGAGTAGTCAGTCCTGCAAGAGACGCAAATTGCCAATAAGACAGCAGCTGGAGGGAGCAGCTGCTCAGCCCTCCTGTGGTGCTAACACCACCAAGCTTAGGCTCTAGAATGTTCGCTTCCCTTTAAAATGCTCTGTATGCTCTCTAAGTGACAAGGATCATTGCAGATCTGTGCTTTCTTCTTGCTTTTTTGTTTTCTCATTCAAAAGGTGCTTCCAAGGTTTTGAGAGCCTTGTTTGAATTTAACCCCCAGCTTAGCACAGTGCTTGCCATGGGGACTGAGTTTAATAAATGAACGAGAGCTAGTCTATTTAAAGTAAAAGCACATGTGCACTCTCGACAATTTGAAAATTAAAGGAAAGAAGAGATCACCCCCACCCTCCAGCTCCTCCACTAAAGAAAAGTACAGCATGTTTCCTGTGGGTCCTAAAGCCTGTGCTTACGCTTTTGTTGGTTTGTGACTGGGTTCATCTCCCAGATTCTACACTGGTTATTAAGAACCCTCAGTTCCTTGAACCATCCGTCTGGGTGAGAGGCAGCGTTGGCAAAGATGTAAGGAAAGACGATGCCCTCAGAGATCTCTTGAGTGATCCAGTAACTCCATCCTGCATTTGCTCAGGTGCCTATACTTTCCCTCCAGCCCTATTGTCAACGTTTATCTAGGTCTGCTTCTCTGACCACCACCTCTAATTCGGTGGCCTCCAAAGTGGGTGCATGAGACAATTCCTTGATGGCTAAGAAATTTTATTTCTTTTTTTTTTCATATGGTATCCTTTAAACCTTCCTATACAAGGTATAAATAAATAAATAGACCTATAGTGGGAGTACACACGCAAAAATTTGGGGCTGATGGGGGATAGATGAAAGAAGTTTGGAAACCAGCTTTAGTCTCTCATATTTCGAAGTTTCCAGATCTTTTAAGGTTATTCATTTTTTTCAACCTTTCATTCATCAAATATTTATTGAGTGCCTACTATGCTGCCCCTGTTCCAGGTGTGGACATACAACATTAAGGTGGAAAATTTCCTAGTCCTTATAGAACTGACTGAGAGATATAGACAGTAAAAAAATTATTTAAAATATTTAATGTTACATAGTAATAGGTACAATTAAAAACTTAAGCAGGTCGAGGGGCTAGAGACAACTGGAGAGGCTATTTTGTATGAGGTGGTCAGGGAAGATCTCTCTGAGAAGGTGGCATTCAAGCACAAGTTTTAGGTAAAGTAAAAGTGTAAGCCAAGCAAGTACAGGATAGGCTGCTGTAACAAAGAGACCCCACGATATAGCTGCCTAAATAAGATAGATATTTCTCTCTCACCTAACAGACTAAATATAAGTCATCCAGAGCTGATGTGATGGGGACCTGGAATCTTTCGCTGGCCTGTCTGCCACCCCTAGAGCAGGAGTCAGCAAACTATGGCCCACTCAGTGGCCAAACCCAGTCCACTGTCTCTTTTTGTCAGTAAGGTTTTATTGGAACACAGCCACGTCTGTTCATTTACATATCATCTTGCTTCCTTCATGCTCCAAGTAGAGCTGAGTAGTTGTGGCAGAGAACACATGGCCCACAAAGCCACAAATATTTACTATCTACCCCGTTACCGAAAATGTTTGCTGCTCCCTGCTTTAGCTTAATGTTTGGAGAATACATTTTAAGAGTCATCTTTCCCCCTGGAAAGCAGTTAGCTTCACTGAAGCAGGAAAGACCCAACGGAGAGAGTCCTGGGCCATTTCTCTGGCCCTCCTTGTGGAGGTCATCCAGAATGGCTAGTGATCAAGAGCACACAGCAGATTCTGTGGCCCCATGCCCCTTCTCCCCTCTTTCCCATAATGGCCTGTTTGTGTTGTGACCCCATGAGACTCACCATCTCCAGAAACACCCTCATCCCACACCCTGATACTCCCTCCTCACTGCTCTCTAGTCTATACGCCCCAGAGGAAATGTCATGAGGCCCAGCTGCGGGGCAAAGAGCTCCAGGTGCCTATTGCCCAGTCAGTGTAGGAGGGGCAATAACAGGAAGAACTCTGAGCTCTGAAGCCTATGAGAGATTTGCTTCCTGAAGTGAAGAAATCACAGCAGGCCAGTCAGGGAGGAGCACTCCAGCCAGCAGGGGAGGAGGGTCAGAGGGGATCAGCATGGCGGGTCTACCTGAAACACCATTCCCAGTGAGAAGGCCTGGGCCCACGCGGCCCTCCCAGCTTCCCACAGACTGACATGAGTGTGAGATTCACAGACAGACTGCACCACCACTGGGCTGGCCACAGACCCGTTAGAGGAATGGGATCTGCATCGTGTCAAGATTTCACAAAGAAAGAAAGACAAAAAGAGCCTCTTCTTTCTATCCCCTGTGTTTGTGAAGTTTGTCAAGAATGAAGCAACTCAAATAACATCATGATTTGTAACTATGAGGTCTGACATAATCAGACTTCATTGCCAGGAGGGCTATGTTTAAAAACACAGATAAAATAAAGAGCATGAGGCTCGAAACATACACAGAGATTATTTTGAGAGGCAGTGGTGTCTCTTCCCAAGTGTTGGGGTCAGGACCATCTTCCATCTTATAGCCTGTCATGTCAGGATGCCCCGTCTCCTCACTGCCACCCTGGTGTCAAATTAGGAGGGATACATCATCGGACCCAAGGAAGAAAGCCATAACGTGAGATGCCATTGTATTTGGGACTTTATAATCCTTTAATCCAGAAATGTCTAACTTGGTCTCTCTGCTAATCACACAATATGAAAGACTGAGTGAAAGGAACCAGTGGTACTGCATTCATCATGGTGAAGTGAGAGGGGAGAAGGGATAGAAGATTGTAGGAAAAAGAAGGGTTGGGTGTGGGTCACCTTAGTCCATCATCAGAGTCAGAGTGAAGTGAGCAAAGCTGCCACGTGACAGACAAGCAGGGCTGGGCATCCTCTGCCTTCTGTTACATCCCTCCAGATGCCCAACCCCTCCTGGTTGCTCCATTTCCCAGACCAAGTCCATACTCGGGAGAGCCCTGAATGTAGTTTGTTCTAAGGAGAATACATATGACTGATAAGAGCCCACTGTGTCCCAGTCCAGACCATCTGCTTTTTAACAAAGAAGAAAGACAGAATCTGGTGCTGTGGGAGGGAGGGCATTGGAAAGCCAAGAGGAAGAAGCTCGGAGGGGGTGCCCCTTCCAATGCCCCTTACCGCACACCACGATGCATGACTACCTCCTCGGCCCTGGAGTTCAGGGAGGTGCCTGGCTTTCTAAAGGGTGCAGGGAGGGCAAGTTAAAGGAAGGGAAGCCTGGGAAAGGGATCCTATTCCAATAGAGAAAAAAAGGGAGAAAGTTTCTTTAAGACATTGTATGGTATGACGGTAAGAATGCTTGATATAGCCACTCTGGAAGACGGTTTGGCAATTTCTTAAAAAGTTAAACATACACTTACCATAAGACTCAGCAATACCATTCCAGGGAATTCACCCTGGAGAAATTAAAACTTAAGTTCACATAAAAACCTGTACATGAGAGTTCATAGTAGTTCTACTCATAATTGCCCCAAACTGGAAACAACTTAAATTGTCTCCTATAGGTGAATGGACAAATGTTCTGTAGCACAGCCACACAAAAGACCAGTAGAAAGAAACAAACTATTGATACACACAACTTGAATGGACCTCAAATGCATTATACTGAGTGAAAGAAACCAGTTTCAAAAGGTCAATACTGTATGATTCCGTTTATATGACATTCTCGAAAGAAAATGATAGAGATGGAGAACACATCAGTGGGTGCCAGGGGTTGGGGTAGGGGAGGGTGTGACTATAAAGGGCAACGTGAAGGAGTTTTTGTGATGATGAACTGTTCTGTCATTTGATTGTGGCAGTGAGTTCATGATTCTATACATGTCCTAAAATTTATAGAACTCTATATACACTCCCCAAAAAGTCAATTGTATTGCATAATCATTTAAGACATTAAAACATTGTTTTGAATACATCTAAAAAAAGGAGTGCTTGATATGGCTTATGAAGACCTGGGTACCACTTCTTAGCAGGTATGACATCCATCCATTCACCCATCATTTGTCCATCCATCCATCCATCCATCTATCCACCCATCCATGCATGCATTCATGCTAGGCAGGTAATAAGGATGCACAGATAGAAGGCAGAGTTTCTGCTCACAAGGAACTTGTCTAATGGAGGAGACCGAGACTCACACACATGACTTGAATGTGGTTTGATAGAGATATGTACATGGAGGGTTGGAGGCACCCAGGAGGGGACCCCAAGTCAGACTGGGAAGATCAAAGATGACTTTGCCCTCAGAGTCTCTCTTTCCTCATTTGGAAGTTTGGAGGAAATATTTCTTCCTGCCCCACCTATTCTAGAGGATTGTTGGGAGAGAACCGTAAGAAGGTCTGTGACCTGTAGAGCACGGTCAGACGGTGAGTCTTACGATCATTCAAACTCAAAAGGATCTATTTGTTGTCTCAAAACAAATGAGTGGTTCTAAGAACGATGATTTTACAGGTAATGTTACAGGGGAAAGAAAAAGACAGAATGTCTCTGCGTCTTCCCAGACTGTCGTGAAAAATGTTTTTATAAATTTTCTTTAAAAGTTTTTTCAATGAAAATTGAATATTACTTCTATTCAGGCTTTCCCTGCTGTGCTAACTATATCATTTCTACAACATTGGCTGGAAGTGAAAATAAAACAGACCTATTGTAGAAGATAAAAACTAAAATCAGATGCGATGTTTCTTCTACTATTCACCCTAAAAGATCTTTCAGACTTTCGTTTTTGCTTTTTTGTAGAAAATAGATCAAAACCAATGAGTAAAAGTTGAAGGTAGGCATTAGTTGGGTCACAGATGGAAGAATCTTTTAAAGATTAGCAGTGGATAATAATAATAATTACTTTTGAGCACTTATTATCTGCTAGGTGCTGGGTCAAGCATTTTATGGCCATTATTTCATTTAATCCCAAAACAACCCTAAAGGTAAATGCTGCTTTCCTCTTACAGATGAGGACTCTAAAGCTCAGAAGGGTAAGTATTTATCCAAGTCATCCAGAAAGTCGACACTAATGCCAGAATTCCAATCCAGGTGAGTAAATTACGAGCACAAGAGATAGATTGAGAGAAAATATTTGTAACATAGTTAATAAATGTTTAGTATCAGAATATACTAGAGAGCTCATAAATCAATGAAAAAAAGAAAATACATAGAAAAAGGAGCAAAAGAAATGGGCAGGTAATTCACAAAAGAAAAAATACAGATGATCCATAAGATGAAAAAAGATGTTCAAAATACAGATGATCCATAAGATGAAAAAAGATGTTCACTAGAAATCAAAAATTCAAAATAAAACAACATACTTTTATTCATCCATAAGATTGGGGAAAATTGAAAAGACTGATAAAAGTAATGATTGAATGTGAGTAAATACGGATCTTTTCATTGTTGGAGGAAGTGCAAATGGGCACCATCATATTTCAGGGAAAGTTGGTTATATCTTTATATCTTAAAAATGAACATATTTTATGACTCAGGAACCCCAGAGTTTTGGTATTCTTCTAGACCAACACCTGCTCATGTGCTTGAGGAGTGTGTATAAAACTGTGAACTGTGGCTTCATCTGCAAGAGCAAAAATCTCCAAACAATCTAAAACCATTTAGTAAGAAAATAGGTAATAGTGTGGCACATCCAATATGTGGAATACCACACAATAGTTTAAAAGGGTATGGTAGATCTACATAGGCTGAAAGTGAAAAAAAAAAAAAAAACAAGTTGAGGAAAAATGGATGCAATGCAATATCATTTGCATAAACTCCCCAGTAACACACAACCGTGCCAAGCAATTTCCATGGGGACATGGACAGGTATTTAATGTATAGAAAAAAGATACAAAATGAACCAATAACAACGGTTACTTCTAGGAAGGGTCCTGGAATTCACTGGTCAAAGGAAACTTAGACATTACCTCCAATGTTTGGATTTTCACTAAAGAACATGTACTCCTGCACTACCCCTTAGCAATTAATACTTTAGAAAAAGAAACCAGGTGTGTTTGACTCCAGAGCCTAAGGATATGATCACATTGGTTCCTAACCTGTGGTTTATAGCTGGATTTCAGAAAGTTCATGAACTGTGCACACACAACTGAGTGTGTCTTGAGGAGCGCACATTTTTCCTTAAGTGGGGATTCACGATATCAAATTCCTAAGAGGGATTCAAGACTCAATGAAGGTCAAGAATAACTTTAGGGGAACGTGTTCCTGTTCTGTTGTGGCCTTTGGAAGGTTACTCAGCCTCTCTGGATGATGGGGATCATGGTAGTTCCTAGCTCACTGGGTTGACGTGAGGTTTCCAGGAGTCAGTGTGGATAAAGCTCTTGAAACAGAAGTCAAAAATTCTGGCTATTACTGTTACTTTAGTTGTTGCTGCTATTACTAATGACTTAGAAAGAGCATTTCATTCAAGAGACTTGAGGTCTTAAAACAGTTACATCACAAGTAAAATAAGGGAGATGATTCCATCCAGTCTGGAAAATCCCACAATCTCAGACTCCTAAATTCTCTGCCATCTATGAGAATCATAAAATGACATTAAATGACATCATTCCTCCCATCTGTTCATCCTTTTGCCCAACAAACATTTAGTGAATGCTTACAACGCGCTAGGCATTGTAGGAACAGCTGGAGATATAATTGCAGCGAACATGGCTGACGGAGACAGAGTGACGGGGACCATGTCACTGTGGAGGGGGCTCTGATGCTGCACGCTCCATCATCACTCTGTGACTTCTTAGTGCCTTTCTAAGATAACTAAATTTCACAGGCATAGAAATTATATTTTTCAGTCCTTAAATGTGACATTTCTCCTTTGATTTATTGGGCCATGATGGGGGCTGAGATCAAGACTTCTGTTCTGACCCCACTTTCAGCAGTAATGAGGCCAGATCAGCATTATGGTGCTTAAACATTTCAAGGCACTTGCGCTTCCAATGGCCTTCGCTTTTAGTCTGGTTAATGGATTTGATAGAAGTTGCAATCCCAAAATAGCAAGTGGACACGTGGGGGAATCAGGTGGCAGCCGGCACAACTCTAAAAGGTTCCCGTAAGAGCCATGTGGCTGGCTCCCCACACCTCTGAGGCATGTGAACCTCGAGTTTTTAGTGACCTAAAAGTGTGCCGCAGCCTCGCCCTGGTATAATTGGAACGTATTACAGAAGGATGATAACAATAATGCAGTAGGACATTTGGCTGGCGAAGCTGGGACACAGACCTCCCCACCACTCCCGGAGAGGCACACCCAGTTCTTTGCATCCACTGGTATTGCTGGAGGCTTTTGTCTTTTAACTCAGGGAGGAGAAGGGCATTCGGATGGGGCAGCGCAGTAGGAGAGCAGGGAGATGGAGGGCCAAGGTGGGCCTTTAGATGGGATCTGAGGACCAGAGTTGAAGAAATTGTTTTCACAGGAGGCTTACTGAGGCTCTGGCCCATGTGGACTCATTTGGGTGCTTGGTTCCCACCTCTGCATGCTGGTGCCCAAGGACTGGCCGTTGCTGGGACATGTGAAGACAGTGTCCCTTCCAAGCACTGTGGCATTCTCATGCTGGTATTCCAGTGGTTGCAAGAGTAGTGGATGTCCACGGTGGGATCCAAGTGCACTTGAGACCTGCTTTGACGACTCCCATACGTGACTGGAGGATGCTCCTTGGTGGGGCGGCAGGTCTAATTCCTGAGATTCTGAGTTTCCTCCTTGGGAAATGGGATAATAAAAGCCACCTCACGACATTGTGTGAGGAATAGAAACACAGAATAAAGCACCTATGGGAGTGTTTGTGCTCTGTAAACGGTGTTTTTATCACTACATGTCTCTCTAGAGTTCAGACAGGACTTTCACACACATATCCCATCCTGCAGGATCCTCACGTGGCCCTATGAGGTTCATAGCATGATCTGTACTTTATGGATGAGGAACTGGAAATTCAGAGGATAAAGGTCAAGGGTGGAGCGTGATTGGGGTCAGACCATGGAGATGGCACAGTAAGGACACACTCTAGGGTCCTCTTGTGTTCACCTCACAGCAGTCGCCTCTTAGAGTCCTTCTCTGAGTGGTCCTTGGAAATCCCAAGAAAGACTGAGACAATCCTAAGATAATTCTATTTTGTCTTCCTTCTGACTCTCAAGTTACCGGAGCCTCTGCCCGCAAATGTCTCCCCCAGCCTGTGTCGTACACTGTGAAATTCCATTCTGAGATTCACGCCCTTGGGTCTTAAAGACTTACAAGCTCCTCCAAAACTGTGCTGAGGAGCAGACAGGAGTGGGAGTAAGTCAATTGTTGGTCTCTGTTCCCATCAGACTCTGAGAATTGTTATGGTGGGATTTATGCTGTAGCCGTGTAATGAAATGAGCATAGATGTTGGCACCCATCCTACTTGGGTCTGAATACTGAGGCCACATTTACAATCTCTTTGAGACTTGTCATCGCCATGCAAAAGAAATTATAATAATATATAATTATAACTTCACAGAGGTTTTACGAGGAATGCTGCTGGACACTGACACTGGGGAGTTTACTACAGTGATGTGCAAAACAGACATGGCCCTTGTCTTCGTGGAGCTTCAGGCTAGTAGGGAGACAGATGATGCTCTGGCAATCACACAAATGTAATATTACAAACCATACCAAGTGCTATGTAAGTGCACAGTAAGTGCAAGAAGAGACCTGGGAGCCATGCAAACATCCATCAGGGACACTTGTTCTAGTTTGAGTCCAAGGGGAGATTTCCCTGAGGAGGTGGCATCGGTGGCTGGGAGTTAATAAGAGTAAGATAGCAAGCAGAACAGTCCAAGCAGAGAAAACAAGGTGTGCAGAGACTCTGGGTTTTGGGGAAGGGAGTGGGCCAGGAGCACGGCACCGGAGGGAGAAGAAAATACGTCTGGCACACACAGATGGGGGGAGGAAGAGGAAGAGTGTGGGATGAAGCCATGGAGAGAGATGGGGGCGATCCATTCAGAGTTTTATGTCGGCAAGGACATTCTGGTCTACATTTTAAAAACACCTCTCAAGTTATTGCATGAGAAGGGATTGGAGAAGTCAGAGGAAAGGTAGGGAGCTGAGTTAAGGGGGCTACAAGTCTCCATGTGAGGGATGAGGGTCACATGGATTGGGTGTATAGCAGTGGAGATGGAGAGAAATGGAAAAATTGGACAGAAACCTATCTTCAACTCGAGAAAGAAGAAGACAATTTGATTAAGTCCCAGTGAGTGGGAGCAGTGGCAGCAGCTGTGACTAAAGAGAAAAGGCAGAGCAATGAGGGCCATAAAGGGGAGAAGGCTTCTTGGAGATGGGATGAAGCTGGACCGTAAAGAATGGTAGATCCTGATAGGTGGTAAGGGATCCGACAGGTGCACTAGGGGCTGGTAAGTATGATCAGAGGCAGTGAGGTGAAAGCTACCGTGATGTATCCTGAATACAGTTAAGGAGCAGTGTGTGAAAAGATCACAAACTAAAATATGCAGACTTGAATTCATGATGTTTTAGTTAGGATTATGTTTGAAGTGGCAAAAAATCCAAAATAACACTGGCTTAACAAGATAAATTTTTCTTTCTCACATAAATGAAGTCTGAAAGTAAGCAATCTAGAGTTGGCTGGTACATAAATTCTAAGACCATTAAGGATCTAGATTCCTGTTAGTATCTTATTCTGCTACATTCAACACATGGCACCCACCTCGGGGTACAAGATGGCTGCTCCAGCTCCAGTGATCACATCTTCATTCTAGCTGAGGAAGGATGAAAAGAGTAGGCTCGCTCTCTGTATAGACCCTTCCCAAGAGCTGCACATTCATTTCTGCCTACAGTCCATTGGCCAGAACCTTGTCATATCTAGCTGCAGAGGAGGCGGGAAAACATAGCATTAATTCTAGGCGGCCATGTACTCAATTAGAAATTGGGAGTCTGATCACTATGTAAGAAGGGGAAAGGGGAAGCAGTCCCTGCTACGCAGTTTATGACAGTCATTTTCAATTAAACATCATCATTATCTCTTTAAGTAGAGTTCCTATCAAGTGATGAGAAAAACATTAAGACCAGAATAAATACTCTGTCTGAAATGTTCTTCTCCCAAATAGTCATGAGACTCATTCCCTCACTTCATTCAGACTCTGCTCAGATGTCGCCTCCCCAGCAAGGCTTCCTCTGATCACCCTCACTCTCCATCCCTTTGTCTGGCTTAGTTTCCCTCCAGAGCACTTGTCGCTCTCTGACGCTTGGACTCTGCTCAGCTATTGTTCACTGTGCGTCCCTCACTAGAATGAGAGCTCGGGAGAGGGGGGGACCTTGTTTCGTTCACTGCTGTGAGCAGTACCTACATCAGCTCCTGCCACACAGTAGATGTTCCAGAAATATCTGTTGGTTGGATAAAGAAATGGGCAAAGCACATAAACAATTCATAAAAGATGCTCCGGCTTATCTTCGATTTATATAAGTGACAAAAGAAGAAATACGACTGGTAAACAAACCCATGGAAAATATGGAGCATCTTTGGTAATAAAAGGCATGCAAAGCAAAACAACAATGAGGTACCTTTTTCAATTATTAAATGAAATGAAAATGTTAACTAATAATATCAAATGCTGATAAAAGTATAATAAACCAGTACTAATAAATAGCAGCCTCACAAATGAGTCTGATCTTTTGGAAAGCGATTTCCCCAGGCCTCAGGCGACCGGCCCAGGAGGTCATGCGCGTGGCACTGGCAGCTCTAGGGTTGGCACTGACTGTGCTCAACGTGAATGCTGCCTTTGGAGTTGGGGTGATGGCAGCCCTGATGTCACCCATGTACACAAAATGCCACAAAGTGGGTGCATGTGTTCACTACAGTGTCACTTATAGCAGCAGAAGACTAAAAATAATAACTAAATATCCATCTGTACAGAAATATTTTAGTAAATTGGAGTACATATTCTTAATGAAATAATAGACATCACTAAAAAAACACTGTGGAGAAGTACTAAAACGTGAGGATAAAATAATGCTAAGTAAAAAAAAGAATATACAAAATAGCATGTATGTGAAACACTTTTAAATTCCCTGGATGCTGGGGTTATAGATTCTTTTACTTTCTTATCTAACTTTAAAAAAGCCACACATTTTTTTTCAGAACCCTACAAAAGCCATATTTCTCGTTTTGAATATTTTCGTTAAATTACATTTTCAAAAAGTGGTAAGTAGAATGAATGTATATATGGTATGATTCCAGATTTTCTTTTTAAAGAATGTATTTAGAGGAAAAGGCTGGAAGGATATCCAACTAAACCGTTAACAAGCGTGTCTGGAGGCACTGGCATCAAGGAGGATTTTAATTTTCCATCAACACAGAACATCGTAAATTATTATTATCACTTACTGAGACCTTATGACATGTCAAACACTCTGCTGCGTGCTTTACACACATTGGGACATGCAATGTCCCAGCAGCCCATGGAGGCAGGTGTTACCTCTGTTAACCCATTTTCCAGGTGAGGAAATGGAGACGGAGCGAGGCAAAGCTGTTTGTGCAACCCCAGCTGTGATAGACGGATGTGGGGCTCCTTCCTTCACGGTGAAAAGGGGCTTTATGCATCAGAAGGATCCACTGTGGTTTCTCCAGGAAGGACAGCCAGGGAGGAGAACCTCAGGGGCAGTTAGTTGCATGCAGCCCTCTGTGGGGATCAGAGGTGCACCAGAACCTGGGACCCCCGGAGTGATCCAGTACGGCCAGTGCAGCGGGGGCAGGGAGGGAGGGAAGTCCCAGGCAGTCACTTCCAGAAGTCTGAGATGATTAGAGGAAGGAAAAGAGGAAAACCCTAGTAGGCAGCTGTCTGGGTGAGTTTGGGAAGAGAATGAGGAACAAGGAATTGAGAGAGTGACATTCTGAGCAGCAGAGCGCAGGGGAATTGCGGAAGAGAGGCAAGCTAATTTTAAGAAATGTCAGGCCGCCCTACAAATTGGGTATCATATCCCACAATATGCAGTTGCTTGTTAACAATCTCTGGCTTCTGAACTGTGTTTCTCTGAAAGGGGCACCATATTGAGAACAGACCATGTGGGGCTCTGAAATTTATTCGTGTTCTATTATACTTGTCTTTTTCTTTTTTTAAAAAGAATTTTGCAATGAGCATGTGATTAATGTTATAACGAGGAAAATATACATATAAATCTTGCAGGTGTTTTAGAACAATTGTTTCTTAAGGTGGAGAAGGGTTTGGGGAGTGGCTCACAATTCCCTAACCCAGGAACCCACTGAGATTGCCCCTGCTCTGTCTAGGGCCGTATTCATCAGAGTCCCCAGTATCCAAGGGCTTAGTGGACTGCAGGAGGCACCAGGCTTGCGCGCTGCCCCGTGCTGTGCATCTCAGAGAGAGGAGAGGCACTTAAACCGTTTTCAACTCAATTTTATAAATTTTTATCAAGTTCCCTGGAGCTGTGCCCGATCAGAGAACAGGGCTCCGAGGCGAGAAGGGCACTCCCATTTTGCCCAGTCTATTTGTCGCCTGTCTCTGCAGTGGAGTGAGAATTTCACGAGGGCAGGATTTCCACCAGCTTTGCTCATTGCTTATCCCCAGCACCTAGCACAGTGCCTGGCTCTTCGGAGGCATTCCATAAACATGTGTTCGGAATGAAAGAAGGGCTAAGGCCCTGGAGAATGCATCAGCTCTTCCCTTGAAAGCTCTAACATCTCTAGTTGGAATTCTCTCTTTTTTAGTTTAACTCTTAGGGAACACTGGCTCGGACACTCAGAGTGAAAACTCCAGTGTTGGCCAGAAAAAGCATCAGTGCAATAGAGTTATAAAAGGGTATAGTAATCAGTGAAACATTAGCCCTCCTAATTGTTCACTCCTTATGCATTCACACTCCCAAACACACACTGTGCTAGGGGACCGGAGATACAAATCCTTAACCTGGCCATGATGATGGGGATAAAGAGAGCATCCCTGCAATTAAACTTCTCTGTTCATAACAACAATTAGAGTTCAACACTGTGGTTCAGGCGTTGTTCTAAGTGCTTTCCATGTATTGCTTTGTTTACAGGCCGTGTTATGTTGTGCCCACTTTACAAATGTGCAAGCTGAGACTCAGAAAGGTGAAATAGTTTGTTCAGGTCCATAGCTGACCAATGGTGACAGCCAGGCTTAGGTTCCTACAGCCTGACGCCTGCCCTCATGGCTTCCAGGGAGCTTCCTGAGAGGTTATCCTGACATCACTGGCCTGCAAATCACCAGGGATGCTGGATAAAAATGCAGATTCCCAGGCCCGAAGTGCAGGATCAGCTTTCCCGGGAGCCGGGGGCGGTGGAGGGGGGAGGGGGGGGGCCCTGGAAATTCTCAGTTTTTAACCACTAACTTGGGTGATTCTGATGTGCACTACAGTTTGTAAAGCACAGCTCTCAAACGTGCCACACTTGCTCCTGGGGAGTTCACAAATTCCCTGGCACCCACCCTCCGACACTCCACCTTCCTGCCAACCGGGAACAGAACAGAAAGAAGGGGAGAGGGGAGGAGGGAGGCAGGGAGGGAGGAACAGTAGGAAGGAAGGAAGGAAGAAACTTGCCCCAGATTGGGCTCCTTTTCGGTTCAGGGCGGGTCGGCCGGAGCCCGCCGCTCTTCTGCTCTTGCACCTGCAGCCGCACGTGCCCCCAGCTGCTGAAGCGGCTGCCAGCGGGCCTGCTGAAGCTCCGTAGGCGGCACCCTTGATGGATGGCTGGGTGCGCCCAGTGGAGGCATCCAGCGGCTGGGAACAGCAGTGAGGTGAAATTCGGCTGTACCCAGGGCTCAAAACCTGGATGTTTATCCCTCCCCAAATCAGGACAGTGCTGCCCTGGGTCCCCTCATGGTGGACAGGGTCCCTCTCTGTCTGCAGACTGGGAAGATTCGGCAACAGGACACGTGGCAGGAAGGAGGAGCAGAGACACGGGTCCCGGCTCCAAACGGGCTCCACAAGAGCAGGATGATGAACAAAGTGGTGTGAGGGTGGGGCCTCTCTGAGTCTCGGTTTCCTTGTACATAAAAGGAAAATAATAATTTTATTAGACGTCTATTGAAACTGTCTTCTGTAATTTAGTGAACACTTTTTGTGTGTCAGGCACTGTCTTGAGGCAATCAGCCAATCTTTATAACAAATATCTATGAAGTCATTTTGATCTCCATTTGACAGAAGAAGGAAATGAGGCCCAGAGAGGTTAAGAAACTTGCCCAGTATTGCCCCGCAGGTAATCAAGGCCAGGATTTGATCCCAGGTCTGTCTGATGCCAAAGCCCGTCCTCTTAGTAGCTTCTCCAATGTCCCTTCCACTTCTTGTCTCTATGATGACCTGCCTCAAACATGAGATGCTCATGATTTCACAATAAAGAGGCACCACTCAGTCTTCTCAGCAACCCCTCCTGAGCCCCCAAGGTTAAAATGCCAGTTAGTTGATCTGTATTCAGCAAAGATACAGCCTGTAGCTCTGTCAACAGAGAGAGTTGTCCATACACAAGGGGCCCCAGAGGTATCTGGCAAGTAGACCAAGTCTCAGCCAAGCCAAGCAGCGTGTCACAAACATAGGTCCCCTTGTGTCATCTGCTTTCCCAGAGATCTGAACTGAGGAGACCATCTGTGCAATGGGCATTGAGAGGATTTCCGGCACCCCCGAGCTTCACAGAAGACCCAAACCCCGGGGCTAATCCCCTTCTTTAATCTCACCTCCCACCGTTTGTCCCTCACTCACTCCTACTTCTATCCATTCCTCAAACAGGCCAAGCTCATTCCCACCTCAGGGCCTTTGCACTTGCTGTGACTTCTGCCAAAAATACTGTGCCTCCTGCCTAGAAGAAACTTTCCCCAGATCTTCACAAGCCTTCCTCCTCCTTGTCATCCAGGTCTCAGATCACGGTCCCCTCCTCAGGGAAGCCTTTCTTGACCACCTCATCTAAATTAGCGCCCCCAGTCCGTTCCTCTCCATCACATCTCCCTGCTTTACCTCCTCCGTGGTGCTTAACACTATCCAAATTCTTGCTCATTATTTGCTTATGTGTCTAGAAAAGTGCCTGACAAATGACTGACTCTCGAGGACTATGTGCTGAATGAGTGAACAAATGAGTCAATGAATGAATGGAAAATCATACTAACTTTTTTTGTAATGAGGATCCAGGAACCTATGTTCAAAAGTATCCCCTTCTTTCAGGGAAGAAGGGCAGAGACCACAAGAAATAACACCATGGTTGGTAACAACTTAACAACCAGCCAGCAGTTGTATCCACACACACTGCTGGGCATGGTTCCAAAGCTAAAAAGGCACTAATTGCTTTTATATAAGGAGGTAGAAACACAGTTGCTCCGTGTCCTTTAGTCCTGATGGTCTGCATTATCGTATCTGTTACCGTGTTCATTGTTCCTGTCTCACGCAGCCAGTTGGGGCTTTATTCTCCGTATGTCTGGGATGGGGACAGGTTCCTACACAGAGAAGAGAGGTACTGGGGAAGCGTGTGTGTTTGTGTCCGTGCACGTGTGTGACTAAGTGTGCACACGTGTGTGTAAAAGCAGTGACACTCCGGGAAGGGTTAACTCGCAGTCAGGCGGCCTGTGCTCGGGGCCCTGAGGCTGGCCCAGGAGCGGGAGGGGTGGGCCTGGAAGGTGGAGCGGACTTGGCTTGCATTCACTGCCTTTTCCAAGACAGGAGTGCAAAGGCTTGCCCAGCTGGCCTGAGTGGGGGGAACTCCAGTCGCCTTTAGGAATGGCTGAAAAAGCCCACACGTGGGAATCGCTCCCGCCCTGCCCCTCCACGACAGGTTGCATTTGGGAGCTTCTCTGGTCGTTAGAGGACTGAGCCGAGAGTGAGCCACTCACCAGCTCTCCAGCACCGGGTGAGAGCAGCAGGCAAGGATGGACGTAGATGACAGCCTTCTTGTGAATGGAAGCAACATCCCTCCTCCTTGCGAACTAGGGGTGGAAAATGAGACGCTCTCCTGCTTGAATGAGCTCCGTCCTTCCAGAGGTAGGTGTCAGAGACTGCTCTTTCAGTTCAGCCGACTATTAAGTTGAGGGAGAAGTCAGCAAAGGCAAGGCTGATAGAGAAAATAGAACAAAGTTCTCACGAGACCGGGCTGGAAAAAGTCATATGTTCAGAAGTTTGGATAAGAGAACAAAAAGCAGAACTGAGTCAAATGTTCTTCTTGTTCTCCTGGGAGAGTGGGGATTAATGCATAGGACTTGGGGGGACAAAAGCAGGGATGAGGACCTGAGGTGTAACAAGAAGGGAGTACAAGTGTCGAAGCTTGAACTTACAAGCATCGCAGAAAAGGTACTGTCACAGTCTAGCTGTTGCCTTTTCTCGGGGGAAATCCGGCGAGAAGAAGTGATTAAAGTGCAATGACGTTTGGCAGCTAAGAAAGCAAGCAATCACTATTGACTGGAGAAGCTTTGTTCCTAAGAAAAAGTGGCTCCCTGAGAGGTCCTTTAACAAACCAATCTTTTAGGAGCCGCGGAATCACTCCGTGCTCTCCTCGGTTTGTTTCTGCAAAATATTGTAAGTACGGGAGTAGTTGGGCTCCATGATGTGCACCCCTGAAAAAACGATCGGCAGGAAATAACTGCTCGCTTCATGTGCTGAGGTTTTAGCATTCTGCTCTCATACCCTCCGTGCCTCCGTCTCGTCCCTGTTCCTCTTTGCAGAGTGGCAGCCGGCGGTGCAGATCCTCCTGTATTCCTTGATCTTCCTGCTCAGCGTGCTGGGAAACACACTGGTCATTATGGTGCTGATTCGGAACAAGAGAATGAGAACTGTCACCAACATCTTCCTGCTCTCCCTGGCTGTCAGCGACCTCATGCTCTGTCTCTTCTGCATGCCGTTCAATCTCATCCCCAACCTGCTCAAGGATTTCATCTTCGGGAGCGCTGTTTGCAAGACCACCACCTACTTCATGGGTGAGTTGCCGCTGGTAACTATTTCTGGAGCTTGCCCCAGACCCCACTCAGCCCCAGACCTTCCCAAACCCCTGACAGCCTCAGCGGAGGACCCCTGCTGAGTGTAAAAAACCAAAACGTCTGGCTGTGTAGCGCTCTGTGCAAGGACACAAGTGCTGGCTTTCCGGTACGTCAGTCCTCAGAACTTCCCAGAAGTCGGACCCCAGTCATACATTGCTCAGGTCAGTTTCTCAGTGTGGAATAAGTTGATGAGAAACCACAGAAGCGGTTGGTTTTGCTTGCTTCTGTTAGAAAGAAAGAGGGGTAAAGCTGCTCTGTCCCCCCCTGGAAGCTGTTGATTGTATTCTGAGCTCTACCCACTCAAGTCATGGTTTTGGGGGATGACGACGGTGGTGAAGAGGGGCCTTTCTGTTGTTGCTCTTGCTTTTCAAGGGAAAAGTGTGTTTCAGAGAAAATCAGTTTCACTACAGCTCTAGATTCCCTTCTCAGGATTCACTTCCCAGCCTGTTCCCCCAGGAGCTGGGACCGAGTCAGGCAGAGAGCGAGCGAGGCCTCTGCTGCTGGATGAGGAGCCAAATTTGCTCCTGGAGCCCGTGACTCGCTGAGCTGACCCTGATTGACTGAGATATGTAGTTCTCTGCCTTTGCCGATCAAAGTGATAGTGACAGTGATAAAAATCACAAGAGCTAATATTTTGGAGTACTTTTTATGTACCAGATGTTGTATAAGTGCTCTTACTTCCATGGTCTTATTTATCTCCCAACCACCCTATGAAGTATATACAGTTATTCTTCCCTATCTCACCCAGGAGAGAACAGAGGCACAGAGAGGTTAATAATGTGCCCAAGGACACACAGGTGGTAAGCCACAGAGCTGAGATCTGAACCCAGGCCGGTAGTCACCTCAGTGGTGAGTGAGTACACTGCCTCAGTTTGCCAACTGCTTCGGCTCTCCTGAAGCTGAACAGACATGTCGTTTGGTCCCCTCTGTCTGCCAAATTGCCTTGTCCCTAGCCGGTTCTGAGAGCTAGCTGCGGGGAGAAGGAGAGGAGGGAAATGAAGGGGAGCTGCTTTTTGTTCTGACTTAAGCCTTGCAAAATATGCAGAGCTGAGCTGGGCTAGGGGAGTCCTCAGTGTCCGGAAAGCTTTAAAAGCCTTTATTTCTCCCGACGGAGGAAGCGGGATCCAGCTCTGACAAAGTGATGAGGGATGACTGGTCTGCATGCCACCCACAAATAACCCAGAAAGTGTCAGCCCGTGTCCCAGTCCTCTGAAAATAAAGATGGACTCACAGGTGAAAAGGATCATTGTTAAACAATGAAGCAATATTAATAACACTTAATATTTAATAACATCATAATAATAGTATTTCATAGTGCTTTAGGCTTTCGAGGCCCATCCGCATGTATCTTACAATAATGAGATTTCAGAATCTTAACCAGGGTCTGTGAAAGGAGACGTAAAACGACTACTTGTGCGGTTGCACAACATTGTGCATGTGCTAAACATCACAGAATTGTTTGCTTTAAAATGGTTAATTTTATGTTATGTGAATTTCACTTCAATAAAAAAATAGTTTTAAAAATGGCTAAAATGAAAAGCAAGAGAATTCTGAAAAGTGTTTGCAAGACCACAATGGCTTCAGTGGATTTCTTTCTCTTTTTTTGAGGAAGACTAGCCCTGGGCTAACATCCTTGCTCATCTTCCTCTACTTTATATGTGGGATGCCTGCCACAGCATGGCTTGCTAAGCGGTGCATAGGTCCGCACCCGGGATCTGAACCGGCAAACCCCGGGCCACCAAAGCAGAATGTGTCTACTTAACCACTGTGCCATCGGGCAGCCGCTCGGTGGATTTCTGATTCCAGTGATTTCAATTCTTCCCTCATTTTGTGTTCTCCTTGATGCTATTCCTAAGTTAACATTCATTAAATTCCTAACATACACTCAAAAAAGGGAAAAAAAGCAGTGTTTGCCTGATGGTGGGTTGATAATTACAGACCCGTTACATAGACTTGACTCTGAGGAGTTTGGGGCTAGACTCTCTAATCTAAATGTCATCAACTCCTTAAAGTCCAGTAAAACGCAGCAAACCCTGTCTCAGAACATGAGTTTTTACTTAGTGGTTTTGGGATTATAGATTTCTTTAAGTCTGTAAGGAATACTATGGATATTCTCCCTAGAAAAAGAAGGATTTTATACATCAGTTCAGAGAATTAATTTATATCCATGAAAGACCTCAGGCTAAGAACTTCTACTCCCAAACTTAGATTAATTCTAAGGTTTAAGAAATCATGGCAAGAGAGAATCAGAAGAATTGACAGAATTCATGGACGAAGAATTAAAGGGAATGTTAAGGGAAAAAGACATTATAACAAGTATACACACACAAAATACAAGAATTAAGGAGAATTAAGCTTGTCTGGCTATGCCTAAGTCCATCGTTTTAAGTGAGGTGTTTTGATGTCTTTCTCACTGATAATGCCTGCTCATTCTACGAAATACAGAAAAGCGAAGAGAATGAGAAGGAAGAGCCTGGTCCTCCGACCCAGAGAAACCGTTAGTCACAGTGTGGACATTTCCCCCTTCATCGTTTGACTGTGTGTTTTTTCAATAAACTGTATTTCGAAAGTTAGAATGTTTCACTCTTAAGAAAACAGTCTGTACTAGAAATTTTCAGGAAGTTTGAATGCCCTCAGCTCAGACCCCAGTGACCTTCCGGGGCCACAGCCCTTGCGACTTAGGTTATAAGGTCAGCCTAACTATGCACACCATGTTCAAAATTAGAGCTTTTCTAGGGGTTACTCAAACTCGTCTGCTGTGGAGTTGGAACATATTTCATCCCCTTGGTCATTAATTAACAAGCACCTGCAACCTAAGAAGGAATTAGGTTGTAATCAAAGTTCAACAAGCTTATCAAAAAATTGGCAATAACATGTATTTGCAAATACATTCCTTTAACTGCCTGAAATCCTTTTTGGAAGAAAGCTGAAGCTAAACCCTTTTTAAAAAATATACATACACAATATTTCTTTGCCCTCTTGAGTGTTTTCCTTTGATATGAAGTCCATGCAGGTCAGATGTGCTTAGGCTAATGTGCAAATAAACGCTGGATCTCAGAGCCGACATAACCGCCTTCTTTGTTCCTTTCCCAGGCACCTCTGTGAGTGTATCCACCTTTAATCTGGTCGCCATATCTCTGGAGAGATACGGTGCGATCTGCAAACCCTTGCAGTCCCGGGTCTGGCAGACAAAATCCCACGCTCTGAAGGTGATTGCCGCAACCTGGTGCCTCTCCTTCACCATCATGACTCCGTACCCCATTTACAGCAACTTGGTGCCTTTTACCAAAAGTAACAACCAGACCGCGAATATGTGCCGCTTCCTACTGCCAAATGATGTCCTGCGGCAGTCCTGGTAAGGGGTGCTGTTCATTTGTTTAACACAACTTGATATAATTTTGCAGTTTTGATAAAAACTGGAACGTATGGTCCAGAGTGGCTGAGAGATCAGTTTTCTGGAGACTTTGACAAGGATCACTCTGACCTCTTTCTAGGACCACAGTGACAGGAAACACTTAGAGAGCTCTGCGTTAAATGTCATCCGTATGTTAATCCAGCTCATCCTCTCAAAACCCTATAGGGCAGGGACTGTTATTGTCCCCATCTTCCAGATGAGGAAACTGAGACATGCCGAGGTTAAGTGAGTTGCTCAGGGTCACAAACCTAGAAGAGACAGGGCCTCTGATGCTTCTGGATGGTCTAGTGGGGGCCTCGGCCAGATGATTTGGAGGGCTACGATTTCCTAAGAATTGAAGACAGCAGAGGCTGAGTCCCAAATCCCTGTGGTTTTTCTTAGAGCTGCAGCTATGATATTTGCACAGAGCACTTGACGAGAAATAACAAGGCAAGATTCTAACAGCTGTTTCTTTGCTTCCTCGCTGGGGGACGTTGGACAAGTTCATGTAACCCTTCTGGGGTTCAGGTTCTTTGTCTGTACAAGGATTTTAATAGTATGGATATCTTTCACCTGCCTCATTGGGTAGCTGTCAGATTCAAATGAGAGTACATGTAAGAAAATGTCATTAAGCATCTAAAAAAGGCTACACAAATGCAGGGTATTATGTTTACTAATTCCAAGCATGTTTGAAAAGCAGGAAGCTAGACTTTCAAGAAGGCTCCGAACTGAGATAATCACTGCTTTCTTTGCCTTCCTTTTTTATTTCAACCAAGCAACACAGACAAAAAAAGAATTATGCTGCAAATGAGAGGGACATATCCAAGACTTGAAATTTATCAAAACACATCCAATTGAAATGAGCAATGGCCCAGCCACCGTGAACCTCTGACAATTTTATGGTCTAATTGTGTAACCTTACACGTGCCAGACTGCAAGAGTGACTTCAGGGGCCAGGCTCATAAAGGAGAAGGCTGCGCGACTTCAGGAACTTGACATGTTTAGAGAGAGCATAGCTCTGCCCTGCCAGGCACTAAAACGAGCGTGCCACTGTGCCAGTGGGTCAGAAACAGCCCGAATGCCATAGTTTGCAAAACCAAGGAGGTTTCTCCATCATTCCTACCTACGCATTTGATGATTCTGTTGTTATAAAGCCAACAAACGTGTAGTGTGATGCTTAAGATCATAGGTTCTAGAATCATATTGCTTGGGTTCAAATCCCACCATTGTCCCTAGCTGTGTGACTCTGAACAAATTATTTAATCTCTTTCATTCTCAGTTTCCTCTTCTGTAAAATAGGTATTGTGATACTAGTACCTTCCTCAAAGGTTATTATGGGAGTTAAATGTAGTCAGATATATAAATATATATATATATATGTGAAATTCTTAGCCTATTGTGTAGCATATTTAATAAATCTTCAATGAATGTAAGGTCTTGTATTTATTATTCTTATCATTATTTTGGTGGCAGCTTTATTGAGATATAATTCACATACTCTTACTGTTTCGGTTTTTTTAAGTTCTCATTAGTTTTACATGTAGACTTGTTTTAGACACGGAATTACATCGAAATTTTCCAATTTAACTAGTCCCTCATAAGAGACCTTATCTGGAAAAAAGAAAAGAAGTAAACAACTTCTAATGATGAATCTCCAGATGTAGACTTCCCAAAGATGTTAAATACCAGTAATTAACGTGTTTGCTCTGATCAGTTAAAATGGAGATGAACCCTATTTATTCCACCTCATGTGAGTCTGAAATACCGGAGTTGCTGGTTATGGATTTGTTTTCATCTTATTAGGCACACGTTCCTGTTACTCATCCTCTTTCTTATTCCTGGAATCGTGATGATGGTGGCCTATGGGTTGATCTCTGTGGAACTTTACCAAGGAATAAGATTTGACGCCAGCCAGAAGAAGTCTGCTCGAGGTGAGTATCTTTTGGCTGTATGTTTATGCCAGGATGTCACAACAGCTTGTTTCCTAAAACTTACATAGATACACCCAGAGCGTACACTGGAAATTCTCAAAAGTATTCTTAGGAGACTCTGTGTCATAAGGCACCATCATGAGACTTAGTGTCTCTATTGCCTCATCTGTAAAATGGAGAAATCATTCCTCTCTAAGGGGCGCTGAGTGGAATAAAATGAGATAATACACACATAACCCAATTACAAGCTGAGGGCCCATGTGCCCCAGACTTTCTGTAATGTTGCATTCAAACAGACCTCCTCCAGCAACCAAAGCTAATTGTAATCCCAGTGCGCATCCTTCCTCCTCCCTTTCATTGTCACATTGCAGTCGCTACAAAGACTCCCTCTTTGTCCATTCATGACAATCCACTAGCCGCTAAAATTGGCCCCAACACCCTCGTGGACATAACTTTTTTCCCACCTCACTCCACCCCTTCATTCAGTTTTTATCCCTATAATCTACATACATAAAATATTCTTTTATTATAATACATTATGTATATCATATATTATACGTTATTTTATTAGTTTTAAGTAGTTTTTTATTTGAAGGAAAGGACTTCTTCATTTCAGTGCAGGGCCAAGGTTCCCCGCCCAGTTCTCCAGTTCAAGTTTGGTTTGGCCCACTCGATGGAGGGGCGCAGGGGTTCCATGCCTTCTGCCTGGCATGACCCATCCCCACCAATAAGTGATGTCACTTGCCCACCCAGAAAGGAAACTGAGCACCGGCAGCAGCAGCAGATACGAGGACAGTGACGGGTGCTACCTGCAGAAGTCCAAGCACCCAAGGAAGCTGGAGCTTCAGCAGCTGTCCTCCGCCAGCAGCAGCAGCAGGGTCAACCGCATCAGGAGCAGCAGCTCAGCAGCCAACCTGATGGCCAAGAAGCGGGTGATCCGCATGCTCATGGTCATCGTGGTCCTCTTCTTCCTGTGCTGGATGCCCATCTTCAGCGCCAATGCCTGGCGGGCCTATGACACTGCCTCTGCCGAGCGCCGCCTCTCAGGGACCCCCATTTCCTTCATCCTCCTGCTCTCCTACACCTCCTCCTGCGTCAACCCCATCATCTACTGCTTCATGAACAAACGGTTCCGCCTCGGCTTCATGGCCACCTTCCCCTGCTGCCCCAACCCTGGTCCTCCAGGGGTGAGAGGAGAGGTGGGAGAGGAGGAGGAAGGCAGGACCACAAGGGCCTCTCTGTCCAGGTACTCATACAGCCATATGAGTACCTCTGCCCCACCCCTGTGAGCTGTCCCCTGCCCTCCAGTGCAGAAGGAAGGAAGGGGACTGTGGGAGGAGGAAAAGAAGAAGAAAGCAGGAGGAGGAGGAGGCAGGAAGTGAAGGAGAAGGAAGTCTCCATTTCCAGTGAGAACTACTCACTGTCTGCCTTTCATCCTTCATGCTCCTGTGAAACACTATGAGGGTGGGGCCATGACTTGGTTTCCAGGCAGTTAAAGGCAGGAAATTTTCAAGAACATTCACCATGCTGTAAATGTAATTGCCAAGCACATGTTCAAATGGGTATGTGGAACTTACTGAGCTTTAGAAGCTTCTAGAACATCCAAGGTGAGCTCTCACTCCCCATAATGACACACTTCTATGCTCTGCTTCTTCTGCTGATGCAGAATTGTGGACACTGCTTTGTCCCTGGGGACTCTATCACCCTGCGTGTACATTCTGGAGCCACCCCCTTCATCATGACCACAAGAGGGAACACAAAGCAAACCCTCTTCTGGCCATTTTCTGTAGTAAGAGAACAGCTTGACTTTTTCTTCTTGAGGTCAGTCAAGGACATTCAGAGACATCGTTTATGTCATCATCAGAATAGCGTAAGGAAGGTTGTCTCAAAGATGGAATTTGGCACTTACATTTTTAAGCATAACAAAGATTACAAGGCAAATAGCTGGACGCAATGCTGTCTTACTACAAGGAACGTTAAGTGCCAGAATGTGCATAGACATATGTTTTCCTACTTTAATATGTATTGCTTAACTCCACCTTTATGGGGTGATATGAAATCCCTTGGCTTCTTTGCCTCAACTTAATTTCTCATACTCATCTGGCACTTTCTGTTTTCCAGAAAGATCTCTAGGTACAAAGCAGAGTTGTAACCTGTGTGTACCTAGCCAAGGGTGGGAATGTGTGTAGTCAGGCCCAGAATGAAAACTGGCAGATGCAGACTCAATTAACAAATAACTTTTGGATGTCAAAGCTGTCTATGCATTAAATATAATCTATGGATTTGTTAATAATTGTATTGATTTTATTTATATATGTAAACCGAACATATAAGTATGTTCGTTACATATAAGTATGGTCTTTGGTGTGTTTTAAAAAAGAAAAAGAGGATAGTGAATTGATGTTGGAATTCAGCAGATCTTACCATGTTACATTCCTTCACAGCACCTGGAGTTTCATATGAACTTATTTTCTTTGCAAAATCAGTCTTGAAATCTCTCTCTTCTAATTTAGAAATCACAATTTAAAATAGGACATGAGTTGTAAATTTAGATACCAGGAAGTACATTTCTTTCTTTTTTTGTCTTATTTTCTTTCTTTTTTTTGTTGAGGAAGAGTGGCCCTGAGCTAACATCTGTTGCCAAACTTCCTTTTTTTTTCCCTCCCCAAAGCCCCAGTACATAGTTGTATATCATTGTTGTAGGTCATTCTAGTTCTTCTGTGTGGGACACCACCACAGCATGGCCTGATGAGCAGTGTGTAGGTCTGCACCCAGGATCCAAACTGGTGAATCCCAGGCTGCTGAAGTGGAGTGCACAAACTTAACCACTCAGCCATGAGGCAGGCCCCAGAAGCAGTTTCATGCAAGCGTAGGAAGTAAAAACAAACAAAGTTCATAGCTTGTTTGCCTCCAAGTATCTGACAGGTGAGCTTTTCTTTTTCTTGTTTTTGTGGGGCCGTGACCACCCGTTGACCCAGGCCTGACACTCTTGGTGGTGTACCAGGGCCAGTGATTTCAATTATTGAAACAAATCAATGTGGAAGGGGGACAGGGAGGGCAGTGGCAAGAAGTGATCAAGAATAGGGGAGGGGCGTCATGTAATTTAACAAGATGTGAATGTCCCCGTTTGATTTTTAGGGGGAAAATGGTCATGTAGAAACAGACAAGAAATTATTGAGGACGTGGCCATTTACGACGGGGGACTTTTCCATCTAGATGTTAGTTTTTCTATTGCTCAGACTGCAATGTAGTGTTAATATTTATAACCAGTCATCTCGGCCAAAGATTTCAAGGTAAAAATTCAACTAAAACACACACTGCCAAAATGGTAATGAGAAAGGTGTCAGAAATAAAAGCTTCTCCAATATTTGAAAAAATGCTACAAAATCTACAATTTTCTTGCCAGAAGAAGACTTTGCCTCTGACAGAGGTAGCATAAAAATGAAAATAAATTAGGCCCCCCATTATTGGAACCTCTGGAAGTTTCAAAGGTGCATTAATCTAAAAATAAGGTTGGCAGCTTTAGCAAATAAAATACAGGATGTCCCATTAAATTCTAATTTCAGCTAAACAACAAATAATGTTTTTAGTATGAGTATATCCCATGCCCTAAAATATGTCCTGTATTTTATCCAGCAGCCCCATACTTTAAAATAGTTCAAAAAGCATATAAAAATATAAACAAGATTTCCCAGATATAGAGCAGTAAAATGCCGCTGTTCACTAAATTTATTGGACGCTCTTTCACATAATGGAAGCTTTGTTAAAAAAGAAGAAAAACACTATTAATTTTCAGAATCTATGCCTGAACTTTGGGATTGGTACTATCAACAGGCTGAGTTTACTTAAAAAAGATTTTTTTAAACATAAAGCTGTTCTAGTACTGTGTTGAGTCAACTGTGTTTATTTCATGTTAAAGAGGGTTATTCATCTGAATTCAAAATCAAGCGGCCAGTAGAGTTAAAAAAGCAGATTTACCAAGTTTCTGGTATTTTTGACTGTCTTCTGGTAGCTTCTACTCACCACAGAGTACAGGAATGTGTCTTCGATCTGTATTTAAACCACGTGTCCCCACGGCTTCTCGGGGCCTAGTGACTGTGGTGATCGCCCATAATAAACTTGCAGCAGTGAATGAGCAGTGCATGTACCCATGTGGTTGGTTACACGTGTTCACATCCGCTTAACAGCTGTCCCCTCCATTCAGTTAAAATGTAATCCTCACGAGGCAAGTGACAATAGCTGTTGAACCTCCACTGTAGTTTTGCCCCATAGTCTGCACGCTGTGAGTGCTCAATAAATGTTGTGACTGACTTCTCCTCTGCCTCCTGTGCTTTTGAGGACTCTCTTTCCATCCACAGCAGTGATTCTCAACAAGGGGGGCAATCTTGGGAGTCAGGGAAGGTATCAGAATTTCTAGAGGGCTTTTTCCAACTCTATATGTATCCCCACCCAAAATTCAGCCGTGTGAGCATTTGCTGGTGTCTCTCCCTCCCCTTTTTGTCTCCTCCTGTGTGTGTGTGTGTGTGTGTGTGTGTGTGTGTGTGTGTGTGTGATTGGAGATGTTACTAATGGGAGAGTGTTGTGCCTGTGAACAGTGTGAAGATACCGATAAACAAGCATTGAAGCAGACAAATACTGTATGATTCCACTCATATGAAGTCTCTAAAGTAGTCAAACTCATCAAAACAGAAAGTGGAAAGGTGGTTACCAAGGGCTAGAGAAGGGAGGACGGAGAATTAGCATTATACAGAGTTTCAGTGTTACAAGATGAAAAAGTTCTAGAGATCTGTTGCACAACAATGTGAATATACTTGACAGTACTGAATTGTATAATTAAAAATGGTAAAAATGGTAAGTTTCACATTACATGGTTTTTTAAATTTATTTTTTAAATTTTTTTTTTTTGTGAGGAAGTTTAGCCCTGAGTTAACATCTGCCACCAATCCTCCTCTTTTTGCTGAGGAAGACTAGCCCTGAGTTAACATCCCTGCCCATCTTCCTCTACTTTATACGTGGGACATCTTTTACAGCATGGCTTGCCAAGCAGTGCATAGGTCTGCACCCGGGATCTGAACCGGCGGACCCCAGGCCACCAAAGTGGAACATTCGCACTTAACTGCTGAGCCACTGGGCTGGCCCCAATGTTATGTGTTTTTTAACAATAAAAACGGGGAGCAAGGTTGGGAACCACTGGTCTGTGGTATCCCTTCACAGGCTCCTCCCTACCCTTTAAGGAGAACAGTCAAAAACCATCACCACATCTTAATCCATGCTAAATGCTCCACTCACTCCCTAGGGCTGATAAACCTTACTGAAGCCCACAGTGCCCCTCAGCTCTTCCCTCCCACCCGTTGCTCTCCAGCAGGACCCCTGGAGTGGCTCAGCTCCAGTGGAGCTGCTCCCTCCTTTGGCTTCCTTGCGTTGGATATCTCTGGCCCCTCTGGCTTCCTAGCCACCCCCAAGTGGAACATAGATTCCAGGTTCCTAACCCTGCTCCCACAGCCAGCCCCACAACTCCACACCCCTCCCCAGTTCTTAGAAGCCCAGCCTGGGTGGAATTTCAGGTCCTCCTTCTTGCCCAAGAGGAGAGATCAGGCAAATAAAAAGTATCCAGCACCCACCCTTGTTCATCGCACACAGCACGTGCTCAGTGGGCGTCTGGGGGATGAATCAATGAGTGAAAGAACGGATACATTTGAATGGAGCTGTTCCTCCACGCCAGTCCTTTCCTGGCTTTGTGGAGGGCATGCCATCCTAACAGAGTGTGCAGGAGTGCTTGACAAAGGGGGAAGCTGCCTGGGCAGCCACACTCTGGGTCCAGTCCGCCACACTGTACACGAAGTCCAGCAAAGCCCGCTTTCGACGGCGCTGACCATAAACACCTGCAGTGTGGGTAAAGAGGATATACTCTGGACCTCAGCTCTAGAAATCTGTGTCCCAATCTTAGCCCTGTTAGTTTTTGGCACATTGTGCTTTAATAACAAACAACCCCAAAATCTAGCACAGAGTATCACACATGAAGCTCTTCCAAACATGTTTGATGAATGAATCCCTCACCCAGAAAATAAAATGTTTGGACTAGACTGGTAGCTTTAAATTTTTAACACAGAGAAACCTCTTTCTGCCACTCCATACCCCCACCTCACCCTGCCCCCATCCCCCACCCCAACCCTCTGCCAAAGCAATTCGGTACGGAAGTCCAAATGGGAAAGAGATAATAGCATAGCTGTTCTAGTTGAAGGAATGGGGGCTTTGAGACACTTCCTTGAAATCCTAGTGGAACCCCTTGGATTCCATGGAACACGATTTGAAAACCGCTAATTTAGCTTCATTCCAGGACTACTAATCCGTGATTCTAGAACCTACAATATCAGCCTGTCTTCCATGAGGACTAGCCAGTGACTTCAAATAAGCTTGGCCTCATGAGTTCAGCGCCTTCACTTCCAGCCTTGCTGTGCCCTTGTCTTTGTCAAGTGAGCAGACCACTCTCAATTACAAGCGCCTTCATGCATCACTCAGGCCCATCAGGCCCATCCTACCAGACTCTTCCTGTGTAGTTTCCTGCCAGGGATGCACTGGCCCAGTGACAGCCAGCTGGGGCCTGGGAGTGGTCTCTCCAGTGACCAGAACAACTCCCTACCCCATCCTAACAGTCAGTCTTTCCCAGACTGGCCCATCCAAGCAGTCACCACAGGATTCTTCAAGCCAGCTGGGATGACCAGAATTTTCCAGTCTTTCCAGTTGCAAAATAAAGGTCCCAACTGGGCTGTATGCCTGCATTAAGGGACTGTGATTTCATAGTTTCCAACTCCCCCCGGGAGGATTAACTGCCTCTGACCGAAGGTCTATCCCAACCTCCCACCACTGGGACTCCTCAGCCCTGATGGAAGTTTTCAGAAGGCCCCTCCCACTGGGCATGTTATGACAGCAGCTCAGCCCATCAGCAACAACCCGAGTGCCTTTCCCAGGTTTTGTGCAGCCAGAACCTCAATCACTAGTTAATACCACTCACATTTCTTGCACGGAGTGGAAGGAGCCGTGTGGTTTGGTGGAGGTCCCGCAGTGAGGAATACATGAACCCCTCCCTATGGACCACAGTCAGCTGTGAGGAGACCCCAGGATCGTAGGTCCAACATGCCTCCTGTGATGGGCTGAATTGCGTCCCCCTGAAATTCTTATGTTGAAATCCTAACCCCTGGTACCTCAGAATGTGACCGTATTTATAGATAGCACCTTTAAAGAGGTAATTAAGGAAAAAATGAGACTGTGAGGGCAGGCTTTAATCCTATCTGATTGGTGTCCTCATAGGAGGAACTTGGACACACAGAGAGACCCAGGGATACAGGTGTACAGAGGGCAACCATGTAAAGAGGCAGCAAGAGGTGGCATCTGCCAGCCAAGGAGAGGCCTCGGAGGGAGCCAACTCTGCTGATCTTGGACCTCCAGCCTCCAACTGTAGGAAAATACCTGTTGTTTAAGCCCCCAGTCTGTGGTATTTTGTTATGCAGTCCTAGCTGACTGATACACCTCCTCTTTCTGAAGGGCTCTGAGGGCCACTCTCATTCCTAAGGCCCAGAACCAGCCCAAGCCAGTCAGAGAAGACAGAGGCTCAGAAATGCCCCTGATCTGGCACCCGCCAGAACTCTGAGAGCTCAAGCTAAGTCCTCACAGCTGCTGCTAGGTCTCTTCTCCCTCAACTGCCCTGTCTTTCCCTCTCAGGCTCTTATTTCAGTCACATCCCTTAAGCACAGAAGCAGCAGCTGCAATACGAAAACAAGCATTCATGGGGAAAATAACCAAATGGGCAAGCGAGAATGCGAATGGCGTCTAAGGGGGTTTCAGCCCAGCTGGAAACTCCCCCAGGGTGGAAAGACTTACTGCAGCAGGTGTTCTCCTGGGTGCCTTCCAGGTGTGGGGTTACCAGATGAAATCCAAGATGCCACTCACATTTGAATTTCAGTAAGCAATGAACAATGTTTTAGTATAAGCATGTCCAGTGCAATGTTGTATATTTATTTGCTAATCCGGCAACCTCATCTGGGAGCTGTCAGTGAGGTGGGTGCCAGGGGTGGGGAAGGAAGGGCAGAAACTGACCGAGAGGTGAGAAATCACATAGAATCGAGCGGTGCACACACAGAGGGGATGACAGGTACTGGCCTCTAATAGGCTGAACCAATTTGGGAAGAAGGAAAGGAGTGACTCCAGGTGACGCATCTCTGGCTGGGGCAGGAGGGGCTGGAGACTGTCACCACCCCAGCCCTGCAGCCCCTCATTAGGAGTCAAGTCAAAGAAACCCAGTTATGTTAGTTTCCTATTGCTGCTTAACAAATTAGAGGCTTGAAACAGAAGCAGGCCACTGCTCCTGCCCACTGTAATCAGGAACCAGCCCACAGAGGAAGAAAAATGCTGCTGCTGTGTCTCGCAGCCCTTGCTGGTTCCATTCCTCTTGTTTCCCCATGTGGATGCTTCCGAACTGAGCTGCCAGCAAATTGCAAGATCAAAGCCAAAGGCAAGAGACTCTGGGCACGTGCACTGCAGGGTAAGTGTGTTTAGGTCTGTTGTTGTTAGTTTTGGTCTGTCAATTTTTAAATTTTAGCTTGGCAATAACAAAACTATGAAAATAACCTTTTTTATTGAATTTCCTGTGGGAAAGATAATCTCATTAAGGTGAGTCTGAAACTCTAGCTCCTGGCCCCCTTACCTCTTGTTTTCACAAGGGGAATTTTGAGAAGTTTAGGTATACTGGACAACAGCTGGTTTGTTATTGGGGAGGGTGGTGTTGGCCCCCTAGTATCTGAAGCAAGAATATAAAGGTCCAGAGAAGGAAATGGAATCGGATCACTTTTGACCCAAAGAAGTAGAGTAAGTGGGATCTGGAGTTCCTGGAGTTTGGGGTGAGTGGTGGAAAGGGAGGAGAATTGAGGAGAGGGGAGTGTTTGGAGAAATAAATTATGGTGCATGAGAGGGTAACATGACCTAAAGACCCTGAGCCTCACTGAGATTCATTCTCCTAATTCTGTGAGGACCCAGTAAAACCAGACAGGACTAGCGCAATACAAGGTACATCGTGAGGTTGGTAAAGGTGGCCTTCAACACCCAGGCTACCAGTGGAAGAGTAAATCATTGTTCGGCAAATACCCTTCTCTTGACACCACCACCTCCTCCATGGGAGGCATACACTTCCATGCCCCCTGGACATTGGGATTGACCATGTGACTTGCTTTGGCCAACAGAATTTGAGCGGGTGGAGGGTGGAAGTGATTGTGAGCAAGTTTGAGCCTATGATTGAAGAGGCGTTGAATGTTTCTATTCACTCCTTAGTTTGTAGCTGGTACGAGAAGGATGAGAGACACATGGAGCAGATCAGGACCTTACCTGAAACTTGGAACCAAGCCAGCAGAGCCTAGCACAGGTTGGCTGAACCCACGTTGACTGACAGACATTTGAACAGGAAATAAATGCTTCATATATGCCACTGAGTTGTGGGCAATTTGTTACGCAGCGTTACTGTAGCAATGGCTGGCTGATGTACCACCTTTTCCTTGTTTCTGACTACCTCTCTCTCTCTGTGACTCCCACCCTTTCTCCTCTGCCTTCTCCCTATCAAAACCTTTCAACCCAAAAGGTCTGAGGTCAACCCCTGACCTCACAGACTAAACTTCAATCATAGACTTTCCCCTCCCAAATATACGTGCTTTTCATATCACTGTCTCTTTGCAGAAAGAAAGACTTTGCTATTAGGATTTCAGGAATCAGCAGCAGGTCAGAAAGGCATTTACAGACTGGGGACACCTTTCTTGATCTGATTTCATATTCCTAGCAGCCTTGGGTGAGATAGACCCCAACATATAGCTGATTTTTCGAGAAGTCTCTAAAATACTCAAAGAAGAGCTCAGCAAAAGCCACACATCTGTTTCATCCTGTCATTTGCTCTGAAAAAGTTGAAGCATGGGTTGGCAATTTTAGCTGGGTGTCTGAGGACTTCTCCTCTCCAACCCTCCCCTACAGTCTGGCCAGATCCCCTGTCCAAATGGCAGCATGTGTTCGGGAAGATGACTAATGTTAGCAGAAGGCCCCGGAGAGTCTCTCAGGGCCCTTTTGTTTATTAAATATAAAAACTCGTGTTTAAATATAATGTCAAGGGTGTGACACAGACCAACACGATCCGAGACAGACAGCCGGCTCTGACCTTCAACAGCTAGATGTTCTTCAAGTTGTCACATCTGGGCTTCAAGCTGCTAAAGATTTTCCAGGAAGGGGCCAGCCCAGTGGCGTAATGGTTAAGTTCACATGCTCTGCTTTGGCAGCCTGGGGTTCCCAGGTTCAGATCCCAGGTGTGGACCTACGAACTGCTCATTGAGCCATGCTGTGGCGGCATCCCACATAAAATAGAGGAAGATAGGCACAGACGTCAGCTCAGCGACTATCTTCCTCAAGCAAAAAGAGTATGATTGGCAACAGATGTTAGCTCAGGGCCAACTTTCCTCACAAACAAATAAATAAATAAACAAACAAATAAAGATTTTCTGGGAAGGCTTAAACTACTCAAGGAAGAGTTCAACAGAGGCCAACAAGGCCCATCTACTTCTTTCTATCATCTGTTCTTAACACCAGATGCTGTGGCTTTCCTCTTGGGCTAATAGCACTTAATTGGGTCAAAATCATGCTCCGCAGAAGGCAACCGTTCCTGACCTGGCCTGGCTAGAGGACACCACTCTGTTCTCCATAGAACCCAGACTTCATGTGCAACCGTTCATTCCTTTAATAAAGAGTCACTGAGAACGTGCTGTGTACCAGGCCCACCTGCAGGACCTGGAGACACATGGAGTACAGACAATGCCCAGGTCCCCTGGTTAGACTGTGGAGGTGGAGAGACAGACAGCACAAGTAAACATAGTGGGTGGGTACCAAGGACTATGAAGAAAATAAATCGGGTGATGAGCTACATGTGAATACATAGAGGTGCATCACATTAGGTGGGTGCTCAAGGAGTCACACAAGCAGGAGCTTCCATGCCGCCTACCCCATGACAGACGCCACGCTAGGGACTTCATGAAGGTGAGCCCATTTCATCCTTTCGGCAACCCTATGGGGTAGGTACTGTCACCACCCTTTACAGATCAGGAAACTCTCGCACAAAGAAGTGAAGTAACTTGCCCTATATCACACAGCTGATAGGTAGAGGAGCTGGAACGCACACCCAGGTATTTGTGCCATGGTCCGCACTCTTACCCGCTATGTGACACACTGCCTCACAGAGCAGGTGATCTTAGAGCAGAAGCCTGAGTTATAGGAAGGGGATGGCCATGTAAAGAGACGGGGAAGAGTGTCCCACACAAGGGGACAGGAAGATCCTCACAGTCCTCTAGGCAGGAGATGAGGGAGGCGTGGACAAGCAAGGCAGCAATGGACGCAGTGAGAAGGGGCCGCTTTGGGATCTGTTTCCACTCTGTGGTCTTACTTCTCATTTAAATGTCACCTTTCCTGCTAAAGCTCCAGGAGGGCCAGTGCCCCATCTATTCTGCTCACCTTATGTCCTCATGCCTCATACAGTGCTTAATTCACAGATATATTTAATAATTCTTTCTGGACTAATGAATTAGTTAGCTAATTAATGAGCATTGGACCAATCTGATGTTGGTTTGAATCCCAAATCCTTCACCTGTTAACTGTTCAACCTTGGACAAGTTACTTGACCTTTCTGATCGTCACTTTCATTGTCTGTACAACAGGACTATAAGACAATCACAAGGTTGCGTGTTGAAAGAGTGTTTGTAAAGAGCCAGAGCAAGGCCGCTGTAGGGCAGGTCCTGCAGAAACGTCAGTGTCCAACTTTCTTTCCCTACTACACACATCGCCAGAGTGGTTCCAGGGACAGGAATGCACTGCAGAAGCTAGAATTGGAAGGGACTCGAAGCCCTTGTTACCTGAAGTGTGGCTCAAGGACTAGCCCATCCGTATCCCGTGGGAGCTTGTTAGACATAAAGAAACTCAAGCCCCGCCCCAGAACCACTGTATCAGAATTTCTGGAGAAGAGGCCTGGTTATCCGTATATTTAATAAGCACCCCCCATCCCGGGTGATTCTTATCATCAAAGACAAAGTGGGGTCAGGTTGCACGTGCTCCAGTCCAGGCTCCCACCTCCCTTACACTGCTCCAAATGCATGGACCCCAACCACTGCTGTGGTACCGGCTGCCTGGGCCTCTGCATCTCACTGCTGACTTTCTTCCTGGCTGCCACGCCTCAGACTCCTGCCACTCCTAGCTGGGCCCTTGGTGAATTGACAGCCACTGGATTAGATGTCCACACTGGACCAATCAGCCGGGCTTGGAGGATTCAGTAGCATCATGCACAACAGGCGCCCGAGCCCGGCCGGCTGGCTGACCAGTGTCACAGCTCCCTGTGAGATGTGCCTTCTCCGCTCACCATCCTCCTGCTCACCTGCTGCTCCTGAGGAAACAGAGCGGGATTCTGACTGACCATGGAAGGCGGCCTCCTTTCTGAATTATCAACCACAAAAAGAAACCCCAACGGCAGAGGTACAAGAGAGGACAAACTCTTACCAGCCCATCAAACATTTTCTAGGCCCCTCTACGCTCAGGGCTCATTAAT
The DNA here is from genome assembly GCF_041296235.1 of Equus asinus. NCBI lineage: Eukaryota > Metazoa > Chordata > Mammalia > Perissodactyla > Equidae > Equus > Equus asinus. The sequence goes on from NC_091792.1 coordinate 141,100,260, forward strand.
GAACTCTGAGCCCAGGATGTCGTAAAAATTTGTTTTTTCGTTTCTAAGACACGATTGAACCTTCCGGAAACTAAATGTTCTTCTCTTAGTTGGTGCGGAACTCACTTTAGTGAGGCGTGGAGGCTGCCTTTTCACTCTTGGGGACTGGACCCATTTGGGCTTGTTAAGTGAGCTGAAATGAGAACGCCGTGCACACCACCCTGGAACCCCTTGTTTTGCACCTCAATACACCTGCCTTTAAACATCGTTTAGAGACCACCTGTATTGGGATGATAACCCAACTGATCGCGCTAAAACGTAACTTCACAATGGCGGAGACCCTGGCTTCCGTGACCTTCGCAAAGTGGGAGTTCGATTTGTATCTCTTAATAAACGCCATAAAGCACAGAGATGTGAACGGCGTTTAGGAAGATGCTCATTGCAACAACGGTTGGAGGTCACCTACGGCTCCTGTTTTCATCCAGGGCTGTTTGCCTCGAAGCCTTGCCTGTGCGAGGGCTGACTTGCCTGATCTGTTACATCCAACTGGAGAAAATCTTTCCCAGGCCAAGCTCAAACTTGCTGCCATCTACTGGCCAATCTTTAACATTATCTTTACTTGCATATATTTAAACTTTAAGCCTGTGTGAAATGTAAAACATTTGCAGAAAATTATGGAAACACGATCTATTATAAAGACTTGGCAGCAATATTCCATTTTCAAAAGAATGAACATAAACTACGTTTTGGATTAATAGTGTTTTAAAAGCTTAGATTATAAATTAGAGCTCAATGAATTTCCAATCAATAAATTATATATACCCTCATTTGATAGATGTGCTGCTTCCGCTGGGTTTTATGGCTACTCCTTCAAAGTCCATGAGTTTAGGGAAATGCAAATTAGGCCTGAAATTTAGAGAATGTCTCCTGAAGACACTCAGGCCCAGAACATACAGAGTCAGGAAAGTCTGGCAGGTGCAGCTGCCCACCCAGTAGAATATTCTAGGAAGTCCGTCTTCCCCGTTCCCCACCAAAAAACTGTGTGTGTGTGTGTACTTTCTATACTTAAAAAAAAAATATCTGAACTGTCATGGAGGGGTCCTTGAAAGGAGAACAATAGGTCCCTTCACACTACCCCCCAGTGCATATCAGAGGGAAGTCTGGCACAATAAGTAAACCTGCCCCAGAAAGAAAATGCACACACACACATACACACACACACGCACACATATGCACACACACACACAAACACACACCCTTAATTTCAAAGATTCTTCCGAGAATGGGGTAGCTCAGGAATGGCCATTAAGAAGCTGACGGTTCTGGAATGGGCCCTCATTTTAAACACCGATAGACCCAAAGTCCTGCTGCTGATTTTTCATACCGATCAGAGCTGCCACTGCCCCACAGAACCACAAAAAGCAGAGCCAGAGGCAGGGAGGAAGACTACACTGCAGTCCAGGAAATGTTCTCCCTCCTTGAAAACAGATTTAGTGCCTCTGAGAATTAATGTTTATCCTTGAGAACAGGTGTGCTTGTGTGTGTGTTTGAGTTAAGGGTTGCCTCTTGGACAGCTTCTCATGGGCAGGGATGGCACAGTCCCCCCCCACCCCTCCCCCCCCAGTGACCTACCGGGCAGCCCCCGCAGAGCTCATTCATCCACAACTTCCTCCAATAAATATCTACGCAGCCTTTACAGACGCTGTTCTAGTCTCCGGAGCTACAGTGATGAATGAGACAGGCGCCGTTTCCCTTCACTTGGAGCTTGCCTTCTAGAGGGAGACAGAGGCAATCCACAAGTATGTAAACATGGGAGCGATAAGGGCTACACAGAAAGTAAAACAGGGAATGAGATAACAAGTGACCTAGCTAGAGGGCTGGAGGAGAGAGGTTCATTAGGGTGGTCACCTCTGAGAGTGCTATTGAGCAGACACCCGAATGAAGTGATGGAGACAGCCATGCGAAGATCTGGGAAGATAAATCCAGGCAGAAGGAACAGCAGATGCAAAGGTCCAGGGGTGGGAACATTTTGGCATGTTTGAGGAACCAAAGGGACACATGTAACACACATTATCTCAACTAATCTTCCCAAAGACCCAAAGAAGTAACTACTATTATTACCCCCATTTTACAGATAAAGAAACTGAGGCTCAGGGAGGTTAAGTGACTTGCCCAAGGTCATCTAGCTGGCAAATGGTGGAGCCAGGCTACGTGACTGTGGAGTCCTGGCTCTTCAAGAAGCCGAATTGTTATGGGAAGAAGCAAGTGCTGTGTATTACCTGGAAGAGCGATGTGTGGGAGGTGGCAGTGACTAGGGCTGGAAGATGGATCCCAGGACCAAACCAGCCTTTGTGGATAAATGGTGGCTTTTCCTTCCTATTGTGGAGACTCGCAAAAGAGAATCTTTCAGAAGACAGTGTATCAGCTAATAGGAAAGGAAGGTGAGGACCCAGAGTGTGCCCGTGTGGGTCTTCAGTGAAGTGTTTTCTCTTGTCTGACTATGCGGACAGTCACTCTTAGTGTATCATTTTCAATCCCTCTCAACTTAGACCCATGTGTCCTAATTACCCGGGCCCCTTTAGAGTCTGAGGGCTTTGTGCAGCCCCATGGGGCATTGGCATGGGGGAGGGGAACCTCCCCACATCCCTGCCTCCCCTGAGCAGGTGGCCGCGTAAGTCAGGGGGTGGGCATGTGATTTTGGGGTTCCAGAGGGTGAACAGAGCCCCATGGCCCACAGCTGAGCTGATCCCAAATGCAAGACAAAGGCTTTCTTTCCCAAATGTCCTGAGAGCACATAGCCCTTGCGGGCAGGGTGAGGCGGACAGACGGTGCCTGGCTCTCATGGTCTGTCTTATCCCAGAACTAGAGGTTCCTGAGAACAGTGGTCCGTCTCACATGCTGACCTCCCAGCGCCCAGCTCAGGTCCCGGCAGGTAGCAAGTTCTCCATAAATGGCTGTTACATGGATATGTGATGTGTCTATTCGGACCTTCTGTCGCAATGGGCAGAAAATTTCTGGTTTAAGCCAAAAGAAAACTTGACCTGGTAATGGCAGGACTGGGAACTGGATTTGGCTTTCCGCCCAGAGGACACGGGACTTCTGTGGAGAACCCAGAAGTCCGGGCTCTCCGCTTCCGAGCTCTGGCTTTCACCATATTTGTTTCATTCTCAGGTAAGACGCTCGCAGCAGCTGCAGCCCCGACAGAGCCTCCCAAGAGAAAGCCAGGTCCTGGGACCCACTCTGATTGGCCCAGCTTAGATCACGTTACCAGCCCTGAGCCAATCACTGGGGGAGGGGGAGAATGCCGTGTTTTGATGGGCTTACACGTGGGTCATGCGCTCCATCCCTATCCGTGAAATGCAGCCGCACACTGACCACAAGGATGAGCAGAGAAGGGGGACAACCCCGTATGAAAACCTGTTGTATATATTAAGAAGGGGGAAGGGATGCAGGGGTGGAAATACAAATGATTTGTACTGTCAGACAGGGAGATGGTACTAATAGTAATAATAATGAGGAACATTCATAGAGGGCTAACTTCTATTAGGGACCATTCTAAGCATTTTGCAAATACTAATGCGATCCCCCCTGACAATCCTATGGATCGATTGTATCCTTAGTCCCCACTTCACAGATGAAGAAGCATGCAGAGGTTAAGCAACTAGCCCAAGTTTACACAGCCAAAAAATCGCAGAAACGGGACTCAGATCCAGGCTTCCAGCTACAAAGTTCGTGCACTTAACTGCAACATATGTAAAAACTGCTGAGAAAGCTCAGAAAGGGGACAAGGTGGGGGGTACCATTGCAGCTGACAGCCAGTGCCAAGCAGAGTCCTGACACACCATAGGTGTTCACTATTTGTCAGTTGAATAAATGGTGCCCTGGTGTCACCCATGTGTATTTAATATTCTCAGACTGCAAGTGACTTCATTTCTGGGAAAATATTTTATACTGCTTCTATATCCTCCTGGGCTGGAAGTACATAGTGGGTGCTGACATTTTTATTTTTAGGGGAAAATGACAGTGATCATGGTTGGGAGAAACATCTTCTCCTCCTCACCTTAGGGAGGATTCTTACTCCTTTATCCACCTTAAATTTTTACTCTGGGCAGCAATTCCAGAAACTACTTTTCTGGGTGATCTTGATAACGTTTCCCAGCTCTGCTCTTCTAGGAAAGCTTTCTTCAGAGACCATATCTATGCCACTCGCCAAACAGTGCACAAGGGTGCCAGGACCCACATGCTGTAGACTCCCAGATCTAAGCAGGCACCTGCCCAACAGAGCATAGGTGAGGGCCCTGGATTCTGAGGGTGGTGGGGACAGAGAAAGCCCGAGGTCTGGAGCTAGTCCCTCTCCTGTCCAGGGTGTCTGTTGGGCACCAGACGGGCATTGCCCAAGCTTGGAATTAGCAGCTCTACTGGTTGGTGCTTCTCCTAAGTCAGCCTGTGCTTGGGTCTGAGCTGGACCGCCGGGGTGAGGGTAGTACACACAGCGCCATCCATTCAGTCATCCACTCATTCCCTTATCCATTGCAATGATACTTCTTTGAGTACTTGCCAACTGTTAGTCACTCTTTCAGGTGCCGGGGGTTTAACGAGATTTCTTCTCCCATACCTTTCTCCCACAACACATCTGCTCATCCCCTATGAAGCTGAGACTCTCTTGGGGGATTGGTCATTAACCAAATAATTGTGCACATAACTGAGAGGATAGGGAGCTAAGAGAGCATGAAATGAGGGAGCTGGTAGAGTTAGGGCTGGCAGCGGGGAGGGAGTGACAGTGAACAGCTCCCAGAAGAAGTGATATTCCAGCCCAGCTCAGTAGAGTGAGTGGGAGTTCAAGGTGAAGTGGGTTGAGGGGAAAGGCATTCAGGCAGAAGGAAGAGACAAGGCAGACATGGATTGACAGAGGCAGTGTGGGCGGAGCAGAGAGGGATGGGGAGAGGAGGGAGAGATGAGGCCGGAGAGATAAGCAGGGGCCTGACCCCACAGGACTTTGTGGGAATTGTTGGGAATGTTGTTTTTCACACCAGGACACTGACAATCCAGTAATGGCTACTGGGTTTAAGAGAAAGAGATGTGCTCCATCTTCGATTTTAGAAGGTCCCACTGGCTGTTGTGTAGAAAACCAGAGTGGGTGAGGGAGAATCATTAAGAGGCTCCTGGAGAAATCCACTGAAGAGATGATGGAGGTCTGGACAAGAGTGATGGCTGGGGAAAAGCGTAGCAATGAACAGTCAAGAACTGTTTAGGATGCAAGTCACCAAGGCAGCTATGTGACCAGAGCAGATCCAGAAATGTGTTTTCTACCAACCTCCTCCCACCCAGGCTCTAGACGCTGGTTCTTCTTGGAGGCCACTCCCCACATTCATATAAAATATCCACATCCTACATTCCGTATGGTTTTTTAATTAAAAAAAAATGGAAAGGTTTATAATTTTGCCTTTCAAATTATTTAGCTACATCTGTATTTAATATATTTAATTTACAAATGGTCACAGTTTCTTGGCAATCATCAGGCATACCCCAAAATCCTAGCCAAGTGAGAAAATCTAACCTACAGATTGTTTCCAAATATAGTAAAAAGGTTTGAGTGTTACACTGGACAATTAATTAGGTCGACAACATCACATTTTGTAGCCATTTTGCATTAGCAGCCTCGCACGCTTGGTCCCGCTTCCTCTGTACCCGCTCTGCTCTTTACTGTGGCCATTGTTGGAACAGCCAGCTGGCACAGGTGCCACCTGACAGTGCCCCACCTCAGCTGCAATTTCTGTCCTCAGGCTCCTCCGCCTAAGGGGACGCACTCAGCCATTGTGACATTTTTACAAAACTAGAAATGGGAGGGTGCTAACACCCTGGGGGAAACCCTTGACCAATAGGGCAGGGATCCAGGGCAGAAATGTTATTCCTTTCCCTCCCTCAAAGGGACAATTCTAGCTGCGTTCTACATGGCTCTCAAGCTGGCTTCTGGTGGAATGAACCTCAGCTGCCCACAGCAGTGATCATCTCGATAATGCACCTTAACATAGCTTTTCCCCTTCCTTTTCACACTAGTTTCAGCTCCCACTACTGTTTCTTGGGATCTTTTCCCAAAATAAACTATCTGCCTGCAAGTTGCTGTCTAGAGCACTGGTTTTGGAGGGAACCCAGGCTAAGACAATCGGTCCCAGAAGTGGTTCTAAAAAGTAGATGCTGCAGATGAGACTAGGGAACCTTAGTGACAGGTGGGTTTCCTCAGATTCCCTTTATCCTGGAAGGGGGAGCTATTAGTCCTTTCTGGAAGTGACAACTACACAAGATGGAAGCTTGCCTTCCCTGCTAGCACCACCATCCAGCATGTCATTGCTTCAGATTAAGGGACCAATTTATGGCAAAGAGGTGCGGCAGTGGGTGCATAACCATGAGATCCACTGGTCCACCCATAACACTGTGTCACCCAGAAGCAACGAATAGAACAATCAAAGGGACTATTAATGGCTTAGCTAAGATGCCAGCTCAAAGCAGACTCTGTGAGGATGGGGTGCTGTCCATCAGGATGTAGTACATGCACTGAATCAAAGACCAAAATACGCTACTGTGTTCCCTAGAGACAGGGCCCTCAGGCTCAGGAACCAAAGGATGGAAGTAGGATTTTCCCCTCTCACCATCACTCCCAGGAACCCACTTGCAGAATTTTGATCCCCGTTCCTCAAGCTTGAGGCTTTGCTCCAAGCCTGAAAAGTGTCAGTCAGCAACTGGTGAATCCAGAAAACCCAACGTTTATGTTTTTTTGGAAAGATGGCAGATCCAGGGCTGGCAAAATAGGGAGAGAGAGAGGGAGAAATATCTCCTGGAGTTATCTGTGAGTTGTGAGTTGTAGCTACTGGTCATACAGGTGGAAGTCAGAGACCCAGAGAAAGCCCGTGCAGGCATAATGAGATTCTGCACCCCATTCCCATGTGTGGGTTTCCCCCTCACACCAAGTAATTCTGGGACACCAGCTGGGTGTCCTACAATTCAATTCAATTCTGACATAACTATTTGGAGGTAGCATCAGATCCCACTGGTTGAGGGCTCAGTCCTACGAGACTGCTCTCCTCCTTCAGATGCCAATCAGAAGTCCAGTTTGTCACCTGTGCTTTTGTTGTTGGTGTTGTTAAGATGTTTTATTTTTCCTTTTTCTCCCAAAGCCCCCCGGCACACAATTGTGTATTTTTAGTTGTGGGTCCTTCTAGTTGTGGCATGTGGGACGCCCCCCAGCATGGCTTGACGAGTGGTGCCATGTCCGCGCTCAGGATTCGAACTGGTGAAACCCTGGGCCACCGAAGCAGAGTGCGCAAACCCAACCACTCGGCCACAGGGCTGGCCCCCTGTCACCTGTGCTTTTGACTGACCAGCTATAGATCAGAAGTTCCCATGAGCCCCTCTTTGTGTTTGGTTAACTTGCTAGAGCAGCTCACAGGACTCAAAAACATTTTACTTATTAGATCACCAGTTTATTATAAGAGGATATAACTCAGGAACAACCAGATGGGAGAGATGCACAGGGCAAGGCATGGGGAAAAGGCACAGAGCTCCCAGGCCCTGTCCAGGTGCTCTACTCTCCCTGAATCTCTACATTTTCACCAACCCGGAACCCCCTCCTTTTGGGGTTTTAGTGGAGGCTTCTTTACATAAGCATGATTGGTTAAATTATTGGCCACTGACGACTCAATCTCCAGTCCCAGGCAGATGGGACTGAAAAGGTCCCATCCTCTAATCACACGTTTGGTTCCCCTGGCAACAAGCCCCCATCCTTAGGTGGGTTTCAAAAGTCACCACATTAACATAACAAAAGACTTTTTAGCCATCTCATCACAGGAAATTTCAAGGGTTTTAGGGGCTCTGTGCCAGAAAGAGGGATAAAGACCAATATACATTTCTTATTATAAATCACAACATCACACATAAGAAAAGGCCACACATACATGCCAGGCCTCTGAAGAAAAGGCCACACATACATGCCAGGCCCAGAGTCGGGGCAAAACTGAGGCTTAAGGGAACTGCTTGAGAAGAAACTCGGAACGTGAAGACAGCAGTCTAAGACAAACCGTAGGCTCCACAATCCAGGCCAGGAGGGCACCCAGGCCAAGTCCTCCTGCCTGTTGTCCTGGTTTTTAGGTACCTTCCGGGGGAGGCTCCTAAGGCTGGACATGGAGGCAGGGTCTCCACGGAAGGGAGCATCCAACAGGAGGCTATGGCCATGACCAGCAGGCCCTCTAGCAAGGGCCTGTGACAGGGCAGGGGTCACAGGACTATTCACCCTAAGTCTCCCCTTTACACTTGGCCACAAATTTAGGCCCTTGACATGACCTCCACCTAAGACTATACACTGCCATTGTTTTTATTCTGAGTGTTACAAAAGCGTTGATTTGTTCGAGGTAAAGATGAAATATATCGCAATTCTGAGAACCCTGTTTTGGCATTTCTTTACTTTTTAATAAATTAGATTTATTGAGGTACCATTTACATCTAGTGATATTCAGTCTTTTTATGTAGTTCTATGGGTGTGACCAATACGTACCCTTGTGTAACCATGACCACAATCAAGATGTGGAATGTTCCCCTCACTCCAACAGTCCCCTGGAGCACAGTGCACTTGAGATCAATCCAATCGTGACATGTTTCAGTAGTTTTTCCCTTTTTGCTAAGTAGCATTACATTATATTAAGGATTACCATGAACTTGTCTATTTCTTGTAAGTTTGTTAACAGAATTTATTCACAGAAATTTATTCTCTCACAATTCTGGAGGCCCAGGAGTTAGAAATCTCGGTGCTGGCAGGACTACAGTCCTTCCAGAGGATTCAGCTCCTTATCTCTTCCAGCTTCTGGTGGCTCCAGGCGATCTGGGGCTTGTGGCTGCATCACTGCAGTCTCTGCCTCCCTTCTCACATGGCCTTCTCTTCTTCCCTCCGTATGTCACTTACAAGGACACTTGTCATTGGATTTGGGTCCCACTTGGATAACCCAGGATGATCTCATCTCGCGATCCTTAATTATATCTGCAAAGACTCTTTTCTAAAAAAGCTCACCTTCACAGGCTCCAGGGATCAGCATGTTGATAGAACTCCTGGGGGGCCACCATTCAATGCGTTCATACGGATAGACCACAGTTCACTCTTTAGTCAGTTGATGGATGTTTGGGTTGTTTCTAGGGTGAGGACATTGTAAATACAACTGCTCTAAACACCCACAGGGCTGTGCACAGACCTGTGCTTTCATTTATTTCTCTTGGGTGTGGGATTAGGGGCCAGTCCTTCACTTTGTAATCTGTGAGGCACTTCAAAAAGTGGAAGTTTCCCATCCCTCTCTGTCTACCTCCAAGAGGCTGTCCCTGGGGCCTCTGTCCCTCAGCTCTCACCACACTTCTGCTCTGCCCCGGCTTCAGGCAATTTCAGGCCTGGTCTTCCTGTTCTGTGGCCCCCGCCTCCTCCCTCCTTGCCCCTGCACTTCAACGGTCAAGGACATTTATATAAATGGGCTTCTAGAGAGGAAGAGCCTGAGAAGGGAATGGGGACAGAATCTCATTTCCCTGGGCCTGCTTCCTTGTGCCCAGGCTCCAGGCTCAGACGTGGCAGTTTCTCTTTCTGTCATAGGCCCTGGCTCATGAGTCCAGGGCAGCCTCGGAAAGCCACAGATAGATGGGTCTGCTCCTGTGCATGCCTCTGCCAGCCCACCCTGGGACCACAGCCAGGCTGGTCCAGACAGGCTGATGGGAGACCCACTGAGACGCAATTTTATAATCAACCTGTAATTTCGTTATCTTAAAAGAATAAATGAACGGTCGATATTTCTACTCTCCCGCTGAGACCGGAACTCGAGCTGAACCTGGCTTGTGTTTGGCTACACATGTCCTCCTGTTGCTTCAAAGGAGTCTTCTGTTTAATGTCAACATTTGCTTTTGAACTCTTTGTATTTATTTTTTTTTTTCACTATTTGCTTCTGCTTGTCCTTGCTGGGTGTGAGAACACCAGATGCTGGGGCCCTCATAGTCTAACTCCTTTGGCATCTGTGAGATCCTGCACACCTGTGTGACCCTCAAACACTGGCTTATCTCACGCCATCTAGGACACCTTCAAACTCCCAGAGATGAAAGAGCCAAAGAAGTTTAGAAAAATGGCTTGCCAGAGACCATACCTGCTCCCCAGGGAAGGCTGCCTCCTATCCTGCAGGTGAGAAGGCTCTTGCTGGGGGCCAATGAACCCTGACACAGTCTCCACCTCCTGGTCCCATCATTGACACAGAGGCTCTTTGAATTCTATGTCCTTGACCTTCCGGCTATATTGCAGCACTAACTCTGCCCGTCACTGCTGTGCAGAGTATAGCTGGAAGTTCCACTTCACCGTTTCCCTCCAGGATTCACTCCCTCCATTTAAAAAGCCCCTCTCCAGCCGTCTGTGAGTTGAAATGCCTGGGTGTTTTGCAGGAATTCAAAATCCTTAACAGAGGGTCTGCCCCTTCAGCAGAGATGGAGAAATCTGCCTAATTTCCTTCCAGCTCACTTTTATAGTCTCTTCTTCCATGGGGGCATCCTGAATTTTGTGCAGCTTAATTCGCAACAACAAATGTGGTTTCTGGGAGGCCGAGAACACGGAGCATTCACACTTCTTACTATAGAATTCAGGTGGCTGCTCACACACAGGTGAAAGTCCCCCCTTACCTCCTCCGCCAGGTGACAAAACGCAGGTCTGCCTTTTTTTCTTTCAGGCAGACTGCCTTCCACCTAAAAGCATAGTCGAGTTTCCATGTGACCCAGATCAAACATGAATGCCTACTTTATACCAACCACTTTACGTATTCAACTGCATTTTTACCAACACCCTCAATGAGGCAGACACCATTACCATCATTTTACGGATGAGGGAACTAAGGTCTAGAGAAATAAAGCGAGGTGTCCCAGACCACAAGCTGAGTAGTGAGAGAGGAAATCTGAGTTTGAGCCAAGTCTTTGTGCCTTTAAGGCTCATGTTCTTTTCTTATGCTGGGCCACCTTCCCAGCTTTGACATAACTGACAATGTGCCCTTGGACAATTTATTCAGCCTCTCTGACCCTCAGTTTCCTCTTCTATGAAATGGGAATAATGTCCTGCTACCCAGAGTGCTGAGGGCTTTAAAAATGAGATCAGGCAGGTCAAGTACTTAGCACAGTTCCTGGCACATAAGTGTTTAGCAAATAGTACTGACTTCTATTTTCTAGTAGCAGCCTTCAAGCTTTTGATGGTGGGGTCATAGATCATAAAATCACCCTCAAGATCCTCTATTACAATCTCCCACTTTTCAGATGAGGGGACAGGGGCCTGAGAATTCAGGTGAACTTCTTATGATTCGGTGACCGATGGGGGCTAAAAGGCAGGTCTCTGGAACCCACGTTTATGCTCTTTCAACTACAGATTCAAGTTCCTCACTGTCGACTTTTGGAAGCTTGTATATCTTGCCCCCTGAGCTTCTTAGCTGCATTTCAGTTTGCTCATTTTTTTGGTACCAAATTGCAATTGAGGAAAAGTTGCAAAGGGAAGGCAGATGTGTGCCAACCTGCCTTGACCCCTGCTTCTCAAAGTGGGGTCCCCAAATCAGGATCAGCATCACCTGGAAACGTGTTAGAAATGCAATTTCTTGGGCCCCAACCCAGATCTCCTGAACCAGAAACTCTCTTAAAATAGATCTTATAATAAATACTTCAGAGAGAGAAAATATTGTATCCATAAAATACACTAAGAACAGGATGTTATGAAAAAGGAACAAGAGCGAGCTTAGAAAATGAAAAAAAAGTGTCAAAATAAAAAATAAAGGGAAGGGCTGAAAGAAAAAGTAGAGGAAATCTCTCTGAAAAATGGAGCAAAAAGACAAAGAAATGGAAAACAGGATAAAAGATAAGAAAATTAAAGAATCAATCAGGGTGATGGGGTTGGGGGGGGTCAACTGACGGGTAGGAATTCTGCAAAGAGAGGACAGAGACAATGGAGAAGAAACTTTCAAAGAATCAAAACAAGAAAACTCCACCAAAGTTCTAAAGTATCTATTTTGAAAGTGCCCAGTGAATGTCTAGCACCTGTGTTTGGGGGGGGGAGTGTACAGCAACATATATATCAATGTAAAATTTTAGAAACCAGGGACTTAAAAAAATCCCTAAAATGTTCTAGAGAGTAAAAATAAACAAACAAATAGAGCCACACAAATAAACTGTAAGAGAAGACATATAAAGGAAAAAGCCCATAGGACAAACAGCAGTTAGACAGAGGTCTCTGGAAGGATGATTTTCTGAGAAGAAATAATGGTTTTATTGATTATCTGACATGTCTGGGTTTTTGGAAAATAACAATGATGGATATTTAACCAAATGTAAGCTACAGGAGGGCAAGGGCTTCTTTTAGTTTGTTCACCGAAGATCCTCAGTGCCAAGAACGGCGCCTGGCACATAGCGGAAACTCAGAATTAATAATCTAATGGAGTATTTGAAAATAGAGAGAGACTAGGGGACAGAAAACTGAGTGGGGGAAAAATGACGCACTTGTTAACTTCAGGAAAAACAAAAAGTTGTACAAGAAAGGAAACATAATTATAGTATCCTATACATATTATTGTCTACTCTCAAGAGTGAATAATAAAACATAATCATAATTACGTAAACACTGACCCATGATTTAAATGAAAATTGTATGATATTTGGAGGCTAGGAAGAAAGAGGAATGGGAACAAGGGTGTAGGCAAGCAAAACACTCATCCCCAACAGCAGGAACTTGACAGATAATGTTGAAATTAACAAGTCAAGAAACAGAGTATATGCATATTATTTAGAAATATGGAGAAAAATGCCAGGACAGATAACTGACTTGAAAGTAGTTGGATCTGGGCAAGTGGAAAAGGGCTGAGGAAACAGTGTGATTTTCATTTATGCTTTTTAGTACTCTATGATTTTCTTTAAACTTACGGTTGCATTACTTTGCTAAAAATAAAATTTTTTAAAAGTGAGGGAGAAGCCCTGATTTAATTGAGTAAGAAATACTGGTTTAAACCAAAGAAATCAATTCTTAACCACAAGTGCCGAGGTTCCCAACTTTCCTGACTCATCGTACCTTGAGCATCTTGTTAGTTTTTTCATAGCTTCTCCAGGCCAAAAGAAATACCCAACGGTTCTATTTATTAAGTAATTACATAAAAACAACTTAATAGTACTTTACATGGTGTTTAACGGATGTCACTGTGTGTCCTGCAAATTTACAATATCCTGTGGAAGAAGTTCAACACGCGGCTTTCCTATTTACCGTCTGGGCACTGAGCCCGTTTCTCGTCTGAAAAATGGGAATCATAGTATCTTCCTCTTTGTGATGGGTGAGAATTCAAGATGATAATAAATAAAACATTTAGCTAAGTGTCTGGCACATGATAAACAAATACTCAGCACCATTAGGCATAGGAGAAAATTCTGAATTCTGTCACACAAAATGAGGTTGTGTGATTGTCTTCTCTGAAAATATTCACAAATCCTACCCCTTATATTAAATGGAAATTATCTAATTAATACCCTAACAAACTACCCCCCCCATTAATGGGAAGTCATGCGCACTTCCTTGCACCTAATAATGACAACTTTTATTACATAAAACTACCAAATTGATTTTTTATAATCCCATATTCTTGACTGCCAAGAATCCCCACTCCCAGTATTTATATTCTTGTCTCTGCATTGAGTCTCTGGTCCTGAGTAGTTCCTGTCACTTCTAGACACTTCTGTCACTGTAGCATTCCAGAGAAGCCACTTCATCAAGCTTCTGAATTAAAGCAGGGATCTGGGTTGTCCAGGCAGAGTGGACAGGCCATCCAATGATGCGGCTAAGAAACACTGAGTCATCCATTTGTCAAATATCTACTGAGCACCACCTATGTGCCAGGCACTGTGCTAGGGTCTGGGAACACAGCGAGGAACCCAACAAAGTCCCTGGTCTCAAAGAGCTTTCCCACTGGTTGGAGGAGACAGAAATAAACAAGTGGATAAGTAAATACACAAAATGTCATCAGGTGGTGGTAAGCACTGTGAAGAGAAACAAACAGATCAAGGGCACATAGAGTGATGGGAGTAGAAATACAATTTCGAGTAAGGTGTTTAAAGACGGTAACCTGCAGGAAGTGAGGGCAACGTTGATCTTGGGGACATCCGAGGAAGGGTATTCCTAACACAGGGAATCGCCAATGCAAAGGCCCTGAGGTGAGAGCACGTTTGGGGAAATCAAGGAAAGACAAGGAAGCCAGAGTGTCTGGAATACAGTAGACCCAGGAAAGGGTGGAAGATGAGGACCGAGAGGTGGCAAGGCAGGTGAGGGGCATGAGGAGGACTTTGAATTTTACTCTGAGCAAGGTGGGAAGTCAATGGAGGGCTTTAAGCAGCAGAGGGACATATTTTCAAAGAATTGCTCTGGCTGCTGTGGAGAACAGACTCTAAGAGGGCGAGGGAGGAAGCTGGAGGAGCAGTTAGAAAGCAACTGGAATAACCCACGTAACAGCGGATGGTGGCCTGGCTCATAATGGTAGTGGTGGAGGTGATGAGAAGTGGTCAGAGTTGGAATATATTCTGACGGAGTCATTGACTAGCTTTGATGATGGACTGGATGTGGGATGTGAAAGCAAGAAACGAACTAAGATTGCCTTGGAGGTTTTTCCCTAAGCAATTGGAAGAAGGGCGGCACCATTTACTGACGGGGAAGACTGGCTGGGTAATGGGGAGGGAGGTCTAACTGCTTACGGGACATTTTAAGTCTAACAGGTATCTCAAAATTAACATTCCTAAAGCTAACTTTTGGTTTCCTCCCCCACTCCAACTTGTTCCTGCTTCCACTCTGTCTTCCCTATTTTGGTAAATGGCACCTCCAGTCTTCCAGCTGCATTCCGAGGTAGGGAGAGGTCACTCCTGAATCAGACCAACAGAGACGGCAGGCAAGCTGTGGTATGGACTTCCTCAGCTCATGTGTCAGCTGCACCAGGGTCCCTGCCATGCTCACGCCTTCCCTCAACCTCCACTCCTGTCTCCAACAGGGCTGGCTCTTCTTTAAGGAGGGGCTCTCTCTGGAAACTTTAAGTGGAGCCCTCCTGGCATATGGGAATCCCAGAGCTACAGCCTGCTTCCCGATGGGCTTTCGCGGACAGGAACCATCTTGGACTCATCTCTCAATGCCCCAAGGTTCCCACCACCTCCCCTGCCTGTTGAACAGTGTGCCCAGGGGTTACCTCAAGGTGGCTGAAAGAGATCCCAAGACAGACAGCTGGGACAGTGTAAGTTTCTCAGCCAGCTTCATACGACTGTCATGTGTGCACAGCACCCCGACTGCAATAAATGGCAAAGTAGTCATTAACAACACATTTTTATAGTGACCATTACATACTCAGTACCTTCAGGACACAACCATTCTCACTCATATATGCCCCTGGATGCAGCTGAGGACTTCTGATGGTCAGATTCCATCATCTCTGGGCTCTAGATGAGTGAGATTTTCACTATGAGCCCTTTAATAGGTAAACATGCATCTGTATATATTTACTTATTTTTGCCTGTCTCCCTCCACTAGAGAGCGCCATGAAAGCAGGACTTTATTATTCTATCTGCAGTTCCTGGCTGTGGTACAGCTAAATTAATTCAGCAAAGTTATTAATACTGAGTAAACGGCAGAGGCCAGGAATCTTACCAAATACTAACAGAAGTCCCTCCAAAGGAAAGATGTGAGGTGCGGGGAAGGGTTCCCCCATCAGACACGGTTGGAGAATCTACTAATCTGACGCTGGAACCTGTTACATCTATACGAAAGCATGTTAACAGTCCCTACTGCTCCTATGGTTCTGTCACACGGGATGATCCATCCTTGACTACGCATATCCAGGGTCTCCAAGCTCCTTGCCTTCTGTCAGTCCATCCACTCCTCTTCAAACACCAGCCCTTCTACCTGTTGGTATCCCGTACCACCTCAATCTGAGACACTGTTCCAATGCTGTCTCTATGCTTCCCCAGATGTTGGTACTGCCTTCAATCCCTCATCTCCTCTAACACAGGTCCAGTGGACCTTATGTGAATCATAGCTTTGCCTCTTAAAGCTGTGGAGCCCTAGAAAGAACACTTGCCATTCTTTTTCTTATCATTAAAATTAAGATAACAACAGGGAGACTTACCTATTAGGACAGCAATTGCAAGTAACAGGAACCTACTCAAGCATCGAAGGGAAATAATGGGGTACTTCTCGGAACCCAAGGGCAGGAATATAGTTGAGTCTCAGAAAGGGGCTGGAGTTGGGAGTGCTCCCACTTTTCTTTGGATGTCTGCTTCATTCTTCTCCCTGCAAACCAGTTCTCTGCTTCTCAGATTCCCATGTCAAAACAAGGCTCATGTGCTCTCCCATTTGCTTCCCGCCCAATCACCTGCAGAACATGACAGGAAGGCTTTCCAGTGGTCCTGAGTCTGTCGGCTACTGTGGAGGTGAGAAAAGTAGGGTCAGAGTTCCCGAGAGCTCATCCTGTGAAAGGGGCATTTCTAGAAAAGCCTAGAAGGGTAGAGGAGATCGGAGAGGTTCTGACGTGGCTCACGATCTGAGCATTCTTTTCAAAACTGCCTATAGGAATTTGAAGAACAAGAAATATTTCATGTAAAGCCCTTAGCACACAGAATATACTTAATATGTTTTATTATAGAATTTGTTTGTAGCCCTCTAGAGCAGCTGCCTGGCATCTATTCCCCCATCCTAGCAACCTCAATTTCCTTTTTGAGTAATTCTCTCCGCCCCTATTGGTTGTAAATCCAGGCCCCTCATCACAGAAACCAAAGAGCCCCTAGAGGTTCCTTTTAACTGACCCTTCCTTTAGATGCACAGTGACAGGCAAGTGGCCTGGGCTCACACAGCCAGTCGCTCTCATCTGCAAAAGTGGATCTGGAGCAGGTGACTTAGGGATAAAAGAAAAGAAGGAATGCATTAAAGCAGCGGCTCCTTGAGCAGACCACTCTTACAAATAGAGCTTCCTCAACCTCCAGGAGCTGCCTTTGTTCTGTTTTCACGCATAATTCTGGCTTCCCTTCCATCCTGTGAGTTTCCGCTATTCTCACAAAATGCCCTCTCCCTAACTAGTCTTGGTTTCTGACTTAAAAGCTATTTTAACTCCAATAATGGCTACCATATTGGAAGGTGTACATTTTTAAATCTTTGAAGTATTAAATGCAAAATAGCCATATCACTATCTTCTTGAATGAACAAGCAAAGACAATGCCTGAGGAGTAAGCTTGCATTGATCCCGGAAGACTAAGGCCAAATGGACTCTTGAACCTGACAAAGGACAAAACAGATATCTGGCTTTGAGGCTAAAAAGAGCCAGGACCACACCTAAGGGTTTTTCATTTGTGCTCCGTCCTAGGAACTGTGTGTCATTTTCCCCCCACTTACAAATAAGGCAAATGAGTAGTGGAGAGCTACACAATCAGCCACCAGATGATCAATCAATGGCAGAATGGCATCTACGATTTGAGCACCAATCATTCAGATCATTATACTGTTGAGGGCTGGTCTTCCTAAAGCTAACACATGAGGCCCAGAAATTCAACTGAAGTTAGAATTGGCTATTAGAGCTATTAAAATATGAAGATCCATTATCTTCACCTGGAAGATGAAAAATGTTTTGAAGTATCCGTGCTGCTTCTCTCTAGAGTTGTGTAATTTAGCACATATTTATGTGTAAGGCTTGGCCAGTGGAACTAAGAAATTAGCCAAGAGGTCAGGGCACTAAAATAATAATAAACAAAAGCCAAACAACAGGCAACTGAAGAGCACTTTCAAGTTAATAAAGCATTTTCAATCCATAATCACATTTGGTTTTTTCAGCTTCTCTAGAGCTCAGTTTTTCTCAACTGTGAAATGTGAGGATTCAAACAGAGTGGCTGTTCCTTATAATGGTTCCTTAAGACAAAACTTGTCTCAGAACCACTGCCTAACTCGACTCCCTTGCTCTTTTAATAACTGTGACTTAAGTCTAGTGTGGCATTTAGGAGGGTGACCCTGGGCCACCTGGGTCCACATCTGAATCTCAGCTCTGCTAAATTTAACATATGACTTTGGGCAAGTCCTGAGCCTGTCTCTTCATCTCTAAAACAGTCATATTAGCTCATAGGGTCATGATGAGGATTAAATAATGGCCACAAAACAATTTACAAGTGGCCAAAGTGACTCCTCCTTCAATCTTGCCTCTCCCCTTGTCCCTGAGCCCAAGGCCATTCATCATTTTAGCTAACTATTGAGAAACCCCAACCAAGACTTAAAATGCAGGAAACTCAAATACCATGATATAGATGGACATTCAAAATATCATTTAAACATAACCTAGAAAGCTTCTTGGAAGAGCCCTGCTATGGACCGAATTGTGTTCCCCACCAAAATTCATGCTGAAGCCCTAACTCCGAATGAGACATCTGGGCCTTTAGGAGGTAATTAAGGTTAAATGAGGTCATGTATCGGGCCCTAGTCAGAAAGGACTGTGGCCCTAAGAAGAGACAGAGATCTCTCCCTCTCGGTGCCATGTGAACACACAGCAAGAAGGTAGCTGTCTGCAAGCCAGTAAAAGTCCTTGCCAAAACCTGACCATGCTGGTATCGCAGACTTTCAGCCTTCAGAACTGTGAGGAAATCACTTTCTGCTGTTGAAGCCACCCAGTCTATGGTATTTTCTTACAGCAGCCTGAGCAGACTAACACAAGATTCTAGCAGAAATTTTCAGGAAATGGCCACATCCTGATTAAGCTCAGAGCCTGGAACGTTAGTGGCCATTTAAAAATTCCTAGTTGTGTCTTAACTAATTCTAACCTTTGGCACTATCCAGCAATAATAGGGCTAGATATTCATGCTTCTTAGCAAACAGCTGCATATCCCATTGTCCTTCAGCTGAAGTTCTTCCTGAAGATCACACCATCTGCACCTTTGGAATCTAACCAGCTGACAACTCTTAGAGCCAATCTCTAGGATTGAGTCACAATTATTGTCCTCAAAGTCACAATTATATCTTTTCCAAAACTTTTCATTATATCATCTAAATATCTGAATGCCATATTATGAATGTAGTTGTGACAGTTTAAGGAATAGGAGAAGACCAAACCACTAACTTTGTGTTGTGTGGTGAGGAAGAAGAGAGAGAGCAGCCTTGCAGAGAGAAAAGTTAGCTCTAGGAAAAAGGAATAGCTGTCAAAGACAGCTCAAGAGGCCACTGTGGGACTCACCGAGTCACATGCTTCACTCCTTTATACGAAGAAGGTTGGGGCATTTCTGGATTGCTAGTTTGGAATTTAAATAAGTACTAGTGATCCTACTTTGTCCAGCACCAGCAGAAATTATCAACAGGTAAAGGTGCCAGCAATGACTGACCTACATGTTTGACCATACTGAATGAGTAGCGTGGTGGAATATTAAGACGACGAGAAGCAGGGACTACAATCATGCTGGAAAGAACTTGATATACACCTAACTTCACACTTACCTTTTTAAAAAGTTTTCATAGAATACCATGTTTTAAAGTGTCACCTCCCCAAAGCAAAACATTCTGTAAATCCCAACTATTATAAAACAACCTATTGTGTTTAGTATGAATGTTTCTTGGTGTAGTTAAAACCCTGTTCCTTTTCTGTCTTAGGGAATATTTATCTGCCTAAACCAAGATGAGTCAAGATTTCTACATATGTGTGCATAACACTTTTCACTACATTATCTATTGAACAGCTATGTACCAGGAACACAAATGACCTTATCCTTAACACAAAGAACTGTGTGTCTAATTGTCCAGTCCTACAGGTCCTGACAGAGCCTGTGGCATACAGTTCTCTCGGCCTTAAGCTTTAGGCTCTAACCTGTATGTCACATGCATCACCTCATTTGTACTTTATATACAACTTAACCTGTCTCCCTCACTGTTCTCTAGCACTAACCTTTTTGACAGTTTCTTTTTATTGTATGTTTCTAGTTTGTTTTTTTTTTTAAGGAGAGGACTTCCATCTGTGATGGTTTGCCACTAGAACTTGATGTAGCTTGCCCTCTGCATCTCTGTAACTGGCAACCATCTAGGGGTTCAATGACAAAAACGGGGAAAATATACTTAACGGATCTTTCATAAGACTGCACAGAAAGTGATCACGCACTATTTATAGCAAGGGGCACAAGCTTATTATTCTCTTCTAAATTCTAAATCAGGTAACCACCATAATTCTCAGCCTTTAAAGGCCTCACAATTCAAATTCCAACTAAACTGTTTGGTTCTTATTTATTTAACAATCTACTTTTAGAGCAAGATGTCTTTAGCAAAATCCTGATAACCTTAAATTTTTCTCCTTTGGGGGAGATCAGATAAGAAATGAATGTGCTATGATTTGAAAAATGTTACTTCCCCCTTTTACTTTCTATTTCCCTATTAAACAAACTTTTGCTCTCTTTCTGATTAGAAGCCCCCATCAAAAGGCAAAAACCATTACATGTTCTTTCGTACACCAGACCAAATGTCAACCTCACACTGGAAAAAAGAAGCTGTTGCTAAATAATACTCTCCAATTTTGTTGAGATTAGCTTGAAATGTTCCTAAATTGGGAAATATGCCCCTTGAGTGACAAAGACTATTTCCTCATTTACAAGGGAGAAAAAACCCCCAACTCTTTAAACCACTACACAGTTAAAAACAGTGGAAAGGAAATTAGCATGCCTACCACTCTGATGTGATGCAGGTAAGAAGGTAAGATTGTAAATACACGAACTGTAATACGGAATTTCATTTTATCTTTATGAAGTATTCTGAAATCAAAGACGATAACACATGCATCAGGCACAGCCAAGAGAAGACTTTTACAATGGTTTACATTTCCTTTTTATTTATTCCTTGAAACTGCCCATATTGCAAGTTTCTCATGGATGAAATATGGAACTGAGCAGATTCTTTTTTCTACAAAATTATGGTATAAACTTGCTCAATTTTCTATCTTATTGCTAATAAACCTTACAGGCGCACAGTTTGTAAAATAAACCCCTTAAGGACTGAATGCGTACAGCATGCTGCAAGGTACAAGAAATAAGCTAAAAATGAGCATATAAACCTACGTCTGGACCAACACAGTACTGAATGCTGGCAAACATTTATCACGACACAGGGCCAAATTAATGAAAGGAGATACAGTTCAGTCCTGAAAGGGTTAAATAGAAACCCTAATATATTATTGTTTCTAACCATCCATCCCACATTACAGTGCTTGAAAACAAAGTCAAAAGTCTGGCACAGAAAATTACACACATTTGTTCAGTACTCATCAGAAACACAGCTGCTTTTGAAACCAAAAATAAGTAACTTGGTTAATAACTGAATAGCATTTTGTTTCAAAAAGGACCCCTCCATCCCTATGGATTATCTGGTTAAACATGACTAGTTTAGTTCCCAAAAACTGCATTGGAAATTTTCTCTGAGGGCACAGACGGTACCAGTTTCATTTAAAAAACAAACTAACCAGTTATGATTGCAAATAAGTCTGTGGAGTAAGGGTGACAAATATTTCACTAATACATATATGAGGATGCCTTTAGTTGCCACAGTTTAAGAAGTCAGCAGCAGGTTAAATATTATACTAGTGTTTAACTCTAAAATCATTCAGAATAAAACGAGTATTTTGCACTAAAGGCCAATCTACGTGATCAATTCAATGGAACTAATAAAAACTTACTGGATCAGACTCAGCTTCTACGCATATTTTTAGAAACTGCATAGGATCATGAGAGCCTAAGATATACTTCTAAAACAGAATTTAAAAGAAGAAAACACTTGAATGTAGTATACTTTAACTGAAGAGGTTATCATTCTGAGAGGGTCTTTATGAGGGAAAATGACCAGCATCTCTAACAATGCCACCATTGGGAGAGGGGCCGTGTTCTACCATAACCGGAGGACAAGGCTCCTATACATTATACACTGAAAGTGATTCACAAATCCATGAAAACTTTTTTTAAGCAGCTGACAAAAGAACTACTGATAAACAATAAACTACAACAGACAAATCATTTCAGTCTTTAGTTTGTGGTATGTAGAATGGCATAAAATAGCAGGGGAAATGTCTGTGTAAGTACATTCTTGGACTTTTAAAAAACAGGAAAAGGGTTTACAGTCTAACATTTCAATTATCTTATTAAAAGAAATGAAGAGCCAAATAAGATATAGTTAAACAGTAAAAAAGCAAAAGTTCATTTTAATAAAGTCATAAACTTGAAAATTATTTTGAGCTGCAAAGCTGGGTAAGGAATAGTTTGTTCTTTAAAAGCATCTCATCTGTTATCAGTTAATTTAATAGAATTTCGTAACTAAATACCAAACCTGGGAAGCGGAGGAAACTTGTGGCCCATTAAAAGTAAAGCAGCACTGAAAACATTTCCACGCTCTGAACAGAAACACTGAGACTCAACGGGAAGAAGAATACCCACTACTCCAAAATAAGCAAGTTTGCAAGAAAAAGCCAGTAAACAGTTAAAACAAAGACAGGTAAGGCCACAATGAATTCTGCCCTTCATCACTGAAACAGATTTAAAGTGTGAGGCAAGATTAGCTCACAGGAGAGAAGCTAGTGACTAGAGCAGATTTGAAGAGAGAAGGCTATATATAGTATAATGCAGCCTGTGAGTAATTAAAAAGGCTTGCAGTAAGAGAAAACCACAATGACTTTGATTTAACCACTAACATGTTTTACAAATGACTTCCCCCTTGAAAACTGAGGAAAAAGTGATGTAAAGACATTAGGAATTGTATTTACAATGGCATAGTCTGAGCAAAAGAATGAGTGAAGAAGATAGCAAAGCTGGGGAAAAAAAAGCTACTTACAAGGATGTTTAAAAAGTCTACCTATGGAAACTTGTTCAAAATAGTGCTGGACACCACAAAGACAATGTTCTGCATGGAAACACTGCAGGAAGTTAACAGCTTTGCATTCATAAGGTACTTGTGGCTCCTGTTTTATGGGACAGTAAAAGCTTACCACAATCTAGAGGTAGTTTTTACTCTCAGAAGGATGATTGTATCACTAGACGGTGTCCTCTAACACCACACACGTGGTTCCTGTACCAAACGAAGCCCAGCATCAGCTGAATTTCTGAGAAACTGAACAAAGGCATAACCAAAGAGCAGGAATGGAAGCCAGGTACAACTGGTGAGCCCAGCATGCAAGGCCAACTCACAACCCTGACTGCGATCATATCCTAACTGAATGGAAAAGAAATGTTTTCCGAGTGGGAGACATTTGTGAAGATGCTCAGTACTGGGGAAGAGAAAACAAAAAACGGCAGGGAGAAAAATGGAAAGATGTTACACTTGCAATTTTATAATCTCACAACTATCTGTTTCTCAAGTACTGTCTTCCAGCTATTTTAGTTGGTCATCTAATAAAAGCATCTTGTTTTAAGATTACAATGAAGTTTTGGCCTAGGCTACCAAAAAGAAAAAGTAAATAAAAACATGCTCTTGCTGAGCTTTTCCTCATTATACAATAAGGGCGCCACCTACCAAGTGGTAGCAAACACTTCGCATGATATTTTTTTTGTCATATGCCAACAAGGCAGAAAACACCCTGCTGAATGAAATCACCGGGAACATTCCAAGTTCAAAATAAAATGTTTAACTTACACATAATACAAGTTATGTACAAGATTAGGAGGGGGGAAAACCTGAACAAATCCTAGAACATGTAGACACATTTACGCATGGGAAATGGGGAGAGAACACTTCAAATACCAACATGTCCTGTGCCATGAACTCATTAATGACTAAATGGCGACATTTAATTCCATGTAAAGGTTAGAACCTCTTGGATTACCACTATAAATACATATTTTTAAAAAAGGAGAACACGGAAATAACTACCAACAGTGTCTGAGAATAGAGACTAAGTTAACGTACATTGCATGTATTGCAGGCAAGGCAGAGGCATTTTTTTAAAGCTTTTGCACAGACTTCATATAATCTTAAAAAAAAAATATGCAGGCCTTTACAAGATTTGACTTGCTGAAATCAAAACAATTTCAACTCATGAAAAGTCCTAAGACTTCAGCTTTAAAAAAAAAAATAAAATAGAAAGAACAGTTCCAGCCTTAGACCAAAAGAACCTGGAAGAGTATGGTACTTAAACAAGCATGGTCAGGCTTGGAACCTGAATGTACTTAAGAGCAAAAGCTCACAGGGGCGGGGAAGAGAACAACCTATTTGGTAACAAAGGTGTACTATATACTGTGCTATAAAAAAGGTATGGTGAAAATGTACCTTTACTAAAGCTTATACAAGTTCCTTGGTCCATAAAAACTATGTTAGATTTGTGTCTTCTAGTTTGATTAACTTTTATTCCAGCCACATCTCTATTTCTTGCCCATTTAAACAAAACCAAACAAATACCAACCGAACAAAAATAACAGCTGAAAAAAATCAATTTCCAATAGTTTGTACATTTTGATGGTGTTTGTTTTACTGTGGCTTCTGCACTTCAAATCAGCACTTGCAGGTATGGGGTTTTTGAACAGTATCACCTGGTATGAAAAGTTTTCCCAAGAAACCACAAGATTGTTCATTTTTTTCTCTTTTTCTTTCTGCCAACATGTTGCCACACTCCAGTCAGTTTACGTCCTAGCAAAAAGACGGTAGTTAGGACACCACTGTTGCTGTAGACGATGTGACACTGGTTGAATTTGTGCTGACATTTGTGTAACTTCCCTCGCTGTTTGTGTTTGATTCATTAGGGGGCACTTGGCTTGAGTTGGCTCGAAGGATTGCTCCCGCGGCACTGCAATGTGGCCGTGGCCCTGGTTCTGGTGTGTAGGTAAATGTAAGGCTGGTGGAATAAATGATTCCATCATTACGGACCAAAGTTACTGGAACCTGGACTGGCTGCCGGACCCATCTCCAACCTTCTCGGAATGCAGAAATGTCTGGGACAACACAGAGCATACTCTCTCCACATCTGAGGAGGAAATATAAATCACTTAAGAGTAAGGCAAATTTTAGAACTGAAACTTAAAGTTGCTTAATATATTACAATCAATATCAGGAAGGAATCTCATGTACCCACTCCCATCAAAAATTCTGGATGATATAAAAAAGTTTTATCAAGTACCTGTACATAGTTTCAGCTTCTACATCCCCAAACCACACTCGTAAGTTTGGAGTGAAATTCTGTCCTGTGAGTTCAAGCATTGCTACGTCCCCACCGCCATTCAGCTGCAATTCACAGAAAATCAAAATAACATTGAGAAAACTTTTCATTTTTCATTAAAGTATGCCGATTAGTTTCTCATTTGACTGTCACTTGGGGAAAAAATGCTTCTTTTAAATTACATGATTATTAAGACAAAGTGAGCTAAAAATATCTCAAGATAACATACAAGTTGATTTAAATTTAAATTTTCTTGGATAAAATGTTTCTTCTATTTTCATATTATTAATCAAGAAATGATGTATAACAAAATCCCCAAATCATAAGATTTGGAGAAAAATCAACATTATTGTGAAATAAAATTACGCCAAGTCATATCTAAGAGCAGTTACAAAGAGCTGAAAGTCAGCTTATGATTAAGTGGTCTCACCTGAAGACTTTCTACGACAGGCACAGGTGTGACTGGGGCAAGGACAGGGCCCATCCCCTCATAAAATG
Source organism: Equus asinus (assembly GCF_041296235.1). Lineage (NCBI taxonomy): Eukaryota > Metazoa > Chordata > Mammalia > Perissodactyla > Equidae > Equus > Equus asinus. The sequence continues at coordinate 141,125,921 of NC_091792.1, forward strand.
TATACTCTGCCTTATCCGTACTAATGATTGTCCAGGAAGCTCCATCATTTATCATCTCTTTATTTGGTTCTTTTGGGCATGGAGTGGCCTTATGAAGAAAGAATGTTTAGAAATTGAGTTTTATATACAATACAGTATAAGACAATTTTAACAAGGTAAACTCATAGTTGCCAGCCCTGGTGGTCTGGTTAGTGTTTAGATTTGGCACTCTCACTGCTGTGACCTAGTGCTCATTTCCTGATCGGGGAACCACACCACCCATCTGTCAGTCGTCATACTGTGGCAGCTGCATGTTGCTGTGATGCTGAAAGCTGTGTCACCAGTATTTCAAATACCAGCAGGGTCACCCATGGTGGACAGGTTTCAGTGGAGCTTCCAGACTAAGACAGACTGGGAAGAAGGACATGGCCACCCACTTCTGAAAAAAGTAGCCATGGAAACGCTATGAATAGCACTGGAGCATTGTCTGATACAGCGCCCGAAGGTAAGAGGATGGCACAAAAAGCCTGGGCAGGGTTCCGCTCTGCTGTCCACAGGGGCACTAGGAGTTGTAACCAATTCCACGACACTAACAAAACACTCATAGACTCGAGTTGTCATGGAGAGAATTTAGTAAAAATTTATAAACTTCCCAAGCATGGTGCTTTGCCAATACCTAAGTAAACATAAACATAATATTAATGTGGAAATCTCACATACAGCAATTTTCATTATAATAAGAAATATTTCAGTGACATATTAAATAACTAGTAATACTTTCAGAATAACCATTTAAGAGTACAGCAGTACCTAAATAATTTCTTTAATAAAAGATCACCATCTGTGCTGTAAATAGCCGTTTAAAACTCTTTCGGGATCCCCAAGAAAGAGCGAGAATGGAAGCCCTCATGCTGAAAGAACAGCTAGAAACTCCTGTACTTTCAGTAAGAGGGAACCAAGATGTGAACCGGCAATCCCCTCTCTCTACCTTAAAACACCTAGCCCAGTCCAGCAGTGCTGAGCTGTGTGTGAGCATGGCTCTGGAACAGGTCTCCAGCTGTTTACAAATGAGTTTCACATGCAAGTGTAACTATCCTATTAAACCATTTGCCCATGTCATAAATATCCTCATGAAAGCCTTCTGAGTAAATGTAGTCAACAATTGGCTTTTGAAACGTGTCACCATTACTATCTTAGAAGACCCCAATAAATGTGATGAGAATTATGAATCCTCCCCCAAAATACTGTGCATCTATATACAACGTCTGCACACAATTTCAGGGGATTCACCCAATGCCCAAAGTCTCCTTTTGGATAGTCTAAGGGGTTTTTTATTCCCTACAACTAAATGTTAACTGTTTCTCTGAAAATATTTTCATAGTTTTGAGTTCTTCCCTGAGGTGGCATGACCAGCATGTCTGAGGACCAGGTAGGTTAAGGGCCCTTGGACTTGAGATAAAGACCTGAACACAGCTTCATGAACACAGCTTGGTTACAATTAACATTAAATGAGTTTCATGTTTCTGTACGCTGCTCACCCAAAAGTTCGCACATTTTAGATTTTACCAGTAATTTAAAAACATACCTGAAATTGGATTATTCTTTCTTGAGAAAGGCACAAGTACATTCTTTCTGTATCCTTAAGGTAAAATGCACACTTATGGAGCTGTGACACAGGATCGTCTGCATCCAGTAATGCAGTTTGCTTATCAACTTTCCTAATTATCTATAGTTCAATAATTAAAAAAAGAAAAGGTCATCACATACGGAGAGTTGTTCTTTGTACTGTCATGAGTACACAGAAAGATTTGTTATATAATAATATATCACAGTTATGTGTCATATACCTACATATACAAAAACATTTATAAACAAGCCTAGGTATAAAAAAATACTTTTAGATTGCAAGCATGTTAGAATACGGAAACTGTTACCGTCTTCCATGAATATCTAAAACAACAGGGCAGGCAGGCACTAGTTTTCTAGATGACTGCTTTTCAAACTTTAACGTGCATACAAGCTATCTGGGGCTCTTGTTCAAATACATCTGTTCTGATCCTACAGATCTCGTGTTGGGGCTGATATTCTGCATTTCTAACAAATTTCCAGCTGAGGGTAATTCTGCTGGTCTAGGGACCAACTTTTGAGTAGCAAGTTCACATGACCATTCCAACAATATACAACAACAAATATTCCAACATCAAAGGAAAAACTATCTCTAAAGGCTACTGTGGGTGTATTAGTCAGTGCAGTCCATTATCATACTGATATTTTCTAAAAATCTAAAATAGGTATCATTTTACAGATTATGAAATGGGCTCAGAGAAGTCAGGTAACTTCCTCAACATCACCTGATTAGTAGCTGAAGGACCAGGATATAATTCCAGGGCTGCCTGCCTACCCAGCCTGAACTCTCCAATACACTCTACAATTTGATAATCCAAATATTCCACAAAACACATACAGATATCTGAAAGATAATCCTATCAAACCTTAGATGTTACTTGTCACATAGAAGGTAATCACTAAGTGTTTCATGGTTATGAAGATCACCCCCAAGAGCATACTAACATGTTACAATTATTTCTGATCTAAAATCAAGAGTAAAGCAAACCGTTCCTTGACTACATACTACATGTCCTTGTCCCTCCCTCTCATCACCCCGTTTCTCTGCTCCCCTTCATAGCACACTTCTCTTCCTCACCATCTAATCTCCTGAAATCACTCCAGCCTTTTGTCTCAGTCTCCATTACAATTGCTCTTGTCAAGGTCACCAAGGACTGCCAGACAGACGAATCCCACAGGCGCTTCTCTGTCCTCATGTTATTAACTTTCTCAGAAGCATCTGACACATTCTCCTTTTGGGGATACCCCTGCTCTAACTGGCCTTCAGAGTGCCTCAGAGCCAAGTCCTGAGATCTCTTCTCCTCTCGCCACACTCAATACTTTCTACACTATTGAGAGGTTGCTAACTCCTAAATTTATTATTGCCAGGACTATCCTCTCTCAGGCACTCAACTTGCATATTTAACTATCTATTCAACAGTTCTATGTCAGATATCTAATAGGCATCTCTATCTTAATCAAAAACAGAATTTCTGATTTGCTCCTATATGTGATCCTCCCCAACTCACAGCTCAATAAATGGCACCCCTGTTCACTCAATCCAAAAACCTATCTTTGACTCTTTGTGTTCTCTTACACCCAATCATCCAATCTGTCAACAAACTCTGCTAGCTAGGTCTACTTTCAAACAAGTCAGTCAGCTTTCATCATCTCACTATGACAATCCTAATCTAAGGTATCATCATCAACTCTTGCCTCAATTATGACAAAAGCCCAACCATCTGTCTCTCTGCTTCCACTGCTACATCTCTATGCCTTCTTCTCTACAGAGCAGACAGAATTATCCTTCTAAACATAAATCAGCCATCATTCCTTTTTAAAACCCTCCAATAGCCTCCTATCACACACAGATAATATGAAGTCCTTACCCTACATACAGAGAGGAACCCTACAAGATGTTGCCCATGCAAGGGAAACAATAGAAAAAATAAACAAATGGGACTACATCAAACTAAAAAGCTTCTGCACAGCAAAGGAAATCATCAACAAAACGAAAACACAAGGTAGCAATTGGGAGAAGATGTTTGCAAACTGTGCATCTGATAAGGGGTTAATATCCAAAATACACAAAGAAGTCACACATCTCAATAACAAAAAAAACTAACTAAAAAATGGGCAAAAGATCTGAACAGACATTTCTCCAAAGAATACATATAGATGGCCAACAGACACATGAAAAGATATTCAATATCATTAACTATCAGGGAAATGCAAATCAAAACTACGAGATATTACCTCACACCCGTCAGAATGGCTATAATTAACAAGACAGGAAACAACAAGTGTTGGAGAGGATACGGAGAGAAAGGAACTCTCATACACTGCTGGTGGGAGTGCAAACTGGTGTAGCCACTATGGAAAGCAGTATGGAGATTCCTCAAAAAATTAAGAATAGAACTACCATATGATCTAGTTATCCCACAGCTGGGTATTTATCCAAAGAACATGAAAATACAAACGCATAAAGATACATGCACTCCTATGTTCATTGCAGCATTATTCACAATAGCCAAGACTTGGAAGCAACCTAGGTGCCCAGCAAGGGATGTATGAATAAAGATGTGGTATACATACACAATGGAATACTAGTCAGCCAAACAATGAAACCTGGCCATTTGTGACAACATGGATGGACCTTGAGGGTATTATGCTAAGTGAAATAAGTCACAGGGAGAAAGTCAAATATCATATGATCTCACTCTTAAGTAGAAGATAAAAACAAAGACATAGCAACAGAGACTGGATTGGTGGTTACCAGAGGGGAAAGGGGGAGGAAAGAGAGCAAAAGGGGTGATTAGGCACATGTGTATGGTGATGGATTATAATTACTTTGGCTGGTGGGCATGATGTAATCTACACAGAAATCAAAATGCAATGATGTACACCTGAAATTTACATAATGTTATAAATCAATGTTACCGCAATAAAAAAAAACGATGTTGCCCATGGCTAACCTTGCAGCCTCCTTTCCTGCCACCTGCCCCCTCCATCCCTCCCTCAGCTCTAGCTGTAATGGTTTCCTTACTAGTCCTCACACACATTCGAGTCTTAAGTTCTTTTTGTACTCATTCTGTCTGCCTGAAATGCTCCTCACCCAGTCTGTGGTTCCCTAACTTCATTCTGGTCTCTGTTCAAATATCCCTACCTCAAGACTTCTCTGACCACTCTAGGGCACTCTCTCAATTCTCTATCCCTTTATCCTGTTTTAATTTGTTTTCTTGTCACTTTCATCAACCTTTTAATACATTATATGAGTATTTCTTTAGCTGATTTTCGTCTATCCCCCTACCAAAATGTAAGCCCCATGAGGATGAGTCTGTCTTGCTCACAAATGTATCTCCAGTATCTAGACAATGCCTGGGACATAGAGGGTACACGAATATTTATAGAATGCATGTATGACTGTAATTTGCTCCACAATGAACATCCTTAAGAGTAACTACTCACAGAGTTTTATGAGGACTAAATGAATCAATATATGTAAAAGTGCTTAGAACAGTGCTATTAATATTATGCAACATTACTGGCTTTTATTACTTAACTCATAACTCATATTCAAAGATCATTTTTCTTCAGCTAAGCCACAACTGTGTGAAAGTCCCAATCCTCAAAGTTAACATTCTTCATATTTACACATTTTTAGTTCTGCAGTTTATTAGTCAGAATATTTGTCATTTACTTAGACCACCACTAATTTTTGAGTTTAAAGGGAGACAGTACACTTTTAGCAATTATAGCTTCTAAGACAGTCTGTGAGCCTAATTAAACTCAAGCAAAATGTTTTCGACTCAATGCTAAAGTCTTGAAGCTGTATTTAAATTGCATGAGGTTTAGATTTCCAGAAGTAACTGATTTTTGAATGACGCAGGTCTCCAGCTTCCTGCGAGTCTACAGCACTCCTCTATGCTTCTCTCCCACGGCAGCGTCGACATCTGCCTCCAGTACTGTTCTGTGTGCTCCACTGTCTCTCCACTAGCTAGGAATTCTAAGCACACTGAGAACAGAATGCAGGCCATATTTGGGTCCATTTTATCCCCTACAATAGTTCTCTGGACATAGATACTGCTGAATCGCCTGGCTCTTAGCAATAAAGAAATCAAAGATCTCCACTACTATTTGTCATCAAAAACTTGCTTTCATCACTTCTAATTATTAAGAAGAGGAAAGAATCTAAGAAACCAGGTAGAAGGAACATTATAACTTACGCTGTGGTTTCGTTTTTTTGTCTGCATTTTTCCTTCCATTTTTACATCCGTCTTTCCCTACCTTTACCCTTTTTATTATAATTTGTCTCAATTTTAAGATTTTATAAACTAATATTACCACATTTCATATATTTTAGTTTATTAAGTTGAGATGGGAAATAAAATCATCTTGTACAATCATGACATAGAAAAATAAAAAAAAAACAAAAAGAAATGATGCATTTACTTAGACAATTATAGATCAACCCAGCCCCTGCTGAAACAGTCCCAGAAAAGATAAGCCAGTGAAATATTCCACCAAAGATACAAATACACAGCACATTCAGGAACAGTACTACTAAATATTCTCCCACTCATGCAACCCCCTAATCTGAATCAACTGTGAATCAAACTTACTCATTAATCCCCTCCCATCTTTAATATAACTAAATTGTATTGTTTCAGAAAGGAGGAGGAATATGGGGGAGGAAGTTTAAGGGGCTTTTGCTTTCATGTTTGCGAAGAAAAGCAATGTTTATAGTTTTAAGAAGCTCCTAGTAAATAAAAGCCCTAAACACTATGTCTCTTTCCCAGAATAAGAAATATCAATTTTACTTAATTTTTAATAAATCTATCTTCTTGTGGGAGAGTAAAATTAATAAAAATTATGCTTACATTTTTGAAGAAATAAGAATTTCTACACTTTTGAAAACTTGGTCCTATGTTGGGATGCAGCAAGTATCACAAAAAATGAATACAGACTATCTGTGTTAGCCAAGAAAAGAAATCATGACGTAACTATACAGTGCCCTCTATCAAACATGTATTATACAACCAAAAAGGAAAAATGCCACCAAAATTTATTAGAAATAGTATAACAGGAAGTTCTTAAGAATGCATTCTTCAAATAAGGTGGGAATATAATTGCCAATTATAAATAGCAGTGATTATTGAGCTATCTTTTTACATTAAAAAGCATGAAATTGAGGTGTAGTTTTACATTCGAATGTGGTGGCTTTTCTGTTTTAACGTTTACTACACTATCATTAAAGCAAAAGAGGAGCGGGGAGCCATACCAATCTCGGGAGCGCCATGCCAGTAACCGAACACACAAGTTTGACTGTCTGTCCATAATGGATGTAGCCATCTCGAACTGTGAATTCTTCTCCTTCTGATTCATCATCATCCACTGTATAGGAGTGGAAAAAGAGATCAAATTATTGTCTTCTAGAATTCATTAATCTACTTAGGAAAATGACAAAACAATATATCTGTATGTCTTATTATCAAAAAAGAGTTTAACAATTTCACACCAAAAACATCAAGTGCACACTTTCATACTCACGGAGATGAATGTAAAATGCTCCCCACTGCTGAGAACTGGCATGGAAATTACCTCCTTCTACATGCAAGTATCTGGTACTAACTGTCTGGGATCGAAGTCGATTAAACAGAGCCACCTTTGTTCCTGAGGCAATGCACACTGCAAAGAAAAACAGCTCCTATTTATGTGATTTGGGGAGGAAGGAGAGTCAGAAGGAACCTGTACCTGGCAAGCTATGATTATTCTTTATTATAATTTAATAATTAAGAGATTCTGCTAACATTTTTTTAACCCTCCCAGGAAATACAGATTATACCCTCCAAAAAGGTAACTCCCATTAATAATGTCAAGCTAAAGGTATAAAATATGTCCATAAAAGTCATTTTTAAGTAAAAGCTAAACAGTACGTTTAATGCAGTGCTGTTTATTAAAGGGAAATTACCTTTTAAATAATAAATGTCCAATAGTAGGAAATTTATTAAATAAAATATCATATCATTCACCTATTTAAAAAATGTGTATCTAAATGCATTGGTAAGAAAATATCTCCCCGGATTATCATTGAACTGAAAAGCAGACTATAAAATATAAAACACTCTGTATACTGTGGATCCGTTAGGTAAACATGTATTTTTTATATGATTGCACGTGTGTTTCCACGTGCTCACATCCAATCCTATGGACTATATTCATAGAGAGGGGTCTAGAAGGATGTTTATCAAAGTTGATGGCAAGTGCCTCTGGATATTGTGATTTTAGAGATTCCGATTTCTTCTAAAATAACTTAAAATACAGCATTGTGTGAAATTTCTTGAAAAAACAACAGGAAACTATTCTGATAATGAAATATGTTCCCTGACATCAAGAAACTTATAGTCAATAGAAATACAAAGTTAAAGAGGTTAAATAAAATCCTGTAATCGGAATTGGAAACAGCCTGAATACATGACATTATACACCTCCTGATGCAAGAACACTCTACTACTCTGAAGTAGGCCTGCCCTCCAGCAACAACAAAAAATCCCCAACAACAACAAACTTAAATCTGATCAAGCTTCTAAAACTACCATTGACAAAGACCTTTGACCAAACTTCAAAGAGGCCCCCCTGAGCCCTCTTTTGCACTAGGCCTCCTTCTTGGGCCCTGTCATCAGCCTGCCTAGCCCAGGTACCGCAAGAATCCTGCCAAATCATCCTCGCACCCTTGGTATCTCATGAAGTTTCTCATTCCCCACCCTTTCTATCTGATCACCTAGGCCTGCCTTTGGCAAGAATCCTGGTTAGGCTGGATTGTCAAGAATCTCCCTACCCTCTTAGTAATTTTCCATCCAATGACACCCCTCACTCTGCTCCTTGGCTATAAATCCCCACTTCTCCTTGTTGTATTTGGAATCAAGTTTAGTTCCATACTGAAGTCTCTGTTCCCTATTGCAATAGTACTGACTAAAATCTGTCTTTACTACCTTTAACTAGTGTCTGGCTCGGTTTCTGACACTACCAATTTACAAAATACACATTAAACTGCACCAAGCAAATGAAATTAGCAAAATCCAGTACACAGAACTCTCTCATGGCCAAATGACTCAGTTCCTTGAATAAAATAAATAAATTACAAGAAGAGAGAAAAGAAAGAGAGAGATGGAGAAGGAATTCACAGACAAAAAATACTCAAAGACATGTCAACACAATATATATTGTAATATCTGATGGACCTTATTTGAATTTTGATTCAAAAAAAGGGCATTTTAGACTATGTATTTGATGATACGAAAAAATTATTTCGTTTTATGTTTGTTTTTATGTAATGATGGTATTGTGATATTAGAAAATGAGATCTTTCAGAAATATATAGAAATATTCACAGGTGATATGGTGTCGGATTTGCAGTGAACTAAAATGAGAGCAGATGAAAGTGGGGACAGGATAGAGGTATAGATGAAGATGGACTAAGGCTGGCTTGAAGTTAAGGTCACTGCTGAAGTTAGAGGATGCACACAGAGGTTTCACTTCATCATGCAACTGCCTACCTTAGGGTGTTTGAAAATTTCCACAACATAAAGTAAATGATGACAATAACAAGGACTGAGTGGACTAAAAACCATCTAACACATAAAATCTCATAAGTTCATAATAAAACTTTACAAACAAAATATACACAAAGCAAACAAAAAAAAATCCTAAAACCTCACTGGTCACCTTCAAAAAATACCATCGTTATTCTGCAAACTAGTTAGTAAGAATTCATCCTGCCTTTTCTCTACAGACTACATTTGAAGCCAGCAGCTAATAAATGCATAAGTTATGAATAATACTAGAAAAATCACCGTTTTGCAGCCCTTAATGAAATACTGTATTTAAGCAGCCATCATCAATGGCTACTAAAACCATCAGGTTAAAGGCTGCTGAGGAACTTTACAATGATGAATGAGGCTAACTTACGATAACCAATCTTAACATGAAAAGAAGTGGGATAACCAGATATTATATGACTTCTGATCTGATGGAAATGAACATATATAGAGCAGCTAATTTTAAAATAGAAGTCTTTAGGTCTAACTACCAGTATATGGAAAATATGAGAGACAGAGAAACACGTAATCATCTAGATCCAGAATATGGAAATTTCACAGAAAAAATTACACGGTTTCTTCAACAAATAAATGACATGAAAGAAAAAATAGGTTAGAGGGAGGGAGAAGAAACTATTACAGATTAAAATATATGGACCTTGTTTGGATCCAGGTTTGAACAAGCCAGTTATTTAAAAGAAAGAAAACAATAAAAACACAACTATAAGAACATATTTCTTAGACAATGTGATAAATCTGCACATAGATTGGCTATTAGATGGCATTCAAGAACTACTGTCAACTTCGTTAGGTGCAATGATGTTTAAAAAGAAAATCAGAGTCACTGTTGCAAAAATGCTTCAAAGAATAAGACACCTGAGACTTACATTAAAAAATTTCAGCAGCTGGAGGAGGAAGGGATGTTGGTGGTGATGGAGATAATCAAACAGAAGTGACAAAACCTTTTGAGGCCCAGTGCATGTTCACCTTATACTACCTTCTCCCTTTTAAGTTTGAAGGTTTTCATAATAAAAAGTTAAAATAAAAAAAGAAAAACGGGGGTAGAGGTTGAAATGCGTAATTTTAGCATTGTCTTTGGTAGTCTAAAATCTGCTGATGAGACAGCAGTCTCTGCCAGACAACCATGTTAAACGTTTTGTTTGGGCTCTCAGCATGCCCTTCCAAAGCCATTTGATGTAACAACAGTTTTTCTCAAAGGGATGCTTTTGACACTCTCGGTGGATCAATTCTCTGTGGAATGGTAACTATTTTGGGCATTACAGATTTAGCATCACTGGCCCAAGACACCCAATCCTAACATTGCTCCCTCCAGTCGCAGTGACAGCAAAAGGGAAAAACTCCCTTTTTCCAAATGCCTCTGGGAAGCAGTGAGGAAGGAATGCTGGCTAAGAACCACTTTCCTAGACCAGCTATTGTCCACTTACAATTTAAAAAAAAAAGGAGAAAATAAAGCAGCAATAATAATTGAATTTGTCATTTTCAGATAAAGCGAGGGCCACAAAAATAGTGGTAAAGAATGAATTGGATATTGAAAAGAAATTTTTAAATTAAAAAATAGTTGAATTTGTCTTATTTAATCATGTTGGCAGTTGGGGAGAAAAAAGAAAACTCAAGTATACATACAGTCAGCATTTTTCAATGACTGCTTCTTCTTGGAAGGTTTGGAGATGACTTTTATCCGCTTGCTGAGGAACACACCGATGTCATCACTGTTGCCATAGAACATCTTTACAGACAACATGAAGTGCTTTCTCTTGTCTGAATCAGATATATACAATGTTTTGGCTGTGCAATAGTTCTGTGAAAGAAAAGAAAAGCTTTAATAGCACCAAAACCTTGCTGGTTATGCACCTACAATACAACGGCCATGGGTATAAGGTTTGATCATACTTAAATGCAATAATTTCAGTGAATTGCTGATAAAACCAATTGTATAAATTACTGAAATTGATCTCTGAAAACAAAGTACAGTCTCCCTTATCAAGTCTATAAAAGACTAACGTGATCTATTTTACCCTCTCAAAAGACCACCTTAAAAAATACCTTTTTTGATTTATATAGCTCTACATCTATTTCACAGAATTATCAATGTTACAGCACAATTTTTAAAAATAGAACTTCACAGGGCTGGCAAAGTGGTGTAGTGGTTAAGTTCACGTACTCTGCTTTGGCAGCCCAGGGTTCGTGGGTTTGTATCCCCGGCACAGACCTATGCACCGCTCATCAAGTCATGCTGTGGCAGAGTCCCACATACAAAGCGGAGGAAGACTGGCACAGATGTTAGCTCAGGGCCAGTCTTCCTCAAAAAAAAAAAAAAAAAAAAAAAGTAGGCAAAGAAGAGATATAAAGAAGTCTATCAGAATTCAACTGAATTACGTAAAAGATTTTAGCAGTGGTCCTTCTCAAAATAGTGCATACAATGTTTTTCTCTACATAGCTGAACACTAGATTAAACCCCTATAAGTTCGAGGAAAACAATGTTCAACCAACTGATGACTATAAAATATCTTATGCTAGAAAGGGATTATACGAGTATACTTTATATTTTTAAACTATTTGGTTAACTTTGCCCAATGGGATAATTCATATTGTATCACCAAAAGAACTGAATTTAAAGGTACTAGAGAAAATAAATGCAGCAAGGTTACATCAGTTTACCAGAAAATCAATTCTAATACCTAAAACGACAGCACTAAAGAGTTACAGCCCTTGTGAAACAGCAAAGACAGTTGGAAATGCACCCAGTTCAATTAGATACGACAATTCTAAAATCTTTCCTCTTCCCTGATCCCTGTGATCTCCTTTTCTAGATTTGGATAAATGACGCTCAAACACAGCTTAAGTATTTAAAATATCTGAATTACATTAAAAAAAAAAAATCAATGCTCTACTTTAAAATTAGGCTAAACAAGTTTCTTTGACTACCTCTGCTGTGTGTTCCTTTAAGTAGGGCAAATGCCACGCTTAGGAGATAGCTAACATGTTCTAGGTTTTTAATTTTTAAAATTTTACTTATAGGCAATTTTAGTAGTGGAACAAAAATAATACCATAGTTTACTTCATTTCTCAACAGCAAAGTTCTATAAGAAAATTTAGGTGCCATTTTGAACATTTTACACTTAAGTTTCTATAAATTCAAAAGTGTAGTAAAAGCTTTGAGAGACTTTGTTCTGCAGAAGGCAAAACCAAGATATAGCTAATAACAGCAATAGAAAAAATAAAAACAATGGCACTTTGAACTCACACAGCTCCCTTCACCCAAGAATCTCCAAGAGCTCAGGGATGCTGTGGCAGGAGCCCTGGGTCTGCCATACTTTAAAAAGCACTGAAGATGAAAGAAAGCCTAACTTATGTGATTGTTCTGCAACATAAGACAAAGTCTATCAATCTTTAATATCAATATACTAAAGCAGACAGCTGTAGAAAACAAAAATGAAATCTGTATCTAAATTAAAACAATTACATTCTACTGGGAAAACCTAAAAATGTTAAGATCACTTAATTTGAGTGTTAACACTAAGGGATATGATCTATATGAGAAAAGAGAAAATACTGAAATCTAGCATAAGTGATAAGATAGACTGGCAAACAGGCAAGGAAAAAAGAGCAGAGAAGGTTGGATCATAAGATCTACACACAAAGGGCTTCATTTTGTTTGGAAAAAGCAAACACACATATATCTCCTTAGAAGGAAAAGAAATATATCCCTAATTACAAAAGTGAGTGGTTGGAATCCACAAAAAAATCATACCTGAGATAATTTTATTATAATTTTTTTAAATAATAATTCTGAGGCCACTGACCACAAACTACTCAAATTTCATAAGAAAAAGGGGAAAAGCCACTGACTCAGAAAAAGTAGTATGGCTTTAAGAAAATAAGCAAATAAAAACTAAAGTTACGTTTGCTTCATCATGCAAAAAGGCTGAATTCGCTAACAAAATTCTAAAACAGAAAATGCCATATAATAAATCTTTCTACAAATAATGAGCAGTTTAGCTTAAAAACAACTCTTTGAAGACAAGATCTTCAGGCAATAAAAATATTTTCCCTGAAATGAAAAAGAAATATCAAACCTAATGCTGCAAAAAGTTTTGTAGACATATTTGAATTGTAGAATTTGAATTACAGAAATAAATCAATGCTATCAAGAGAGGAGTAGGGGATGCAATTTTTAAAAATAAGAAAAACGTAAGTGTGCTATAATTAGGAATATAATTCACATTGCATAGCTTACCTAGCTCCACTATGTAAGATGTAAAATTGAGGAGATGAATATACAGCAAATTAAAAACATCATTAAGTGAAATCTAAGATCCAAAATATTACCAACATTCAGTCAAATGTCATGACCCTAAAAATAAGGGCTACATAAACTAGAACTTTGTTGTAATGAATAATAAGGACAAATACTTTATAATGCAAAATAAATATCCCTTCTTCAATAATGACTAATTGTACCATTCAATGAACAGACTGTTGAAGGAAAACAGTATTAACCTTAAATGAACGGAGGTTAAGTGAGACAGACAGGAGCAAAGTGCCTCTTTCTGAACGTCAGCATCCCACAGCTCAGGCCATCTTTGCCTAATGGGGCCCAAATACACCTTGTTCTTATCCCTTTATGCTCCAACCACACGATTATGTTGTTCTCTGCCTGGAATGTCTTCTGTTGGCTCTAACCGTCTTACTTTATATAGAGTAAGCATTCCCTAATAGCATTTTTCATTAAAACGAAATATTATCATATAATTTTGGCATGTAGACATTGTACTACTCTATCAGTAGGTGTTTTAACTACTAGTTAATGCTCAAACCCTCAGGTATTCTTTTCCTCTTCTGTAAATTTTTAGGGTTTGGGGAAAGGATATACTGGTAGAAGTTGAGGAAAGACATCTAAGCTGTGATGCTAAGGAAGGCAGGTAGGGATGCTGTTTGTTTGGTATTAGCCCTTAAAATTGCTGGAAGCTGGAACCGGTTAAAGTGATCAAAGAAGTTCAGTTAACACAGTTCTATACACTGGGAGCTAGAATCCCTGGATCTTACTACCTATCTAATCTATTCAATCATTCATAGTTCCAACTGCCTAGATGTACAGCTTGAGGACATACAGCTCTGCGACTTTCAACATAACAGGACAATAGACAAGACATGGCTAAGGCCTATTTCATCAACCCACCACGTAAACATATCCTTTACTTTTTGGCTGAAGGATCATAATTTAGAAATATTTTTTTACTGCTCAATTTTCTTTTAAGATGAAACAACTTTTACTATAATAAGTTTTATCCCAAACCTAATTTAAAATAGTTGACAAGTCTTACTAATAAAAATTATAAAGACACAAATGACATGAAAATACTCAAATCTGAAGGAAGTTGATATTAAGTCTTATTCTTAATGCTCATTATCTGTAAAATGACTAAAATTAAATTTGAGAGTACAAATCCACCAGCTCGCCACCCTTAATACTGCCCTCCAAACTCCAACCCCAGTGTCAACTACAACACAGCAAACACTAACATCTTCAACAAAGATTTACTGAGTGAGGAAATAGCTTTTTATGCACTGTTTTAAAAAACATTCATGTGGTCATTGAGATAAAAAACTAACCATTTTTCAAATTTTAATATCAAGGGACAACAAAATAATAAACACTGAGACAATATATTTTTGAATACTGAAGGTACAGACTGAAATGATTGCTTTTTAAATTCATGAAACATAATTAGTAAAACTAATTGATAAATTTCATTCCATAGCAAAATAATCAAAGAAAGTCCCTAAAAGTTTGAGTAAAGCTAATTGTGGCTGTTCTTGTCTCTAGCATAGTTCTGCTCCACACTGAAGCTAAGTAAAACATTCATGATCTTTATACCCCAGGCAAATGCTTCTAAGAATTTATCTGCATCACTTTGCTTCTAGTATAAGACTAAGATTAAGAGAGCAAACCATTACTGAACTATGTATTCTCATTGTTATTTGAGTATCACACCTGTCAGACAGATGAGCAATTAGCCTCCTAAGTTTATTAGTTCCAATGGCAATCTGATTCACAGCCTGCTACAACTGACAGCAACACAAGCAGCTTACTGTGTGCCACCTTCAGATGTCAACAGCAAAGCTCTGTGAATCACGACTAGAACACAGCTATTTGAGAAGTTTACTTCTGGATCTGATTTATATATTCAAGAAATTGCTACCAAGAGCCATAAAAGAAAAAAACCACTACCACAAAAACAAATAAGGAAACTACATTCTGGTACCATGGTGCCCTTTACAGGGAACCAACATAGCCTTAACTTACCTTTCCTTCCAAGTTCAGCTGCTGCATTTCTTGGTCACTATTTCCTATTCCAATAAATGCACATGGTTGAGACTCTTGTTCAGAACAACCATCACGTTCCATTTGTTCTTTTTTTTTCTTCCACCCACTGCCCATAAGATACACACAAGGAGGAGGGCAAAAAAACCTGAAATGAAAGTGAAAACAAAAACACACAACCAAAAAACAAACAATGCAATGAGATTCAAGAAAGTATTTCCTTTTCTTGAACATACGAATATAAAATCATACTGAACTGCACTAAGTTAGCTCCTAGTCAAATATTTTGGTGAAGACTCTTGTAATGCAAATAATCACGTCTACAGCACAGAAATCAAGACTTCCACAAAGACTGCATTTGTTCAGGTGAGGTTCACCTATATGGGAGTTAGGCATTCAGTTAGACTAGATACTTTTTTGAGCCAGGAACTTCACTTTAAATTTTCACACAGCTCAGAGTTCTGAACTACTGGAGTCCAGCAAATCCAATGTATTCTAACATGTTACAAAACATGATACATCACCACTGAGTCTGCAATCACTGATTAAGGTCTACTCAAAATGATGTATTATTAATTAATGACATTATTGTTATGGATATTACATTTAACTTTATTTGGTAATTAACCTGGAAAATTGAATTAGACCAATGCCTAAAGTAGAAACTTTCAAAATATTAATAAAACTAAGTAGAAGAATTAAGAGCAAAATGGATCTTTGGATTACTATGTTTTATATATCTTACACCCTGAACACCTGGTGCATGTGGATGACTGAAAGAACAATACACTGTATTCTTTAACTCATAGACTACCATCAGGTTTGTTTTGCTAGTTGCCAAAAAACTCACCCTCACAAATTCTTCCCACCTAGAATAACTTTCTTATAATCTTCTCTTTAGTAATTAAAAAGTATCTATTTTAAAGCCTAGCTTAAAACCCATATTTTACTTAGTTCAGATCATCAATCCAGTCCTTATGTAAGGTGAAATTTGCTTTTGCTCATTTACACAAGCTGACTTATACACACTTTAAAACATTTACACCATGCCTCATCAAGGAGCCTGAAAACTCAAATACCTACCCAAATAGTAGCCAAGTAAACTCAAATAGTAGCCGGGTAAGTCATATAAATGGGTGGACCAGGTGTACAATAAATAAGTAGGAATATCATTTAATTACTCAAAGAAGTAGGTTCCCTCCTTTCTTGGAACACATAGCCCTCATGGAATTCCCACTTTTTGTATAGTTATGAGTATAGGAAAATTTTTCTTAATTCTATTAAACCCACTGTAAGAAAAACAAGAGTTTAACTACAGCGATAACAAGCCACTGGTGTGTAACTCTGATGATAAGGAAACAATAGGGAATGGCAAGCATGTGACTACACACCCACTTACTCACATTGCTGAACTGTGGGCATGTGAGCCTAGTGTTGGTCACATCCTCCAATTGTTCAATAGATGCCTGAAACCAAATTTTATATGAAATTCCTAATTTTTAAATTGGGCAAGTAATTTATGCTATTTAACACTCCATAGGCCAACAATGTGCAGACTTAAAAAAAAATTGTAGACACACATATGTGCATATGCGCACACAGACATCATCAGGCTGGATTTGGCTCTCGTGCCTTCTAATGGTAGTAATATCTACTTCTTGTTTGCTTCCCCTCTCAATGTCTGCTACAATACTGACTGAAGTGAATCGAAATATGAGCTGGCACCTACTTTTTGCTCAATTCTAACCAAAGACTACTTTAGGGACAACTTATATATAATTTACAAGAAGTCAGCTGGGTTTATTTAATATTCATTAATTCACCAAAATATTTATTACATCCCTAGTCTGTACAAGGCTCTGGGAATACAGTTGTAGTTTACAAAAAAAAGAAGACAAAAACTCTTGTTCTGATGGAACTCACACTCTAATAGGGGAGCCAAACAATTATAAAAAGATAAATGGGGGCTGGCCCCATCTCCAAGTGGTTAAGTTTGTGTGTTCTACTTTGGCAGCCCAGGGTTTCATGGGTTCATATCCTGGGCGCGGACATGGCACTGCTCATCAAGCCATGCTGAGGCAGCGCCCACATGCCACAACTAGAAGGACCCACAACTAAAATATAAAACTATGTAGTGGGGGGGGGCTTTGGAGAGAAGGAGGAAAAATAAAAAAAAAAAAATAAATGAAATCTTTAAAAAAGATAAATGAGTAAAATAACATATATACTCATAATCTGTTAGCCAGTCCTAAGTACTAAGGGAAAAAAATAAAGGAGGAAAGAGGTATATAAAATGTAGAAGACCCAGGTGGTCAGGGAAAGCTTCTTTAAGAAGGCGACCTTGAGTCACAACCTAAAGCCACAGGTATGGGGCATTTCAGCAGAGGGAAGAGCAAGTCCAAGGGCTCTAAAATAGCAAGGACTACATCAGACAGCGGGGAAACAACAGACAGACCAGTCTGGTTGGAGCAGAGAGGAGGAGGAGAGAACAATAGGAGATGAAGGCAGAGGTAATGGGGAAGCAGACCAAGGAGGTTGTAGGGGTCAAGTCAAGCTAAGTGAGGAGGGAAGCCTCTGGGGCCTTCTCATGTTTATCTAAACCAACAGAAAGGAATCAGAGCAGCTTTCAAGCCTGCGTACTCTCACTGTGGTCCTGAACAGAGGTCACAGCCGAGGTAGTGGGCTCAGTTCCAAGTCACTCCAAGTTTGGAGAGATGCCTGGATTAGCTGAGCTAGTTCTAGAGTTGGCTCAATTCAAGTCTACATCAGGGATCTTACTGGCCTCTAATGCTGGGAGCCACCCAATGCTTACCATGGCACAGACTCAAATACCTAGCTGGCACACTACCAGGAAGTTGAGAAGGCATCAATTTTGGAAACTTGTCTCCTATAAGTATTTTACTGAACAGTAATATTAAGACTCCTTAGTAAATTGGTTACCAGCTATAAAATTTGAAGAGCTGTGGTTTAGTATAGTGTACCAAATGTAGTGGTCAAATCTCAACAAGTTATCATAAAAAGTACTGTCATTTCACATCTGAAAAATATAAAGAGGGCTAAAACTATAAAACACTGAGTTGTGCTGGTTTGCTCAAGAGTACTGTGATAAATCAGACAGGTTGACAGGAAATTCTTTATTACTCAAGACACTCACCAAGGTTCTATATTGAAAGTGCTTTCCGATCATGTAATCAATGCAAGAAAAATGAAGACTCTTCAACTGCCTCTCAGCTAGCCTTGTTTTTTATATCAACTCTACAACTATTCAAGAAATATGTGATGCAAGAAAACAGCAAATCCAATATAATCTAAACACTGAGATTATTTACATCATGTGATGATGATGTCATATGTTAAGTGTTCCAATACTGCCACCCCCTAAAAAAGAGCTAATGAATCAAATTTTCATTTCTATAGACTAC
Organism: Equus asinus; assembly: GCF_041296235.1. Classification (NCBI taxonomy): domain Eukaryota; kingdom Metazoa; phylum Chordata; class Mammalia; order Perissodactyla; family Equidae; genus Equus; species Equus asinus. The sequence continues at coordinate 141,144,871 of NC_091792.1, forward strand.
AGTAGTAATAATCACATAGAAGATAAATATATATAAAAAAAGTAAGAATACAGACAAAAGGAAGGAAATTAAAGGGAGTGGGGATTAGAAAAAAGGACACCTAATTAACAAAAGAAAAATTAAAATACACCTTCATAATGGTGTGTGAAATTGATGATTTTTTGAATTCGGACGCTTGGTCAATATGCACCACTCAGTGAAAAGTGTGAGCAACAAGTGGCCAGCTTTCAGAGTTTAACAGCTGCTAGAAAAGGATATGAAACAATGTTTTCATATCTGATCTTTCTCTGTAGCTGTATCTAAGCAACTATGACAAACAATGCTTTTATCTGCCACTTGGTGGCAATATGCACACATTTATGATTTTATTCATTTCCTAGTTCAAACAATTAGTCTTTATTTTCAGAGAATGATTCAACAACTTTTTCCTCCAATCCTGAGATGAGGTCTGGAAAATACCTTAGAGATTCAAAGAAGCCTTTTTATTCAGCCCAGTATATAAAGTAAGTTAGGTTAGAGAAAATCCAAACACATCATTTACATGATCTGACCATCTTTGCAGCATCATTACTCTTTGATGATTATTCAATTCAAAAGCACCAAAATAGGAACTTTTTGCACACCACAGTGACCTCAATTAACACAGATTCTCAGTATGACTTTGGAATCATAGTCTAATTGTCTAAACGGTCTTACTGATGTCTCAACAGCATCACTAGCACCTTCACTACAGCTTCACTGCTTCCCTGGACACAAAGCTGAAGGAATGTTAACACGTCAAATGGCATTTCCTAACTTTAACGGAAATTTTCCTCTAGACAAAATAATCTTTATAAAAGTTTATTTCTCAACCGGGAAAGACCCTCTTTAATGAAAAAGTAAAACTAACCATTGCCATAAATGGGATACTGGATGTGTCATGCAAATAAATATTCATTATTAGGCACAAAAGTTAACATCAAGAACAACTTAAAATTTTCGGATAAAATTTCCTGACTAAGTATTTCTAGCATCATTCACTGGAAGTTATTTTATATGCCAAGAGTACTGTGGTCTATGTCCCCGGGTTACCTCACGCCTTATGCCTCAGCAGCTTTTCAGAAATGCCTGTATCTAGACCAACAAGAAAGAAAGCAGACCTCCTCTTCCCACTGCGCCCTCCACCAATGAGTAAGGGGCAAGAGCTCTTCCAGGAAGAAGCCTCGCCAGTTATCCAGCAGGCTGGACTCCATTAGCAGTCCCTTATTACTCACATTTTTTTTAAAAAAAGTAATATTGTAAAAACAATGCATGTCTACTCTGCAAATTTTAATAATACAAATAAGTTAAAATAAAGGAAAGTGGTTACTCCGAGCTTTTCATCATTTTTCTTCATTCTTTGGAGTCTAGGATTCTTCAAGCCTTCTTTGGACTGGGGTTTTAGATTAGCCAGGCCAGGCCCAAGTAACAGAAAGAAATTGAAAAGAAAGGGAACCACAATAAAAGATATATATAGCCTATTTTAACTTGATAAGCCACTATAGCTTTGTACTCATGTTTTTAACAGTAACTAACAAACAGGAACCTTATCTGGACTTAGACATAATTTTTTGAGTAGCCCCTCCCCTCTGTTGTCACCACTGGCCCTCAGCTTTCCACCATAGTATTAAATGACATAGTGATTTTTAAAACTCCCAGTAAAGAGCCTTTTGCATAGTACCTAGAACATAACAGGTCATCAGAAATAAAGAATAAATGAGCTAATGAATGAATCCAATTGTACTAAAATGCATTTTCAAAAATCCAGAGAAATAAAAGCAACACTGCCCAAGTTGGCAGCTATACAATAAACACATGTCTATCCATATTTCCATTAGATTCAGCCCAGTCTCACTAGGTAATGGTAAAGGGGATAATCCTAAACAAAGCTAAGGTTACAAAGTTTGTGTTCTTAGGCATCTTTATCTTCTCCAACCTCAAGACCAACTGTAGATAACCAACACTCAAACACAAAGTGGAAGGGTTTGAAAATTAGGGCAATGAAGAGAATAAGAAATTTGGAATTATAGACCCAGGAGTTCCAATCCTGGCTCCATCTATTCCTAACTAAAGTGAATGTGGGCATATTTAAACTCTCTGATCTTTAGCTTCATCACTCAGAACGCAGATAATAACATGTCCGCTTTACAAGACTATTCTGAGGATTAAACTTTAAAAACATTTGTAAGAAATTTCTAGAACAACGTCCACATTGTGACTGGAGCTGAGTAAAGAGAAACTGTTTCTTCCTCAGACTTACTATGAGGTGCAAGGCTGGCCTTTCTAGACTCATCTCAAGTAACGAGGGTATTGACTTGTTCTGTTTTGCTTAGAAAATACAGATGATCTGCTATGTACACACACTCAATTTCATTATTGGGGAAAAAAAAAAAACCACTGAATTTCCAGTACCAACTTCATGAAAAAAGAGGCCACTGATGAGGATTTTAGGCTGGTTACTTTTAAAACTGCGGATGAGAAGCAGGCTCCGAGGACTGGAATTTTGCTTGCCCTTCTGAGAGACATTTGCGTGAAGGAAGGGAGGCTGACCTTGTAGGGACCCGAAATTGGCCACCCCAGGATATGTCTCTTTGGCATCAGGATTGTTTTGGGCTGATTGCTTTCGATAAACTGGGACAGGGAAGGAGGCTCTGGGGAATGGAACTTGCCCTTGTTGGGACACATTTACATTTGTAAGGTAAATCTCTATCTGTAGAGGGTGCCTCCCTCTCTGTACCAGGAAGAGGAGGAGAGATGACATTGTCCCTAGAAGCTCTTAATGGGGAAGGCAAGAACTTAAGTTGGTTGCTGTCTGGCAATCTCATGTAACTGGTTTAGGGTGGTGGCGTCTAACCTTTCTAACCTTTACTTGATCCGATTTGATTCTTGTCTAAAAGTCATGGGATCACCCAATGACCAGACCCCACCTGCACTGATACCATTTTAACTTTTTTTCATGTTCTTTCCTTTGTCTTGTAAAGAGATGAATCATATACCTATGCCTTAAATTTAGCCCTAACCCTCAACTCGGGGCAGCAGCAGGAGCTCTGACTGCCCGTGGGTCTTGTCCCCACGCACCAGCTCTGCCTGCCCGTGGGTCCTGTCCCCATGCCAGCGGGGGCAGCAGAGGCAGCAGCAGAAGCTCTGACTGCCCATGGGTCCTGTCCCCATGCTACACTATTTTCTAAATAAAAGAGCACTACTGCCAGATCTTAAGAGTCTAAGAAATCTTTCTTTCGACTCCTCGGCTCACCGACCCCACATCAGCCACCATCTTGATATGGTTTCTATGTCCCAAATTGCCCATACCAACTTCTTCCCATGTTTATAAATAGTTGATGATTAAGTTTCACTAGTAAAGTAAGATAAAATAATCAGAAATCTAGTAAATTTGAATAACGATAAAAAGAACACTTGAGAGCTGGCCCTGTAGCCCAGTGGTTAAAGTTCCACAACTCCACTTTGGTGGCCCAGGTTTGCAGGTTTGGAGCCCAGGCACAGACCTATTCTACTCATCAGTCATGCTGTGGAGGCATCCTATATATAAAACAGAGGAAGACTGGCACAGATGCTAGTTCACGGCTAATCTTCCTTACACACAAAAAATGAGGAAGACTGGCAATAGATGTTGACTCAGGGCGAATCTTCCTTACCAAAAAAAAAAGGAACACTTGGTTTTATGAGTTCTAGATATTGTTTTTACCTGTTCATCCTTTGAGGATAAAACTATCAATTAAAGAGTTTCACCTTCTTTTCAGCTCTGATTTAGAGGACTTTAAGAGACTTAATTTTCTTTTAGCATGTAAATTAATTATATACTTACATTTCCCTTCTCTTATGTATATGCTAAAGTTCCCTTTATCTCACAAACTCTAAGTAAGATTCCACTCATTCCTTTCAACCCAACACCCAAACCTGAGTCTTCATTCCTGCTCCCACTTCAGTTTGGTGCCTTTCTAGCCATTCCAAAAAAATCTTTCATCTTCCTCCACAAGGAGCCTTTGTCCACAAAACGCTTTAACACAAAAATGCTGTCTGAAAGACAAAGACTAGAGAAACTACCCTATTAACAAAAAAATTCCAGGAACCAAGTGAAAAAACAAACAACAAAAGTCCACAATTATGCCCCAAATATGCTGAAATTTATAAGATACTGTGACAAATATAAAGATCACTTTGTTATAATTTAATTTTATATAAATCAAATAAATATAATTTAATTTAACCTGATTTGTAGGTCATTTCTGTGGTGTCCACACTCACGGGGTACGAGAGTACCAACTCAGTTCTGCTGTTTTTTCTTAATCGGAACAGGCACAGGGTCAAGGTGGAGAGAGCTGGGAGCTCTTTTCCTTACAATCACTCCATAGTTCAAATCAGGGCTTTGTTCAGTCTTTTCCTTTTTAAAATGGCGCTTTTGGGGTTGCATTTGTTCATAACACTACATTTTCCACCAAAAGGAAAGCTACTTTTTGAACATCACACGGCCCAAAAGAAAAGTGATGGATTATTTCATTTTGTGAAATCAAGGATTTAGGCAGATGATCTTTACTAAATATGCCACAATTTATTTCGCTTCTCTCTTCAATAGAAACAAATCTCCTATTTTTCATTTTGTACTTGCAAATAACCCAGTAATAGAAACCATTCTCTTATTTGCATATTAATACATCACTTGCAAATTCACATAATAGTTACAATTAACTGTCTACGAGAAAAACATTAATCTTACCTTTTTTCATTCCCATATGACTTCTGTGCAACTTTCGCATGAAGAATAAGTACTGTTTGATCCCCTCGCTCTTTTAAATAATTTCGCATAGCTTCCCTAAAATAAAATATAAATATTACTATTACAGGGATTTAGAATATTACTATACTCTGTAATGAGAAGAACACTTAAGAATATTTTTTAAACAAGGAAATCTAAAAAGAAAAACAATAAAGCTAAACAAACCCATGAACTAAATTTAAAGAACATTATACAATGGGACAACAAATACTGCTCATCTTCCAACTCCATACTTTGTTCTTTAAAAGAAATTGTCCTTCATTCTTGGAATTTATGACGGAACTCAATTAAACCACAATTACGACTTCTCAAAGAATCATTCAAAGAATCACTATGTACATTGCTAATTTGGCTTTAAACCGTTTATAAAATTAATGACATGCCAAACTTTTGTACTTAATAATCTAATTCACCACCACCAGTTCCTCCCTACAAGTAATTAGAATGAGTGTTTTTCATTGCACACAAAGCCCTAAGAAATCATTAGGTCTTCCAAAGTTATTATTACATGTTTCTAAAATAACAACCCCACATAAGGACTAAGAAAGGGCTATCATTTATATTCAAACACGAAATTACCCTGAAGGATGTTACTAAATACATAAGAAAATTTAATAAAGGCTAATTTAAATTAGTGAAAAATTGAATTAAATTTTGGGAAAAAATGCAATGTTCATTTTTTCAAGTACAAACTACACCAACTACCTATTTATTATGCAAATGCTATATAAAAAGTTCAATGTCTTGAACATATTTATTCACCCAATTATTTTGCTTAGCAATGTTAGACTACAAAGAGCACAAGGTCTACACAGATCAAGCTTTCACAATTCTGAATCAGTAGAATCTCAATTCCTGAGATGTTTTACACATTACAAAATTAAAGCAAAAGTGCTTCAAAGACAATAATCAGGAAATAATTTAATAAATTAAATGCTATTTTATTTATATTATAAATAAAAGACAAACGTATAAGAGGATAGCTACACAACAGTAGTTGGTTATTAAATGTGGGGAATTCTAGACTTGTAGCACTCAGAAACTAAGTGGCCTGGGGCAAATCACTTAACCTCATCCACCTTCTGTTTCTGTATCTGATAATAAAAGATAATAATGCTGACCTAACACAGAAAGGCTGTGGGGGTTAAATGAGATAATCTAGATGACAGCTTTTATGTTTACTGACTGAAAATCTGTTAGTGGGCAGGCCAGGTAACACTGGCACCCACTAGGTTGAGAATTAATCCCTACCACTGAAAAGAAGCTCAGTCCAGTAAAGACAATAGTTTGGAAAATGAGTAATAAGGAAATACATGATCCAAATATCAGTATGAACAAAAAGCACCAATAAGGGAATGCCTATATAAAGGGAGGAGTGATAAAGGAATACACGCTGGGATTGTTTTGTGTGTGTGTGCTGAGGAAGATTTGCCCTGAGCTAACATCCGCTGCCAATCTTGTTCTTTTTTTGTATGTGAGTTGCCACCACAGCATGGCCACTGAGAGACAAGTGGTGTAGGTCTGTGCCTGACACATGAACCCAGGCTGCCAAAGTGGAGCATGCTGAACTTAACCACTAGGCTACTAGGGCTGGCCTGGGAAAAATTTCTTAGGTCAGCTAAATCCAGAAAAAAGAAGAGTAGATCTCTTCCCACAGGAAGTAGGAGGAGGAAAGAATAAGCCATTCCACTGTCTGGGAGCAGTACAGAGGGAAGACAAAAAGGACCCTTATGTTTGGGTACACTGAGGGAATCAGGCTGAGGAGTAAAGCAGCCACAACAACAAAACAATAGCAGCTAACATTTCGTGAGTATTTACTATGTGCCAGGCCCTGAACTAAGCACTTTAAATGCATTATTTCATGTAATCCTCATAATCCAAAAAGGTAAGTACTGTTAACACCATTTTGAATGTCTTGCCATTAATAAGTGGCAGTCAGGTACTGAAACAAATTCTCTAAGAATCTAAAGTGAGCCATGGCAGTGAATAAAGCTGACAAAGTGAGTAGAGTCAAATTGTGAAAGGCCTGCCAAATCCCTTGAAATCAGACATTTGTAAACTTCAACACTAAGTATGCAAGTTTAACCTAAGTCAAGTATGACCCTATCATAGACGATGATAAAAGTGGTAGCAGATAATAAAATTTTTAAGAAACTTGGAGAAAAACTTTAAAAACATGTTAAAAAAATTTGCACCTTCTTGATAACTGGGAAAAGATCATCTTTAATTTTATCTTGATCCCATTATAGAAAAACACCACGCTGTGGGACCTGGATTTTTAATCTACATAAAAGGCAATGAGAGATTTTAAGGTTTTTTAAACACACAACAGTTTTCCTCTTTAATTAGTTAATTCTAGCGGTGGAAAAGAGAAAGGAGTGGAAAGCATAGAGACAAGACAAATTTGAAAAAGACTGATGACATGCTAAGAAATAGAAATAATAGAAGATAGTAAGGGAGAAGATGGGAAAGACTTAACTTTTTATCTTTCCTTTTGGGAGAAGTGGGTATATATTAACAGGTTCTGCTTGAGAAATGTCAACTCTGAAGTGCCCTGGACCTCCAAGACAGAAGTATTCAATAGCTTGTTACAAACACCCATCTGAAGTTCCAGAGAGGTGTCTGGGCTGCAAAAGTGGTGTGGACTGGTATGCGGTTCGTAAATGAAGCCACAGGTGCAAATAAAACCTCCCACAAAGAAAACAGTGACAGGAGAGTCAAGAAGAAAATGTACAGAAAATCTGGCTCTCAAGGACAAAATTACACTATCAGATAGTTTGCAACGGTTAGAAGCACAGATTTGGTGTGAAACAGACAGGGGTCTGAATCTTAACTCGTCTCTTACTAAGCCTGAGTTTTTTTCACCCGTAAAAAAAGACAGCAATAACTCATAATGTGAAAAAAAATTCTAAATTAAGTTAGACCCACAAACTGACAAATCAAAGTTTCAGGAAACTCTACCTATTATTATTATTATTTTCTTAGAAAGGGTGTGGGAGTGGGGGAGAAGGAACCAGGGACGTCCACTGAAGTTTGACAGCAAACTTGAAAAGGACCTGGAGGTAAAAGATCAGGCATCTCAACCCACTTTCAAGGCATGTGTTCTGCAAGCACAACAGGTAAGCTGCACATTTATCCATCTTCCCACTAGAAGTTTACTGAAAGCCTATTACATCTCAGGCACTGGTTATGGTACTAGTTGACTGTATTGGAAATAACTGTTTACAATTATGATCATGACAAAAGATTTCAGATCTCAAACTGTTTATGAGGAATATAAGATGATAGCTCCAGTTTCCCTTGTCTTTTCCCTTCATATTTATAATACAAATTCCTGAAAAAGCAACCAGAACCTTAAAGTAATCATTAATAATAGTTGTCAGGTAATAGTAATCTGCCAAACAGCTTTTTTTCAACAAGAAAAAAAGTTGCTTTCTTAGAATATCAAACACATTAAAATTATGTCCTCTGGCAATCAAAGGTTGATAGCTTCTTCTGTGAAGGGGGTGGAGGGAGAGGTCACCTGGCTTGAAAACCACTGAATTAGAGAAAACCAAAAATATTCCAACAATAAGATGCCAAAATCATTTTTAAGAAAGAATAAGGGAAATTTTACCATTGGAATACATAACGTAAGTGCCATAAGAATCTTACCATAATTACTATTTTGTATTACTGAGTTGTTAAAAACAATAATAACAAAGCTAAAACATAAATTGCTGGAATAGTCACTATTCTAACAAGTTTTAAAGTATATTATTTGCTAATTTCAATGAATGATTCCTTATAATATAAAATATTCATTATGAATGAAAACCAATTAAAAATTATTTGAAGAGCACCATGGAGCAACTACTTTTGTGAGTTTGCTTATTCAAAACAAGAAAGCTTAAACATTTAGAAAAGCAGAAAACTTTATTTTTATCAATACTTTTACTAACACGAAATCATGACAAATTCCATTCTAGCCTGACAGGTTTAAACTATCATTATCTTTGTTGATTTTTTGGGCAGTATTTTCTTTTATAAATTTCAATCTTTCTTATACTGCACACAAAATTCACAAAAAATACTGCCCTTACTGTGCTAACCTCCATTCTTCCGAAAAGATCCCCTACTTCCTCACCACGCTGATATGCACCTCCGTGACTGCACCAACGGGTGTATAAGCCATTTAAATGAGATGTGTGTGCACACACGTGTGCGCGGCAGGAGGGGCACGCAGAGACACTCGAGTTGGGAACTAACCATAGCCAGCCCCAACTACTCTATGAGAGAACGTGGCCCGAAAACACGGGACGTCCAAACAGTCATCTTTACCAAAGGCTCAGTCTCTGTACTTCTCAAATTGGATTTTTGTCACTTGTAAAATCCAAACAAAAGTTTCAACAGGAACTGTCTTCCAGTAAAGAAAGCTATTTTTGTTGCATCAAGTGTTTCCAAAGTAATTCCACAGACACACACCACACCTGCAAACATTTGAGAGAGCTGCAGAGTATACTCTGAGAAACACTACTACAGGCCAGGGGTCAGTGAACCACGCCAGCAGCCTGTTTTTGTACTCCCTAGGAGCTAAGAATGGCTTTTACATTTTTAAAAGGTTGTAAAAAAGAAAAGATGACTATGTAACAGCAGTGGACCTCGAAGCCTAAAATATGTACTACTTGACTCTTTACAGAAAACATTTGCTAACTCCTGTAAAGACAATAAAAATTGAAAAAATTTTAAAAGAAAAGTTGCAAAACAGAAATGAATAATGACACTAAATTTTTTAATCAATTAAGTATATCACACGGTTGACATTTAATGAAGTTTTTTAAAAAAAACTCTTTCTTGAAACTGGACTGGGGACTGTTGAGATTTCTGAAAGCTCAGCTGGACTCTTCTGACAAAAGCATCCAGACTCACACTCCCCCGCCGAGCCCCCCACAAAACACCAAAACACAAACTCATAGAGCTGCCCTATTCGTCAGATTCTCGCGGTTAAGTCTTTTCCACTCTCTCAGACAACACTTTTCAAAGGGAGGTCCACAACAGTTACCATTTGCAATGGAGAGTGCCCCACTTGAAGTTTTAGAGAAACCAGATCCAATAAAGCAAAAGCAGCTCTTTCACTGCAGGACTACTCAAGAGTCTCAAACAAATCTTCAGAGGGGGTATCCATGATGCAGCATTTTCCCAACTATTAGACTAGATCAAGAGGTCTATGTTTTTCCCCCAAGGAGACTGTTACCCCAGGTGCCGGCTTTGAAAATGATAATCTAGGGACAGTGCCAATGAAGTCTCTCAAAACTAACGAAATAGTAAGGCTGCTACACTAGGTTTCTGTATCTACTGGTGGCCAAGGTCTAACAACAGCACAGGTCGCGTTCCTAGGGGAATGCCAGCAAATCTCATTTCACTCCCTCTTTATAATAAAAGTAAAAATAATGTCCCATAATTCTGTGAAATTCTATGAAAGTAGATATACAGGTAAACTGCTTCAAAGCCTGTCACAAGGCTATGAGACCAATCTTTCAAGTTCTGATAAACTCTTCGTGGTTTTTATTTCCTCTCCCAAATAGACACAGGCCATTACATTGTAAGGATTGGGTCATCATCACTTCTGTATTCTATTATTTTAAAAGTTTATTTTGGAAATAAACCATTTTACTAGTTAAGGCTTTATATTGTGTGTAGAGAAAACTTTGTGACTTGCGGATTTTGAGAACATGTAACAGTAGGGGGTACTGACATTCCAAGGTAGGTCATCACCTTGGTTCCTAGATTGGTTAGTTTAAACTTGGCACCTGGTTAGTTTAAACTTGGCAGCTCAAATCCCAGGGGCCATGCAGACCCTTCCTACTTCACCTCATTTTCTTCTTTCCCTAAGATGCCCTACAAATATATGACTGGCCTAAGTAAAGTTGAATACTCATTGCAGCCACTGTTATATGAATTATTTACCACTTATGAACTAATTACCTGACTAATAACTACATAGAGCAAGGTCATGCATTACTATTAATGTAGATTTAACTTTATGGTTTTATTTTACCACAAATCTAAACTCATCTCAAGTCTACTTAGTTTATATGGTATTTGCTACTCGTGGCTGTCTAAGGATAAAGTAAAAGGAGAGGGGCCAGCTCCGTGGCCGAGTGCTTGGGTTCGCGTGCTCCGCTGCGGCGGCCCAGGGTTCGGATCCTGGGCGCGGATGTGGCGGCGTCCCACATCCCCCAACTGGAGGGACCTGCAACTGGGATGCACAACTATGTACAGGGGGGTGGGTTTGGGGAGATAAAGCAGAAAAAAAAAAAAAAAGAAGATTGGCAACAGTTGTTAGCTCAGGTGCCAATCTTTAAAAAAAAAAAAGTAAAAGGAGAATCCATGACTAGGTTAACACGAATATTGTATCCTGGAAGATAAAAATATAAAGCAGCCTCTGACTCCTAGAAAAGGGCCAAAACAGATATTAATCTGATCTAAGTCAACAATAAAAAATGGATGGTTTGCCTGTCACAAATTGAAGGAGATGAATCATAAATAGGTATAGTGAACAGCAACTTTAGCTATAACCCAGGATAGACAAGGAGAATACATTGTTCTAACAGTTTCTCACTAGCACTGGTAAAATGCTTTTCAAAATTGCATGCCATGAATAGGAAAGAAAATACAAAAAGAAAGAAATTGGGGCTTACTCAAAGACAATGAAATCCCAAAATTAATACACAAATATTTATAAAATAAATGTAACTCATGTTGAAGTGAACAACAAATATATACAAAGGCTATTTCTCAACTATCATCTTAGGATATTACTGCTTAACTCTGCAGCAACCTCCAAATAAGCCAAAAGGAGCTTCAGAAACTGAGTTTCTCCACCACTTGACGAGGGCAGTAAGAGAGGTTTATGCACAGGTACAATGAGAACAGAGATATGTGGCAGTGAGACCAACAGGCGATGGGGCTTCAAAAAAAAAAAGTGTTAGTCCAAGTAACAGAGAAAAGGGTTTCTGAGCAGAGAAGACAGCATAAAAGGGTTTCAACAATTACAGCAAACCTTAAGGAAATGCACCGTGTTAAGGAAATCCCAACACTAAACAAATTCAAGAAAGAGCATGAATTAGTGGACACCAGTCTGGAGTGTTGCAGAGGGGAAGGAAGTGAAGACTACACGCCCTTTGAAGTCTGCTTACAACGCATGAGCTTCAAGATTCCAGTTCTAACCTTTGTTTACTGACAACAGAGCAAAGTCACTTAGTACAATGGGATATTAAGCTGAATAACATCTGCTTTTTTAAAAAACATGTGTTACAGTCCTGCTGCAGTCAAAACTTCAGAGCTCAGAACTACTCTTACATAAGGGACGGGTGCACTCAATGTGATCCATTCAGCATTCCTGGAGACTGACGCCTAATTGCATTCCAACTAATATTTTCATTGACGACATCAGGCTCTAAATGACAAAATGAGAAGTCTCCACAATAAAAGAACAATTGTTTCTATACACTAGTACAAGATCTGGTTATTCTGTTGTGTTTTTGAATCTACAGTCAGTCAGTTATACTTGTGAGCCACATTAAGGGGACTATTTCAAGAGAGTGGGATACCCTTGAGAGTTAACACTCAATTCCTATCATATATATTTCTGAAAGAATATTATATATATAAAAGCAAATCTACAATAACACTAAACTGTAGATAGTGTTAACTATGCTTAATAAAAAACTTAAACTCTTTGTAGGTAGACTTGTGCTTAGAACACTATCTAAAAGATCATCCTCTAAATAACAAGATGCTTTTTCAATATTGCTTCATTTGGAAGATGGTGTAAGGATGGACTAGGATAGGTTTAAAAGTTTGTGGGGTTTTTTACAGGGAAAGAAGCCCTCTCTGAATTAAACTTCCCACTCCCCTATCTCAATGAAAAGATAAAAAATTCCTTCAAAAATATTTTTGATGAAATATAAGACACTAAAGTTTTCCTAACAGGGAAAATTCTTTAAAGGAGAAATGAGAAAATACAGTTAAGAGCCAGACAGAACCTAAATTGGCTATGCCATCAAAAGGGAAAACTTCCCGATCTTTAACTTTGGGCTTAAAATTAAATTTTTATTTTTCTTTTTTTGATGAGGAAGATTGGCCCTGAGCTAACATCTGTGATAATCTTCCTCTGTCTGTATACGGGACGCCTCCACAGCATGGCTTGATGAGCAGTGCGTAGGTCCATGCCTGGGATCTGAAACCACAAACCCTGGGGTGCCGAAGCAGAGCACGTGAATCTAACCACTATACCACCAGGTCAGCCCCTTAAAATTAAATTTTTATCACAGAATTGTTAATTGATTTTACATTCCAATTTCTGTTTTATAACAAACTGTTTTGCTAAATTTGCTTTATACTAGCTTTGATAATAAAGAATAAAAATCTGTAAGTTTCCCTCTTTTAAAAGTAGACTTAAAAAGATACAAAGTTTACCTGAATTTTCCCCTGGAAGATACACTAATTCCTGTCAAGCATTTTTAAAGGATAAAAGCTACCAAAATTTTTTACAGCTTTATTGAGATTTAACTGAAATACAATAAAACGCATTTATTTTCAAGTATAGAATATGGTATACACCACCACCACAATCCAGATAAGATAGTTATCATTCCCAAATTTCTCTTCTGCCTCTGTAATCCCTCCTCCTGCCTCTCTCCAACCCTAGGAAACCACAGATCTGCTTTCTGTGGTTATAGATTAGTTTGCATTTTCTAGAATTTTATATAAATGGAATCGTACAGTACTTTTTCCTGACTTCTTAGAAAATTGAGCATAATTATAGTAAGATTCATCTATGTTGTTGCATGTATCAATAGTTCACTCATTTTTACTGCTAATAGAAATTCATTGTAGAATATACCACAATTTGTTGATCCACATCTGTTAGTGGATATTTGGGTTATGCCTGGATGGCTATTACGACGACTACTACTGCAAACATCTGTGTCCAAGTCTTTATATTCATGCGTTTTCATTTTTCTTGACTAAATATCTAAGAGTGGAATGAATAGCTGGGCCATATGGTAGGAGTATATTTAACTTTTTAAGAGTGCCAACTTATTTTCCAAAGTTGTACTATTTTACATACCCACCAACAAAGCATGAAAGTATTAGTCGTTCCTAATAGGTATATTGTGGTATCTCACTGTGGTCTTAATTTGCAATTCTCTAAATGGTTATTTGCCATGTGTATGCATTGTTTAGAGAAGTATCTGTTCAAATCATTTATTTCCCTATTATTGACTTTTGAGAGTTCTTTTCATAGTCTGGATACGAATGCTTTATTCCTAATTTTGATGAAGTAAAATTAATTTCTTTCTTTTATAGATTGTGCTTTTAGTGCTATATCTAAGAAATCTGCCTAAGCCAAGGTGACAAAGATTTTCTCCTATGCTTTCTTCTAAAAACTATACAATTTGAAGTTTTACATTTAAGTCTATTTTGGGCTAACTTTTGTATACGGTTCTATGTATGGATCATAGTTATTTTGTATATGTGTATGTAAGTAGACAGGGCACATGAATATCCAATTGTTCCAGAATCCTTTGTTTAAAAAACCCTTTATCTAACTAAATGGCCTTTAACCTTGATAAAAAAAAATACATCTCAAGGACTATTTCTGGCCACTATTCTGTTACAATGATCTACTTGGCTATCTCTATGCCAATTCCACCCTTGATTACTGCAGCTTTATAAGTTTTGAAATCAGGTAGCATAAATTCTTACTGCTCATTTTCAAGGTTGTTTTGGCTATTCTAGGTTGTTTGAATTTCCTTGTAAATTTTGGAAACAGCTTGTCAACTGCTACAAAAGAGCCCACTGGGATCTGACTGGGATTATGTTGAGTCCATAGATGAATTTGGGAAGAACTGACCTCAACAACATTGAGTCTTCTGCCCAATCTATTTAGGTCTTCAAGTTCTCTCACCAATGTTTTGTGGTTTTCAGTGTATAGTTTTTGCACATCTTGTGTCAGATTTTTCCCTAAGAATTACATACTTTTTGATGGTATTGTTTTCTAAATTCCAATTTCCCAGTGTTATTAGTATAAAAAATACAATTCAATTTTGTATGTTTTGTTTCTTGAGCATGTATCCTACCATCTTGCTAAACCCACTAGTTCCAGCAGCTTTACTTTGACGATTTCACAGAATTTTCTATATAGATGATCATGACATCTGCAAATAAAGAAGTTTTAAAGAAGAAGTTTTACTTCTTTCTTTCCAGTCTGAATGCCTTACATTTCATCTTTTGGCCTTATTGTAATAATCAGAACCTCATGTACAATGTTAAATGGAAGTGATGAGAGCAGACACCCTTGCATTATTCCTGATCTTGAGAAAAAACATTCAGTCTTTCACAATTAAGTATGGTGTTAAATGTAGTTTTTTGTAGGTACCTTTATCAGAATGAGGAAATTCTCTTTTACTCCTAGGGTTTTTTTGTGTTGGGGGGTGGGGGTGGGGAGTGTAAGACTGGCCCTGAGGTAACATCTGTTGCCAATCTTACTCTATTTTACGTGGGATGCCACCACAGCATGGCTTGATAAGTGGTGTGTAGGTCCGCACCCAGCATCTGAACCTGCAAACCCCAAACCTCGGAAGTGGAACATGAGAACTTAACCACTACACCACCAGGCTAGTCCCTTTTTTATTCCTAGTTTGATGAGAATTTTGATCAAGAATGAATGTCAGGGCCAGCTCAGGGCCAGCCCCATGGCCGAGTGGTTAAGTTCATGTGCTCCACTTTGGCGGCCCAAGGGTTTTGCTGGTTTGGATCCTGGGCACGGACATGGCACCACTCATCAGGCCACGCTGAGGCAACATCCCACATGCTCCAACTAGAAGGACCCACAACTAAAATATACAACTGTATACTTGGGGGATTTGGCAAGAAAAAGCAGGAAAAAAAAAGAAGATTGGCAACAGTTGTTAGCTCAGTTGCCAATCTTTAAAAAAAAAAGAATGTCAAAAGCTTTTTCTAAATCCCTGAGATAACCATATGATTCTCCTTTTTTGTCCTGTTAATATACTGAATTACATTGACAGATTTCCATTTTTGAAATAAATCTCATTAGGTCATGATGTATTATCCCTTTAATACATTGTTGGATTCATTTTGAAAATGTGTTCAGACTTTTTGCATCTATGTTCACAAGAAATATTGGTCTACAGTTTTATTTTCTTCTAATATCTTCGTCTACTTTTAGTAACAGGGCAATGCTGTCCTCACAGAATGAGCTGGGCAGTATGTCCTGCTCTCCAATTTTCTGGCAGAGTATGTATAAAACTGGCATGATTTATTTCTTAAATGTTTGGTAGAATTCAAAAGTGAAATCATCTGAGCCTGTAGTCTTCTCTGTGGGAAAGTTAAAATTTAGAAATTCAATTTCTTTAGATATAGAGCTATTCAAGTTATCTGTTTCTTCTTGAATAAGCTTTGCTGGTCTACTGGTTTCAAGAAATTTGTAGATTTCTTCAAAAGTTGTTGAGCTTATCAGCAGAAAGTTATTTATAATATTTGTTGTTATTCTTTAAACGTGTAGAATCTGCAGTGATGTTACCTTTCTCATTCTTGACAGTAACTTGCACAGAACCGGATTTCTATCTGGTATGACTGTCCTTCTGCTTGAAGGATTCCTTTAACATTTCTTGTAGCTCAGACCTGTTTGTGATTAATTCCTTTTCAGTTTATGAAGGTCTTTATATTTTGCGTTCACTGGGCAGAGAATTCTAGGTTGCCGTATTTTCTCCCCCTTGAGTACTGTACAGCTCATGCTCCAGTGTCTTCTCCCTAGCAAGGTTTCAGATGAAAAACCTCCTGTCATCCTTATCTCTGTTCCTCTGTATATAATTTACCTTTTTTTCTCTGTTGCTTTTAACATTTTCTCTTTATCACTGACTTAAAGCAACTTGACTACGATGTGCTTCAGTGCAGTTCCTGCACTTGGGGTTCACTGAGTTTCTTGGGACTGTGGTTTTACAGTTTTCACCAAGTTTAGAATATTTTCAGCCATTATTTCTCCATACATTCTTTTAGTCACACCCTCCCCGTCAATGACTCCAATTACACGTATAGTAGTTCACTTGAATATAAACCACAGCTCACTAATGACTGTGATTTTTTTTTCCCCAGACTTTTTTGCTGTGTGCTTCATTTTGGATAGTTTCTGCTGCTATGTCCTCAAGTTCACTAATCTCTTCTTCAGCAGTGTATATTTTTCACCCTTAAATATTTGTTGTTTTCCTCTCTAGAAATTTGATTTGGATCTTCCCTTTTTTTATCTTCCATGGCCTCTGTTTAACTTATTCAATCTCCCCTCTAGCAATTACAAGGATCTGCAATCACAGCCTGCAGGCCAAATCCGAACCCACTGCCTATTTTAGAAATAAAGTAGCACTCCAGTATACAGACACGTCCACTGGGTTACACATTGTTTATGGCTGCTTTTGTGCCACAACAGAGGCGAGCTGTTACAACAGAGGCCTATGGGCCACAAAAACTAAAATATTTACCATTTGACCTTTCAAAGAAAAATTCTGCAAAGTCCTGATCTTAGCATTTTAAACATATAGAAGACAAATATACTAAGACAAATATACTGTTTTAATGCCTTTATCTAATTCTATCCATCTGTTTCATTCTGGGGTTGGTTTTAATTGACTGATTTTTCTCCTCATTATAGATAATATTTTCCTACTTCTTTGTAAGACTGGTATATTTTGATCAGAGGTTAAGACACAATGAATTTTACCTTTTTGAGTGCTGGATATTTTTCTATTCCTGTAAATATTATTGAGCTTTGTTCTGGTACACAGTTAAGTTACTTAGAAAGAGTCTGATCTTTTCACTCTTCCTTTTAAGTTTTGTTAGGTAAAATGAAAGCAGCATTTAGTCTAGGCCTAATTTTGCACTACTGCCAAAGCAAAATGCCTCTGAGTACTCTAGTAGTACCATGAATTATGAGATTTGTCCACTCTGGCTATTGGTAACAGGAATAATTCCTAGTGATGAATGAGCTTTAGGAATTCTTTCCTCTAATTCTTTATTTTTTTCCCCAACCTTGCTCACAAGCAAACTTGCTCACACACATGTGCTGATCACTACTCAGCTGAAGATTAGAGGGAACCTTCTGCAGACCTCTGGAACTCTCGGTCCAGCTCTTTCCCCTACAGTTCTCTGCCCTGGGAACTCTAGCTGCCTCGGCTCACGAGATTCCCAGATCTATCTCCTCAAATCAAGATGCTTACTAGGCTTCTCCTGGATTCCTCCTCCCTACATCACAGCCAGGAAACTCTCCCCAGGCACTAAGCTGAGGCAATCATAGGGCTCACCTCATTTGTCTCCTGTCTCTCAAGGATCACTGTCCTTCCTTGCCTGCCATCCAATATCTGGAAAACCACTGTTTCAGATATTTTGTCCAGATTTTTAGTTGTTTCAGGCTGTAGAGTAATTCCAATCCCTGTTAGTCCTTCTTGGCCAGAAGCAGTAGTCCTAAAAGCTACTAAAATTTTCCAAACAGGGAAATTGCTTAAAGGGTAAATAGATAATCATGATAAAGTAGCTGGGACCTAACAATATTATTATATATATTTAAGGAAAGAAATATTTCCTTATGGTATTTATTATCATCATATTGATTGCTATTTTTACAGATGAATCCAGTAAACTAACTAATTTATTCATCAAAATACATTTTATCATTGAAATCACTCCAACCTATTTGTTGCTAGTAATGAAATATAAATGTTTATCTATTAAATTTTAGATTTCAAAATGCCTACACATGTGAATTATGCAATTCCACTTAGAATTTCTTCAAGACATATAAAAACAAGTAATGAAAATATATTTACATGGACCTGTGAGACAAGTTATAGTTTCCCAGCCCATTTGATCTGGAATATTTACATAATGCCTTTAAAAAAATTTTAATAGGGAAGTAATTTCAGACTTACAGAAAAGTTGCAAAAGTAGTACGAAGAAACCTTAGTCCCCTTCCTCCAAGACTCCTCAAATGTTAACATTTTACCATATTTGTATATTATGTTTTTAAGTCATTTAAGAGCACATTGTAGACAGAAAGCCCCTTTACCCAAAATACTTCAGTGCTTATTTCCTATACACAAAAATTCTCGTATACAATCATAATGCAATTATCACTGATACAATACTAATGTCTACAGATTTTATTCGAACATTGCCAACTGTGCCATTAATGCCCTTCACTTAGGAGGAGAGAGCACTGTTGAGAAACTACTACCCTCAGGCCAAATCAGAATAACCACCAGTTTTTCTAAATTAAGGTAAGCTGAAACACAGACATGCCATTTATTTACATATTTTCTATGGCTGATTTGCGGATATAAGTTGAGAAGTCATAACAGACTCAGAGTGGCCCAAAAAGCCTAACACGTTTATTATCTGGCCCGTTACAGAAAATGTTTGCCAACTCCAGCTTTAGAGCAAAAGAAAAGTATTTTTCTGGCCCAGGATTTAGTTGAATTTAGTTGTCAGGTCTCTTTGGTCTCCCTTAATTGGTATTCTTCAATCTTTACTTTTCATGATCTTGAAAGTTCTGAAGAGTAAATGCCTTTATTTTACAGAATGTCCCTCATTTATGTCTGATGTTTCCTTATGCTTAGATTTAGCTTATGCATTTTTGGCAAGAAGACCACAAAAGTAATACTGTGTCCTTCTCAGGATGCACATGATATTTATTTGTCTATGACTGGTGATGCTAACTTAGTGATGTTAACACTTAATTAAGGTGGTGTCGCCAGGTTTCTTCACTGTCATGTTATTATTTTTCACTTTACAATTAATACATACTTTGTGAGGATATACTTAGAGACTATGTAAATATTTTGTTTCTCATCAGACTTCAATCCAAAAGTTTAAAAGCATCCACTGATGATTTTTGCCTGAAACAATTATCACTGTAATAGTTGCCAAGATGTGATTTCCTAGTTCCATCATTCCTTACACATTCATTAGGTGAAATTCTTCTATAAGGAAAAGCTACCACCTCTCCTCCATTTATTGATTAATTTATTTAACTCAGCACAGACTTCGAAACTGTCATTTTATTCTATGGATTTTAACCCATTACTATCATTATTTATTTTGATGATCAAAGATTTGGCTAAAGGAAGCCCCTTCAAACTGGCTCTGTTTGGGGCCGGCCCTGTGGCCAAGTGGTTAAGTTCGTGCACTCCGCTTTGGCAGCCTAGGGTTTCACCCGTTCGGATCCTGGGCACGGACACGGCACCACTCATCAGGCCATACTGAGGTGGCGTCCCACATGCCACAACTAGAAGGACCCACAACTAAAAAGAAATATACAACTATATACTGAGGGGATTTGGAGAGAAAAAAAGAAGAGGATTGGCAACAGTTGTTAGCTCAGGTGCCAATCTTTAAAAGAAAACAAAACTCTCTTTGTGTGTCTGTCTGGCATGTTCATTCTTTGAATACAACAATTTTAATAATAGCAATAATGTGGAAGTAATTCAAATGGCCATCGATGTGAAATATTAAAAAGCAGTGTGAAGACAAGAGAAAACTATGGAGACAATAAAGAGAATGAAGTAGAAGACGTACAGTTAAGTGAGGTAAAAAGGTACAAATCAATGGTAGAGTATGATGCCAGAGTTTAAAAAGAAAAAGGAAAAACACAGGCATGTGTTTATATATGCATACGATTTTCTTGAAAGATACTAACAATGCAGGGTCAGCATTAACTCTAGGACTGTAACTGTGGAAATGAGTGTCTTACTTTTTATTTTGTAACCGGTGACTGTTAGAAATTTTTTAAATCATTTTCAAGACTAATACTTTTAAATTTAACATTTGTAATTAAAATGTATATTGTAAAATTAAGTTACATAGAACACAGTATAATATTTAAAACCACTAAAATGGGTAAAATCTTGTTTTACTTTAAATTTCTTTTCTAAAAGTGTTTATTAAATAGCTTCCAAGTCCCACCTATAACCAACAAATTGTGATTGGCTAAATGCAGCTAGATATAGGAAGCTATGTTTACATTGCAGCCCTTGTTATATTAACTATATGATACTCAAGATTAATTCTTGAAAGGCTTCATTTTCCCCTTTGACTATATCCTCTTATCCTGGGTTTTTTTTTTTGCAGGGATGGGAGATGCAAGGGAGGATGGGAATAAGCTTACGATCCAGGTACCAATATTTGACAGGATCTAATACTTTCAGGAAATGTTTAGGTGAAATGCTGAGTAATATAATGCTTACCTAGTGAGTCGTTTAGGTGGAGGCCGCTCGCCAAATTTTCTGGAAAAAATAAGAAAAAAAACATTAAATAGGCTGTATGACACACTCCACAGTAAGCTTTTTAGGCACCATGAAATCGCTTTTATGATTTATACTTCAACCCTACTAAAGATTAGCGTAAGAAGAAATCCTCTAGTAAACATCTATACTCAGGAAGAAAAAAATGCAGACTTTACAATAGTTCTTAAACAACCCATCTAAGTAGGCTTTATACACCCACTCTGAGCATGTAGCACACTTATTAGATGAGGATGACAGGTAACTTCCAGAGGCACCTTGCAAAAAACACAACTAACTAAAGACCCCTAGTCTCACGATCTGCAGCACTATGCAGCGCTCAGAAAAATTCCTCACAGCCTAAGAAGTGGTATAGACCTCACAAGTTTTTATCACGTGCCAGGCACTATGCTATACATTTTTTATTCATTCTTCTCTTTAATCATTATAAAATAATTATATAATGTACACACTGGCCCATATTAAAGGCGTAGAAAGCAACCTGCCCAATGTCACAAAGTAAATTAAGTGGCAGGCTGAGCTGACATTTAAATCTGGATGTGGACTACTTAAGTAGCCTGTAGTATAGGGCCCTTCAAAAGAAATATGCTAAATGGACTAGCATAGAAGTATGTCAACTGTTTGGGAGAGGGCAAAGAGAAAAACATGAGCAAGGACAGGAAATCACATTTTAGGCTGGAATTAGAATACAACACAGAGGTTCAGAAAAAGGCTCTAGAGTAAGACTGGCTGAGTTCAAACCCACGATTTGGTGTTCACTTGCTGTGTAACCTTGGAATTACTTGACTCTTTAGACCTCAGTTTCTTCACCTGTAAAAAGGGCACAGTGACTGTACTTAAGAAGTTGTAGGAGGGATTGAATGTGTTAATATACAGAAAACACAAATCAGTGTCTGGAATGCAGTAAGTACTCAACAAATGTTCGTAATTATTACTACTTTTTGGTTATAAATGGTTAAGCCAAAAGAATTAAATAAAGGAATCAAGTGTGATCTTATTTATTATTAATTCTCTTTGATTTTATCCTACAGGACATTCAATTTTAAAAAATCAAGAAACAAAACAAAATATTTTAGCAGTAACATCAGCAACACCGCTGAAGACCATAGGTTTTAAAACACTGAACCATTGGCTAATCATGAATTCCAGTTATGAAATTAAAGGCAAAAATCTACTCCTAAATCTTTTTCCACAGGGAAGATCTTTTTTGAACCTTTGAAACTGATTAAATGTACCATTATAACATATGATTACAATAAAACTGCCTCACTAGGTTAGATGTAGGATATTTTACAAGAACCATGAAGTTTAAGACATTCTCTAAAATACTTCTTTGCATATATAATATATACATATATTTAAGAGCAGAGCTATACTTTCTAAAGAGAAACAAAGTGAGGTGTGGCCAGAATCTACCTAAGGACTTAAAACGGTGAAAATTTTAGAGAGGGACATAGTTGACAAATGAGATGAAACTTTTCAATGAGAATCATGATGCCACCACCCTTCATATGACTACTAACACTACAACCATCAAGTACCCTTTGGAATCTAACACAATATAGCATAGGTTTATTATGTGACCAGTAAGAGATCCACTGCTCTCAAAATTCAAATGTAAGTTTTATTTCTTGGTGCTCTGAAATGCTTTCGAAATTAGATTAACAACTGAATGTTCATTAAAGTATGTCTACATTCTTTTTTGGAAATACCCATCAGACGAAGTCAACGATTACATACATCATGCTTGTGCAACATCACTCCTGCACCCACAGGAAACACAAGAGAGAAAACTCAGCAGTTTGCCTCTAGAGCCTGAACAGCATCTCAAAATGATGCATTGTTCTAATCTGGGTGCCATCCTAAGGCTAGGAATCTTATGAACATTAATAAAATTAAATTGTTTCTTCAGTATATAATAAAGCATATCTAATAATGGTTGTGTGCAACCCCAACCTGCTCTTTAATGCATATCCCATCACATTCCTATCTATCTCATTAAAACAAATGGTTACTGTACTAGAATGGGAGAGGAATAAGAAAACGAGTTTTCTGAAAAAAAGTCATGAAAGCTTAGTAGGTTCACAAAGCGTAATTCTGAAGGTCACAATGGAACTAAATTCTAATTATTTAATAAAACTCATTAGGTGTGCATCTTAAAAAGTAACAAGTTATACCAAGGTAACTATATGCACCTTGCACTTATCAAGATCCATTTTCCCTACTAATCTGATGTACAACACACAAAACTTCAAGAATTACATATCTACTGCAAAAAGAAGGTCCATCTTTAAACATGAGTACTCAAGAAAATTCATGATGTAAAATTTATATTATGCATCAAAATAACCACTTTCCAGCAGAAATGACAACAGTCAGCTATCAATTACTCAGAGACTGACTATAATTTAAAGATTAGGTTCTGTTTCTCTCTTGAAATATGAAATAGTGATATAAGCAGGTACAATTTTTTACCTTTATTTGCAATCTATTTTAAAAACAAGATGTCTATTGACATGACCTGTGTTGACAACGGAACCAGAGTATAGACCACTCTTACGTAAGATACTTTTCATAATACATGTATGGTATAGTTAATGCTGCAAAAATATCTAAATCCTTAAGTACCATAGTGACACTTTTAATTTTATGAAATTCTGAGTTAATTCCTCACTATAACAAAGAATCACTGCCACCCAATTTATCTTTTTGATATTACAGGTTGTCAGTATCTCATGTGCATGAGTAGGTTTCTCAAATTTTATGCATATTATATAAAATGTAGTTTTGATTAAACCTAATAGTCAATCCTGTTATATATTTAATGTGAAAAAGTTATGATTCTGGCCTTTTTTTTTTTCAGTAACAAGTAAAAGTTAACTTACATAAGTTGATTATACTCTAACCCATGCCCTTTCCTTCTTGTTCTGTTCCGTATACTTTTCCCTCAGACTGGGATTGGTGAACAAAACACAAAACTCTGCACCATCATTACCTAGTAATGCTCATATAATACTCTGGCTCAAGAAGATTTACATTATCCAAAGTAGATATATCTTAAGTATAATTTTAAGCTAGCAAATTCATTTTACTTTAAATTCACTAGCTTCCCCTTTCTAAGATAAGAAGGCAAAAAAGAAAGAATTTAGGGAAATGATAATTACTGTAGCTAAATCTATTTTTTAAAAGTTGCCATCAATCATTAAACATAGTACTTCCTACCGTGAATAGTATTGAGGTTCCCACATGTCTTTCAGTCCACTAAAATTTTCAAGTAAGTAAAAAACCTGCATATCACACATCTTTTTGCTCACGGTGGAGATGCAATATTGTTTTCTCCCACAACAGAGACATTTGCTGCTATATTTACCAATCTGTTAAGGAAGTATATGGCCACAAGCGTATTGAGGACAAACATGATAGATAGAAGTTATCAAAACTTCATCATCTTAACACCTTTTCCAGCTAAGAGATGCTTCACATGAGAAAACCAACTCAAAAATCAAAAAGGGGAAGAAAAGACAAAAAGTTTTTTTTGAATTTAGAATAATTTAGTAATTACACTGCTACAAAATCCTGATGTTATCTAGACTATTGTCTTGTAACAATATTAGAACTTCGACCTTAAAAACAAAGAGCTGTCTGGAAAAGCAAGCTCAAGGCATGTGGGAAAGTCTTGTGTCCTTGGACTGTGGAACTAGAACTAATTTCCTCTATTTTTCTGTATTTCACGAATTTTCTGCTTATCACAGAAATGAAATTAAAATAGATTAAGGCAAGAAACATTGGTGTGGTATTTGCAGGAAAGCAGCAGAAAGGAAAGCATGAACAACCCAAACTCACAAACCAAACTTTACACCAAACCTGCCATAAACAGTATATAAATTTCATACAGTTCAAAAGTACTGGGACTTTTGAACCATGACTTAAGAGTGAAAAGAAGTAGCACTTCAATGGGGAAAAATTAGGAAAACTGATTCATACCCTCATGGATCCATATCTGGTCCATTTCACTAGTAGGAGGAAACATACAGGTGATAAAAATTATTACTATAGTCTGTGGTATATGAAAACCAAAGCAAATGGTACTAGGAAGCTGTTTAGTAATTTACTCTGAAAAAATACAAGAGACTCATTAGAAAGGGCCACATATAATATTCTGTCCTTGCCTACAAATTCATTCACTCACTTAGTAGGGAACAAGTATAGGTACTTGACATACATCAGGGACACAAATCCACGCCCCATGGAATCTATATGCTATTTAGCACAGATGGACAATGACATATGTTCAAAGATTTTCAGGGGCTGGCCCCGTGGCCGAGTGGTTAAGTTTGCGTGCTCTGCTGCAGGTGGCCCAGTGTTTCGTTGGTTCGAATCCTGGGCGCGGACCTAGCACTGCTCATCAAACCACGCTGAGGCAGCGTCCCACATGCCACAACTAGAAGGACCCACAATGAAGAATATACAACTGTGTACTGGGGGGGCTTTGGGGAGAAAAAGGAAAAAAATAAAATCTTTAAAAAAAAAAATTTAAAAAAAAAGATTTTCATTTATATAATTTATAAAAGCAAAAATCTTAGAAACAACTTAAATATTGTACTTATTGAATATGATTGAAGAGATTAATATTTGACCAACTCAAATATATTTTTAAGTAAATTTGTAATTTATCTTTACTTTAAAAAGAAGTTTACTCATTCTCTATCTATGGGGGGCCAGAAAACAGCCTATTAAGTCATACAACTTCAAGCAAGACAGCCTTTGCTGTACTTCAATTTCTAATTTTGAAACTGTTCTTACCTTAAGAACCACATTTAATAGCAATACTGCTCAAAACTTGGCCTGGTGTAACCAGTGTTCCCCGGCTACTTAACAAAGATGATCAAGGCATGATGTATTCTCCTGAACCATCACATTTATTAAACATGTTTCTATCAGAAGAAATATCCTATGGGGCAGATGTCAAAGACATGCCATGCTCACCACTGGCTTCGTCAGGTGGAAAAACATGCTCCCCCTCTTACTGTGTACTGGGGAGAACACTTGAAAAGCATTGTTTCCTTAATTTTTAAAGTCCTTTTATTCTACCTTTTTTCAATTAAAATAAAACCAAACCAACAAGCTTAACTTTATAATAGTCTGCCAGCAGTTTTTGTGTAAAGAAGCAGAAGAGTGGAAAGATATAAATGAGGGGTGGCTGAGACTATCATCTCCAGCTATTGTCAGCATCTGGCTTTTTAGGTACCTCCAATATTACTACCAGGTTAGGTTAAAAACTCATACCTGGGAAGGGATTCCCCCAAATTAAATCTGCAATAAACATAAGCCTCACTGTGCAGGTGGCACAACTGAGTCGTGAGAACACCGGCATCTAATTAACATCGCATATGAAGAGCTTATATGAAAAGCATGTGTCTTAAAATCTACAGCCTCAACAAGACAGGGCAATCAGACACTGGGAAAACTACTCCAAATTCATGTATCAAGAGACTGAATAGGACAAACCGACATCAAACGCCTCCAAATATGATGCATTAAGAAGAGAACAATATCACTTCTGTGACATTACTGCCAAAAAATGCAGAATCTGAATCTAAACATGAGGAAACATAACAAATCTAAATTGTAGAATAGTCAACAAAATAACTGAACTATCTTTTTAAAAGCATCAGGTTATGAAAGACAGAAAACAACTGAGGAATTGGCCCAGATTAAAAGAGACCAAAGACATAACTGAATACAACATACTATCTAGTATTTACTTCTGCTATAAAGGATGTTATTTAGAGAAGTGAATAAACCTGAATAAAACTGTAGAGAATAGGATTATATCAATTGTAATTTCCTGGTTTTGACAACTGTATAGTGGTTATGTAAGAGAATGTCCTTATTTTTTGAAGACTCACTGTAGTATTTAGATAGAAAAGGGCATGATGTCTACTTCTTACCTTCAAACAGTTCAGGGAAAATAAGGTGTGTGTGTGTGTGTGTGTGTGTGTGTGTGTGTGTGTGTGTAGATACACAGAGGGATAAAGCAAATGTAGTAAAATATTAACATGAGGTGTCTGGGTGAACTTCTTTGTAATATTCTTGCAATTTTTATGTACACTGAATTATATCAGAATAAAAAGGCCACACCCAGAGAAGCAATAATCTTGATCAAGTTGCTGGCTTGACCCTGCTTGCCAGGAACCTGGTGATGACAAACCTATCAAAAAACATTCAGAGGAGATGATACATAAGAGACTCTATGGCCAGCTTCCTGCCATAGCTTTTATGTTCTTATGACAATTACTTAAGAATTGCTTACTGTAGATTTAAAGTTTGATAATACCCAGCGTTGGCGTACAAGTGGAGAAACAGGAACTCTCATGCACTGCTGGGAGTTAAAATTTGTGCAATCTTCTTGGAAAACATTTTGGCAATGTCTATTGTAATTCAAGATGTGCATTCCTTTGAATTCCTAGCCATTCCAATTCTGAATACAGGTAGACAATTCGTCACTGTGCAAAAATATGCATACAAAGATATTCAACAAAGAAAAAAAAGCTATTCAACAAAACACAAATTGTATTAACAAAAATATTTAAAAATCCACGTGTACAGTGAAGAATAGACTCCTGGTTACACAGCACCTCCCAGTCAGGCCTATATATACATACAAAAAGCTACGCATTTAGTAGCATTAATTTTAAATGAGGAAATGAGATGTACATTTTCATCCCCTGCCCACAAGTACATATATAAAACAACAAACACTTACCCTACACATGATTATTAGTGATAATGGTGGGCAGCAGCAAAAATTCCATTTTGCTCTAGAATGCATTATATAGTCTGACAGATGTTTCAATCTTTACTAATTAAGTTTTGCTTAAGTAAATAGCAAAATAAAACCGCCTTCTTTAGACAGCAACTGAAAGCCACTGACCCACCAAATTTAGAATACAGGTGACTTAAAACAAAAACAGAGAAAGGTATATAAGTTAAGAATTCATCCCAAAAAATGGTCACAAGTAAGCAAATTTCACTAGAGGAATTTTTTAAGAAAAAATATGCCAGACTCAAACAAAGAAATTCATACCCTTTTGGAAAATGCATACCTCCACAAAGGGAAATACAATGCAACTTATTTAAAGAGGTTCCAATCTTAAGCGTTTAATTTTTGCTAAGAACTCTTTCTGAACTCAACAACAAAAAATCAAACAACCCGATCAAAAAATGGGCTGGAGACATGAACAGACATTTCTCCAAAGAAGATATACAGATGGCCAATAGGCACATGAAAAGATGTTCATCATCGCTGATCATCAGGGAAATGCAAATCAAAACTACACTAAGATATCACCGTACACCCATTAGAATGACAAAAATATCTAAAACTAATAGTAACAAATGTTGGAGAGGTTGTGGAGAAAAAGGAACCCTCATACACTGCTGCTGGTGGAAATGCAAATTGGTGCAGCCACTATGGAAAACAGTATGGAGATTCCTCAAAAAATTAAAAATAGAACTACCATACGATCCAGCCATCCCACTACTGGGTATCTACCGAAAGAGCTTGAAGTCAGCAATTCCAAAAGTCTTATGCACCCCAATGTTTATTGCAGCATTATTTACAATAGCCAAGATATGGAAGCAACCTAAGTGCCCATCAACAGATGATTGGATAAAGAAGATGTGGTATATATATACAATGGAATACTACTCAGCCATAAAACAGAACAAAATCGTCCCATTTGCAACAAGATGGATGGACCTTGAGGGAATTATGTTAAGTGAAATAAGCCAGTTAGAGAAGGACAATCTCTGTACGACTCCACTCACATGAAGAATTTAAAAATGTAGACAAAGAGAACAGATTAGTGGCTACCAGGGGAAAGGTGGGGTGGGGGGTGGGCACAAAGGGTGAAGTGATGCACCTACAACACGACTGACAAACAATAATGTACAACTGAAATTTCACAAGATTGTAACCTATCATTAACTCAATAAAAAAAAAACTTCTGATACCACACTTGATCTTATGAACCGTCAAGACGTGAACAGTGTCATCTGATGACAGCGCACAAAGTTTATCATACATGCAAGTCATGGGAGAGGCAGGCAAGCATTGTGGTAAAGTACATGCGCTCGGGAGCGGGGTTGCTGAAGTTCAAATCCCAGCTTTAACTCAAACTAGTCTTAGTCACTTAAACTCTTTGTATCTCAGTTTCCTGAAGTGAAAACACAGATAAAAGTACTTCCATATAGGATTCTTGCAAGAACTTAAAAGGTTCATACGTGTATAGCACCCAAAAGAGTGCCTGGCTCTGAGTAAGCACTCAATAAAATGCCACCACTCCTTCAATGCTGGACTACTGAATGACATTTACTCTAATGAATATACTAAAACTAATATGGACTCTTCAAAACACGTACATATTTATATTGCTTTAAAATACATATAATTAATCATACGTCTCATAAGCGATTCATATCCAGAACATATTAAGAACTCCTATAAGTCAACAAAAACCTGATTTAAAAAACAGGCAAAGGACTTGAATAGACGTACTTCCAAGAAGATATACAAATGGCCAATAAGCACATGAAAATATGCTAAACATCACTAATCATTAGGGAAATGCAAATCAAAAACATAATGAGATACCACTGCACACTCAGTGGATGGCTATTATCAAAAATAACGTGTTGACGAGGATGTGGGGAAATCAGGACCCTCGATCACCGCCGGTGGGAATGTAAAATGGTGCAGTCGCTATAGAGAACCATACAGCAGTTCCTCCAAAAATTAAACCTACATTTACCGTATGATCCGTCAATTCTACTTCTGGGTATACACTCAAAAGAAGTGAAAGCAGGGACTCAAACAGATACTTGTACACCAATGTTCATAGCAGCATATTCACAACAACCAAAAGGTGGAAATAACCCAAATACCCACTGATGATAGATGAATAAACAAAATGTGGTATATACATACAATAAAGTATTATTCCACCTTAAAAAAGGAAATTCTGACACATGCTACAACATGGATGAAACTTGAAGACATTAAGCTAAGTGAAATAAGCCAGACACAAAAGGACAAATATTCTCTGATTCCACTTACATAAGGTCCCCAGAGTAGTCAAATTCATAGAGACAGAAAAGTAGAACGGTGGTTACCAGAGGCTGGGGTTAGGGGTGGAATGATGGGGGGCGGGTTGGGGGTGGGAGGTCTGGAGAGTTATTGCTTAACAGGTAGAGAATTTCAGCGTAGCAAGATGAAAAAGTTTTGGAGATGGATGGTGGTGATGACTGTACAATAATGTGAATGTACTTAATGCAACTGAACTGTATTCTTAAAAATGGTTTAAATGGTAAATTTTATGTTATTTAGTTTACCAAAAAAAAAAGTCTAGGGGTCGCCTGTGGCTGAGTAGTTAAGTTCCCATGCTCCGCTTTGGCGGCCCAGGGTTTCACCAGGTTGGATCCTGGGTTCAGACATGGCACCACCCATCAGGCCATGCTGAGGTGGCATCCCACATAGCACAACCAGAAGGACCACAACTACAATATACAACTAGGTACCGGGGGGCTTTGGGGAGAAGAAGAAAAAAAAAAAAAAAAGGCTGGCAACAGATGTTAGCTCAGGTGTCAATCTTTTAAAAAAGAGAAAGTCTAATTTTGCCTTAAACTATGGCTTAGAGAGGGATAATGGCTCAGTTTTGAGGGATCCTACATTACTGCCAGGTCAGGTTGCAGTGGCTGCCCAGTAACTTAGAAAGAACAGACAAGTGGGGGCCAAAACAAATGAAAGAAGAACATCAGAAATACATGTACATATAGATATAAATGGCTCCTACTACCACCAAGGCAAAGATACAAAATGAAAGAAAGAAGTATGTTCTAGAATCTACACCTCCTAGGAAGGGCAGCTCAGACTTGCAGCTTGCAGCATGCAAGCAATCCATCAAAGACTCTCTGGGACTGAACATCTTCCATGGAAAATCCACAAGTGATCATGGAAAATAGGCTTGTACATATGAGATGAAATCACACAGTTTTCTTCCTTGCACCTCTCCTCTTATTTCTCACCCTCACCTCAAATTATAAGCTGTGAAGATTTTTTTCTCTCCACAAAATTTCTGCCAGATATGCTGAGGTTATCAGTTCTCTGAAGGCTAGGTAGTAGTCACTTGAAAATTTTTTTGCAGAAAGAAAGAAATCTGATATTAATCAGAAGAGTTATTAACTTTTCTCCCATCTTTTGAAATGCTCTTCCCATCTCTAGTGAGACTTAAAAAACTGTTTTCACAAGCCAGCAAAAGTAAAAGAGATATTTTCACCCCTTACTTTAAAATGAAATTTAGAGGGCCACAGGGTACAACCATCCTTAACAAGATTTCTTGACCTGTTCTCCATGGGGTTCTACTCTTAAAAACATAGGCAACATTTAGTGTATAGTACTTTTGTCTGGGAAGAGGTCCAGCTATCTGCTAACCATTGTTCAGGACAGGCAAACAAGGAGTGTTTGGCACTGAGATGGGTCAGATCCCCAAGTGACCATCAACGATTTTTGGTAGGTGAAGCTTGACTACGGCAGAGAGGGCCAAGGATATTTTTAGTGAGTCTCTGAGGAAGACATGTTACACTTCAGGAGGCTTCTCAGAGTAAGTTCCTGCCTCCAAAGAACTAAGAAACTACAGAAAAAATAGGTAATTTTCAGCTAAAAGAAAAAACCACACTATTTAGCTAAAAGACCTTCTGATTTTAAAGCTGGACTCTATACTGAGTCCTAACACTGTAGAAATAAAATTTTCCAAGTGCCTGATGAGGAATCAAAAGGTAGACTTGATGCAGAGAGGCCAAACACTATACTAGTAAGCTCCCATCACATGGAAGAAATATGAGGAATAGAAAAGAAATGTTTCCCTGTAACAGTTAAGTCTGTCCCTAAATTAATCCTGATTCAGTCTGTGGAATGGAATAGCCTCAGTATCATGCAATTAGGTGGTACATGAAGGCCTGTGATTGTTCCTTAATAAAAGTACACCTGAGAATGCAGTGATACTGCTCGACCATTGACAATAGTTTAAAATATATGCTTGCTGACTTGCGATTATTATCACTGAAGTTTAAAAGCAGTCAAAATGCTTTATCCTCAAATGTGTACAAATGAGTACCAAGACATGTACAAGAATATCCAGAGCATCATCAGACATAATAACCAAAAGCCAGAAACAACCCAAATGACCACTGTCACAGGATCAAATAAATTATAGAATAATCATACAATAGAGTGCTATTCAGCAACGAAAATGAACAAACTATCACTACATATGCAATAACACTGATCACTAGCAAAAGAGGCCAGACTCAAAAAGGCACAAAATTGTTATGATTCCATTAATATAAAATTCAAAAACAAGCAAAACTAATCTTTAGTTACCTTTGAGAGGAAGGTATGGAGACTAGGAGGGGCTACAAGAAGGGTTCCTGGAGAGCTGGTAATACTCATTTCTTCATCTGTACAATGGCCACACATGTATATCCACTTTGTAAAAATTCACTTTATTGTACATTTATGATTTGCGTGCTTTGCTTTTCTATAGATATATTACTTTAATTTAGTAATGTATATATATGTATAATTTTTTTTTCAAGTTTTTTGAATGAATGGCTGGTTTTGGAAAAAGTTCTTTCCTGGACTTTATTCCAAGTGTCCTCAAATTTTATTTTAACATCAAAGAAGGTTGTGATTTCTAGTCCTCCTCGGCTACATCATTTCAGGATGTATGTATTTCATATTAAGAAAAGTTAGGGGCTGGCCCCAGGGGGGCCAAGTGGTTAAGTTCATGCGCTCCACTTTGGAGGCCCAGGGTTTTGTCGGTTCGGATCCCGGGTGGGGACATGGCACTGCTCATCAGGCCATGCTGAGGCAGCATTCCACATAGCACAACCAGAGGCACTCACAACTGGAATGTACAACTATGTATGGCGGGGGGGGGGGGGGGGGGGGGCTGGGGAAAAGAAGGGGAAAAAAGAAAGATTGGCAACAGATGTTAGCTCAGGTGCCAATCTTTAAAAGAAAAGTTAAATATTAAGTCAATGAGGATTTAAGTCCTGACAAAATTGGTCCTCTTCCCTCTCCATCCAAATGGCAGATCATATACATCAACAATCTTCTCTCCTACTTAGCAGGCAAAAAATTAGGATCGACTGTGGTCCTTTGTTTAAATCATCTATCACAAGAGTATGCATGTTTAAAAAGAAAATCACTAATTACTCAGTGTCATGGAAAAATACTGAATATGTACTAGGATTAGAATGTTATTGTTAATTTTAAAATTAGCTTCCTTTGTCTTTCTCACCTAAAACTGAGATGATGGAGAAGGAGAGAGAAAACGGTACCACTGTTGACCAAGATTCTACTTCCTTTTTTCTTTCTTTAACTGTTTAACACGTTTAAGTGCCTATTTTGTGTTAGGCACTGTACTAGACCCTTGGAACACACAGCAGCAAATAGGAGACATGGTCTCTAACCATATAGAATACAATACAATAGCAACTACTGGAGAGCCGCCACTAGGCTACATATTGTGCATGCCTATCTCACTTCATACCCCCACAAATCTTATAAGGTAGGTCTATTATGCTGATTACACAGACAAGGAAATCACCTTAGAAACTACCTTGCCCAAGTTCACATAATGGTGAAATATGGTTCAAAATGTAACTAGAGTATAATGTTCATGATTTTCCATATACTCTGCATTAAGATAGAATTTAACTGCAGTTCAATTCTGGAAGTTAACATGTGAAGATGGTGCCCAGGGTATAAATTTTTATGATAGGATCTTTAAGCGCACTAATTGATCCTAAAACTTTCTATGATATAGTACAGATTTGGCTTCAGTGAGGAATCAACAAAAATCCTGAAAGGAAAGAAACCTTCTTTCATTACCCTCCTAATACTTTCAGCTAATGACTAAATTTTATAAAGGGAAAAAGGTCTTCTTCGATTACTAGAAAGTGAAAAAATGTTTTCAAAAGCTATAACTACATAAAATTCAGGAAATCCGAAGATATCTGCTAGAAGAACCACACCTTGGCCAACGTATACATATATAGACATGTGTGTGCACATATACGTTATGTCATAAACTGGACAATTACTCTTGCATTTTCCCTGGACTAGGGGAATATGTTACAATTGCAGTGGGGACTATGGTCTCATGACTTTAGTGTTTATACTATCAACCATAATTCTGCAAAGTACATTTTTTCTGAGTTGAAAAGGACCAAGAATCTACAAAGACATCTTCAGTCTAATGAAGAAGTTTTGCATTCTTTTTTCTGTTGGTAGAAATTTTGCAGGCACAGTACCAGCCTAACCTCCATCAAATCATGTTTGGCCAATTTCTTAAGCAGCCAAACCTCTAACACACAGTTTGGTATTCTAAAGTATCTGAATTCAGCAGTGCATCTGCCTTTTATTTTTCTTTTAAATAATGCAGACCAGAACATTTATGGATAGGATAACCAAAATAAGGTCTAATGAATAAAGAAAAGGCTAAGCTTTATAAGGAGTTAAGCTGTTTCAAAGAAGACTGTGCCCAAGGGAAAAAAATAAAAGATGGCAATTATCACTTTAATACATGTAAACTAGGGCACTGAGTTAAAAGGGAGAATAGTCAACAAACAAAAATAATTAAATGATCAAAATTCCTATGTTTGGAATGAGGAAGAAGAGATTTCCAAAAAAATTTTTTTAACACCAATGCATGACTAAGGAAATGCCTTTTTGCTTGAGTGTTAATACCCAAAACAATACATTTCTTTTGAATTGTAACTTAGCTTCTGTTATCACATGTCATATTATAATAATCAAACCTACATTTGTGGTAAAGCCAAAAACTACTCTGAAGAAGTGGTCTTAACCACAATTCAAAGCTTAAAGAACGGCTTTCTGCCAAGGTGTATCCAGGCCATTAACCTGTCCTGCCGTCGTCTTGTACTGCTAGGACCAAAAGAGCAGGCCCAGTAGCTAGTATCTATCTGCTCACTGGAGGCTTACAGGAGGCCACAGGGATCTGAAAGGGGAATATACAACACAGGGGCACAGCGGTGGATGGTGCAAAATCTGACAGCAAGTTGCTTTGCCTTGGGTGGTACTACAGGCAGCCTAATACTTCAACAACCATCTGAGGAGCCTTTGCTCAGCAGGGGCAAAGGAAAGGTTCTGAACTGAGAACTACCATGAAGAGATTCAAAGTACAGATCATCGGTAGTAACTCACGGTGGTGAAGCACTAGCACAAGAGCCAAAGCCTTGGGAGTTTGAGGGTGTCAAGGAGGACACCATGGATAAGGCCTCTAGTAAGTGTAGACTTAACTCTCGCAGTTTGGGCCATCCATGCCATGTAGCTACTTGGTATTTTGCTGTGCTATGAACTTAAATTACGCAAACTGCAAAGCTATTGTGTTACAGTGTTAATTTACTAGTTAACGGTCCAGTCAACTGCTTACATCAAATCATCTAACTAGAAAATAGGAGGGTACTTTTTCTTTAAAGATGAGCTCCACTGTAGCAACTTAATTCTTAACACTCCTTCTCTCATCAACTTCTAAATATGCAAGTTCCCTAAAGACAGGTGAAGTCTCTCTTCTCTAGAGTACTAGTATTAATGACCTCTTTCTTTCATTCTTGTCTTCGACCACAAGCAATTTCTTGACAAAGACATCGACTGTATTCCCAAATTATCTTCTACATCTCCATAAGGTTAGATGAAGCTCTCATTACTAATTAAATCCACAGCTTCCTAAATTGGACTCATATAGAACAGATAAGCAGAGGACAACGTAACAGAATATACCTCCTTATATATGCTCTCATTCAATTCTCATGAACAATCCTGAGAGGTAGGCCTTATTTCAAAATGAGAAGGGAGAAGTGAAGCTCAGAAAGTCACAAGGTAGGACCTTCTCCTACTTCTGATTACACATTGATCACACTAAGACTGAAGATAAGACGACCCACGTATAAACATAAGGAAGCCATACACTGATCCTTGAACCATTTATATCTTCCTTGCCCTCCCCAAATAATGACTTTTTTCCCTAATTCACTGATAAATTAATGCCCATTCACTTTTTCCATTAAACAAACCACTTATCATATGAAAATTTAACGTTTCAGAAAAATCACATTAATCTGCAAACCATTTCCCAGGAAACCAAAACTGTCGAATCCCCAAGATGAAAAGCTGTAGTAAGCTAACTAGAGAATATGAAACGATGCCATAAGGTTAAATCAACCAGGAAGACCTGATTGTGTTAACAGCTCTAGGGATTCGTCAAACGCAGTCTTTCAAGAACTATAACTAAGTATCCCAGTAATGAAGAAAATGCCAATCTGTTTCCACAATAAACGAGATGCATAGTGGGCTTTTTAGGCCATAACTTTTTTGTTGGACATGCCGTTTTTTCCTTTAAGCGGCAGAAGTGTACATTAGAGAAATACGGCCAAACCTGTAAGTTTGTATTATTCACATTAAAGTTGACTGAAGCGCATACAATTTTAACATCAAGTTTTCAAATACAAGTCTGTATACAACATGTGCTCACTAAATGAATGAACCCTAACAGCAAGTCATCTGTTAAAAAAGAAAAAAGGTAACAAAAATAAAAAATTATCATGGAATCGTAGCTCTTAAACTATAATATTACTTAGAGCAACTGTTTTGAATTACACAATGATTATGAACAAACTTATCTGAAACACCTAATAAGTGATTTTCTACAATGGAGGAAAAAAATTATAGTCTCCCAAATGAGCTGATACTAACTGTACAAATTTTAAAATGAGGTGAAAAAGAACTATTTAACCAAGTCCGAAGAGCTGAAATGACGACTGATATCCTCACCTTAATGAAACTACCTACTTTTCCCACGGAGCCCTACAAAGATATAATGCTACAGGTTACTGCTATTACCTGCTCAACAATAGCAATGTTCTTTAATGAGGCATGTTGACACATCAAAAAAGTGATAATCAACATTTCTGACAGATTCCATGAAGAAGTGGCATCAAGACCTAAATGGGGCTACAAACAATACACCTGAAAAGAGGTCTTAGACGTTTATGTCCCTTCATGCAGTTTTGTGGAGTCTAAAACTAATTTGACAGGAAAATCTGCACATACCAGGTGCAGGTCTCAGCAATTTGACACAGGCAATTTTTTATTATAACAATAATCACATGCTAATAGTAAGATCCATCACGTCTAAGCCAATAATAGAGACACAGTTAAATTAACTACCTGAGCTTTTAAAATTGTAGTATCTTCTAAATGTGAAGGGAAGACTAAGATTGAAATGAAATCCTTAATTCTAAGTGTAAATTTGAACTTTGGAAGAGAAACCAAAGTTAAAGGAAAGTCATTCTAATTGTTAATTTTTTCCTGGTTATCCATCAATGCCTTGGTTTGGTTCTAGTATTCCTCAAGAATTAATCCTACAGATCTGGCCATTATACTCAACAAACTGTTCTTAGAGAGGAACACTACTTGTCCTGGGTCACACCTCCTCACTTTTGGTCAACCTCCTAGGACCTACGTTTTATGCTATTTTCATGGCATCCTCACTTCTCACTTAGCTCGCCCAGTTCTCAGACTCAAAAGCACTGTTCACATATTATTCTACACAGGAAGAATACAGAGCAAATTCTTTTGTTTGCTCAGGTTGCATGTAAATGAGGGAGGAAGGGGGTTGAGGGGTAGGAAGAGAAGTAAGAAGAGAGAGAACACAGGAGCACAAGAGAGTAGTAAAAAGAAGAGAAAAACTGCTTGAGGAAGTGTCAGAGCCACCAAGTCAGGAAGAGAAATAAGAGAGAGCAAAAGTTTCAGCGGCCATAAAAGGGCAATTGTCTACTTCCTAACTAACCAAATCTGGTCAGTTCCAAATATGGAAATGTTTTAGTTCAAATACAGAGCTTTTCTTCTGTGGGATAGGAGCAGAGATCATAATCATTCTTTTCCTATAAAAAACAATGTCACACTTGGATATCTACCGTTGTGTGAGAAAAATCTGTTGAATTATTACATAAACTATTTCCAAGTTTTGCTCCCCCAAAGTCCAGGTCTTTCTAACAAAAAAACACTGCAGCTCTTTCATAGTCATTCTAGAGCTTCAGTCTCCATATCTGCAAAATAAGAACATTAATTTTAACAACCTGGAGAGCTGTATGAAGACCAGGTTAATACATGTAAAACGCTTGGCAAGGGGCATTTTTTAAATCTAATACTCATTAAATGTTAACTATTATGAACTCAGATTTTGTCAGCCTTTAGACTTACAAACCCCAATTCACCAAAGAGCTCAGTGATGACAAAACGGCAGAAACAAAGATCATTTCAAAATAAGATTACTTCCTTATATATCTAATCATTCTCCTCATTTGTAAATTAAAAGGTTGGTAAACAAGAGAATGATCAGTTCTGCCATGAAAAGACAGACGCATGTCTTAAAAACATTATTAAAAGTTCACTCATTCGACAAATATTTACTGAGTACCTGCCAGAACTAGTCACTGATCCCGGCCTGGGGATACAGGAGTCAACAAAACAAAACCTGTATAATTCGAGGGGTGGGCGTGGAGACTGAAAACTGGTTCCCTGCAGGGAGAGGGGCAGCTTTTATTTCAAAAGTGAATTCTTTCAGCGTATTTTACCTGCTCCAAGTCAATCCTGTTTTAATATACTTCTGTTACCTGCTTCTGCCCCATTCCTGCCCCTGGGCTAGAATTTCTCACTCACAGGTTAGTTTTTCCACAGGAATTTCACAATAAAGGAGTTTTAATAAAGCTAAATTTCATGCACACTTGATTAATCTAGCTGCCACCACCAGGACTTCTAAGCACATTTTTAAAACCTTTAACTGTCCACTGTCCTGATAAAACACAAAAGCAATCGGAGTAAATGCTTTGAAAACCTTCTCTGTCCCATCTCCCCTCAACAATAGTTGCTCAACCCCAACAGTTACTCCCCAGGATTCCTTATAACAAATAATTAAGGAGCAGGGGGAAGGAAGAGGCAGTTGTCTTTCCTGACCACTATTTTCCAAAGCACACATTTTCAGTCATTATTTTTAAAGACTGTATGTTGACGTGACAGTTGTTAAAGCAAGACCTGAAGACTTGTGGAGGTCAACCAAAGCTGACATTATTTTATTTGCAGTTCCCTCTTCATCAAGTAACAGCCTCACAGAAGTCACTGGCTCTGATGTGTAAGAACCTGGCTACATCGCTGGTAAGGTCTCCATAGCGAAAACTGTACTCCTCATTTAAGTAACAAGTTTGAGATTTTGAAGAAAGAATGCATGCACATTTTCCTGCTCATTTACATATTCTCCTCATAATCCCCCAACAGGTCAATAGTATAAGATAAACTGACTTCATTGTATTTTTCAAGAGATTCCCTGATTTTCATGACAATTACTGACACAGCATATTCCACTTTACAATTAGGTTCACACTTAGGAAACAGGATTCTGAAGTACTCTTTTACTAGATATCCCAGATCCCATAGACATGCAAAATAGTATTGTTTTTCAAAGTAATGAAATATAAATTAGTTTGACAAAGCGCCTAATGCTAACAATACTGCCATTTAGTCAAAAGATTTTTAACACTTTATCTTCAGAATCTGAAACATCTTTTTAAAATAGTCTCAAAACAGTTAATCTTCATTCTTAGTGATTTTAACTTGTTTTTAATAACCAAGAGTATACTGGAATCATATCTAATAATTAACATAGTGACTTATGATATGCTCTTTCTTCTAATCCTAGATGAATGGTTTGGGTGGCATGTGGCCACTGATCTCAATTCCGGGCCAACTAAACCAGAATGTACTTTAGTTTTCTTCTAAACTACACTTTAGGAGGAAAAATGTAACAAAGAAAAAGATGACAAGTTACTCTCATGCAGGATGATAACCAAAAGGGGGATACAGTTTTGAAGAAACAAAAACCACAAAGTGACGACATGAAACCCTGCACTCTCAACAGGATAAGCAGCATGAGGCAGAAAGTGATGAAGTCGGGAGTAAACATGACTGAAATAACGATGAAAAGCCAAGCAATGATACTGATAAGAGCAGGAAGAATTGCAGAGTCTGGGAGAAGACAAGGTCTGGTGGGAGATGGGGGGATTTGGGGAAATAAAGTAAAAGAAAAAAGGAATTCAACTCTCCCATTCTCCAAATCCATCGACTCTCGTTCTCTGCCGCCACTACCAGCAACATATGCCTGCACATGCTGGTGCAAAGACAAGCAATCATCACTGGGGTAGCTGACCCACTGGCTGGGGGGTTATTACTTTATCTTGCTAAGTTCAAAACATGATTTCTAAGTTTAGCATACAGTACCCAGTTCAGAGCAGGAACTATATATATTTGACTCAATTTACAAGAACTTGCAGAGAAAGATGAATTGTGCTTATTATCTTTTTGGCCTCCTTTTTTGGCAAAGATTTCTTCCATTTTTCAACTCCCAAGTGTAGAAAACTAATGTACAAATTCCATTGCTATGAAACAATTTACCATAAGTCTTCATTCTCTTACTGTTTTCGAAGGAGGAAGAAACTGTATGTTAGACACAATCTTAAAACATACACATACTGATACTGCCCTATTTGAAGCTTTATTCACTTTAAAATATTCACCAGAAACTCTGTGATCATCTTCAATAAACCTATGAAGCAAACATCTGCTGCTATGAGGACGTTACAGTAGGCACAATAATCCCTCAAAAAAGAAAATCATAAATGTTATCAAAATTC
Source organism: Equus asinus (assembly GCF_041296235.1). Taxonomy (NCBI): domain Eukaryota; kingdom Metazoa; phylum Chordata; class Mammalia; order Perissodactyla; family Equidae; genus Equus; species Equus asinus. Next base: position 141,185,866 of record NC_091792.1, read on the forward strand.
TCACACAAACAGAAGCTCTAACATTTGACTACTTTAAATATTTGTAATATATCTGATTTATGCTTAAGTTTTTTGCAACATTAAACTTTTAATGGAAAAATGAAGTGGATGGGTTTTAGGATTATATATCATCAGTGTTTTGTATATTGTTTTTAATTGCATGGGTCACTTTCATCAATGCAGAGTAAATCCCTCCACAACTAGGAAATACAAATTTCTTCCCTATGTTCCGAGCCTTTAAGTATTTACCAGGGCAAGCAAATGCACACACTCACACCCCCTAATAACACAACAAAAAACAAGGTTTCCAAACTAATTAACTGTTCCTTGCCAACAGAGATAAGACTACTGAGTTGATAATTCTGTTTTAGATAGCTGAAGTCTTTTCTGGCTGGGGTCAGTTTGACAATAGAAGTTTACCCCGCTATGCGAAAGTTCGCTTTACGCCACTTCGCTTTTACAAAAGACCTACATAAGTACTGCTTTCACTAAATGGAAGAAACCCAAAATGGATTTTCGCTTTCACAAAAAAAGATAAAAGGCAAAAATAGAGTTCAGCATTCCTTTTGCAGCGAGCCATTACAGAGGCAGTGCGACTGGGGCCACCAAGCTCCTTGCCTGGGAACTACACTTAGCATCTCAGCATCAAGCCACCATAGCTTTGAACTATGTCTGTTAGCATCTCTGCTTTATTTCAATTTATTTTGGTAGGTTATTTTTGGGGTCTGGGAATGCTCAAAAGTTTTTCCCATATAAATTAATGGTAACTGCTCCTTCGCCTTATGCCATTTCAGAAAGCTTATGAAAGTTTTCACAGGAACACTCTACTTTCGGATAGCAGAGGAAATGTGTATAGATTTATAAGACTGAGTTTTATAGTGTCCTGGTTGATCATCACTAGAACTTGGGTCTCTGCAATCCAATACATATACATACCCTTAAAACAAAAGTTTTAGGAAACTATATTGTGCATCTATTCATGATATTTCCTATTCTGTTCTTTTCCGCTTTTCAATTAGCGAGAAAAAAAGGCAACTTATTAAACTGACTCCAGAACAGGCTACCACTGGCAGTTGGAAAAGCACTAATCTACGAGTTGATAAATACCAGAATATATGCAAAGGGGCAGTATACCAGAAAACTCTACTCAATAAAACAGCCTTGGTTAACGCCAATCAAAAGCCACTGCTATTATGTACTCTTCTCCTCCACTCCTTTGATATTCTCCTGTAAGAACCTTTACTTCAAATGAAAAAGATAGTAGGGGAATACCTGAAGGTGATACAAAGTATGGCATACCATTAGAAGCCACAGACTGACACTTACCCTGGTCGCTTCTTCTCAACAAGGCAAAGCAATATAAAACTAATACCACTTCTTAGGGACATCTGTGACCATGGGAGACATACACTTACTGGAACTAAAACGATCCAAACAACGTAGACACGAATGTGTATATATTTTGTTTATTTCAGCATTTTAAAAAACCAAAACAGAAATCGTCTTTTCTACATTCAGTATACTCTGATATTTTACTTCCTGTTCTAATACATGTCTTAATGCTGATTATAACCCACTAAATCAATTTCTTGACCCACTAATGAATGGGTTGAAACTTGCCAATTTGAAAAACACAGCTTTAGAGGAGGCACAAATCAATCTAGCAGGAGAAGAGGACCATAGATAAATTACCAGTCTGTAGTGGTCACCTTCTTTCACCAAAGAGAAAAAGTCGAAAGAATTGAAAACATCAGTCAAACAGTGATAATTTAATTCTAGGAAGATCACAGGAGAAAGTTTAGACTCAGGATAAGAAAATATGTAATACCACCCCACCCCCCAAAATAGAAGTTTCTGATCTGGCATTTAATAATCACCACTGTTAATCTAACAATGACTTCCTCCGTGCTCAACCCTGAACTAATTGTGTGTATAATTTATACAAATGTGTATGTATATGTGTGTGTGTATATATATATACACACATACATATATACACTCATATAAATGCAATATATAAATTATATAATTACATACTTATGTTTTTATATTTTTAATATATAAATGTGCATTTTTTTTCCAGATCATTCTTACAACCAGTTAAAATAACAAAATAAATGTTAGATCTAAAACACAGGTCAGTTGGCTCCAGAGTCTGATCTCTTAACCACTAAGCTATAAACTCTTCCAAAGGGAACAGGAGTTCCCAACTCTGGCTGTGCATCAAGAATCCTCTGTGAAGTTAAAACAAAACAGATGCCCAAGTGCTACCCCATTTTTAAAGCTGAAATAGCAAATATTAAAGAGAAATATATTTTGTAAACACTGTATTATTGAATACCATCTCCAACCCATTATGTCAGAAAATACCTTTTTGGAGAGTAGATACTACTCTGTGTGCCATTGGACATAAAATATCTGGTTGAACTGAATGATTGCCTTGATTAATAAGCAGTTGACTCTACCTTGAAACTTAATTAGATCACTGTCATTATAGACTAGAATTTAATATAAAGCAGTCTGTCTCAGGATTACTAACTAAATTCCATTAAGAATTTAACTGCTGGCATGTCAAAAGGATCTTAACATAAGGTAGCCTAACTGATGAAAATTATGGACTGCACAGTATATTTCTATTAAATTTATCTATCCATGATTTAAACCTCTATCTTCCCAACATGTTTTCCTTCATTACTTAAAAGATAAAGAATTCTGAACCTGGTGTTATATTAATGAACTCAGCAGTCTCCCTGGATTGATCCACTTCCACCAGCCTTAAGAAAACAGTTAGTAGCAAGCACACAGTAAAAAATTAGGAGGCTTCCAAGATTTCAAATAATTAAGAAATGGTTTTGACTACATCACTCAAATAAAATGTTATGAACATAAAAACCTTTAAGATTTTTGATGGTTAAGTGGGTAATACAAAACCTAGAATTACCACTACTAGTAGCCACAAATAACAGTGGGCCTCCATACCACAACCACATGAATGATCACTGCATACATACGTTGGTGAAAAAACAATAATCTATTAATAAAGAATCACTCATTTTCCTCTCAGTAAAAATTCTTTGTAAAAGACAAAAACAAGTACAAACTATAAATGATCCAAGTAAGAATTATTTTGTTTGGTCAAATTAATACCCCAACTAAAGAATTTATCCAATTATTTCCTGTTCAGGCTACCATGAAATGAGAGCACTGCAGAGAAATTAGTCTATGATGTAAACCAGAAAGATAATGATAATTACAGATTAACACACGAATAATCTATTTGTGAAAGAAACTATTGGGTAAAAGAAATTATGGCCCATTACTATTAAGATCTAGAGAAAATATCTACCCCCAGGTCTTCTATAACCATATCTCTGAAAGAAAAAAAATTCACTCATCAAGCTTCTGATATATGGGGTTTCTTTTAAACAAAAAGTACTACTGTCATAAATCCATAACCACATCTGCAATGTAAATATTAAAATATCTTAAATATGCTGATTATTAAATATAGAATCATGAGCTTTCATTCTATCCATGACTTTGGGGTCATCGGGAGATTTCTAAAGCATACCTTTTAATCCACGCCATGGTACTTCAAGAACATGTTAAGGTAAGTCACAGCTTGGAACACTTCGATGCACCTCAAAACACCTCAGCCAGTGTATCTGTATCATTCTCCTTTCCTTTTGAGATCATAATGGTTCCGAAGAACTATAATGCTTCCATTTGAATGATAGTCTCATAAGTTCAAAGACTTAAAAACAAAAACAAAAAATAAGGACTTAAGTGTTGATATGTTAAGCAACTAGTGCACTGTGTCAACTGCTGCCATGACTAAGAAAAACAAAGAAGCTGCTGCTACTACCATGTAATATTGTCATTCTTAATGTGAACCCTCATATGAATGAGAAGGGGTACATGCTCAGTGGTCACAGTGACACCGCTTGCTTTACTGAGATCTAGCAAAACCCCACAAATCTCTTTGCCCCAACTGATTCTTCAGCTTTCTTCTCAAGGAATGAAAATAACATAAAAGAGAGGTCTGAACACTTGATAGGTACCAGGTCCACCTCTGATTGACCAACTATTCTATTCCACGTTGAATGAAAGCTGGAAATCACTCACACACCTCTGTATAAAAGGGAATTCATTAATAGACATAGCAGGGCTTCCTTCAAACAAGGCCCGTCCTGGTGTTACTATTACTGAATCATTTTAATTCCATGGTCATCATTAAATTGAAAAGAGCTCCAGTTTCTAAAGCTTACTTCTACAAAACGCATGCATATAAATGAAGAGATAGATGGCTAACTATCAACTTTACTGCTGCTCTGTGATTGCCCTGGCAGATTATCTGTCCCTCTTTCCTCCTCACGCCATCCCACCTTCTTATATAAAAACATTAAAAACATTTCATTACTAAAATAATACAGTAAGAAGTCTATATATCACATTTTAAATCTAAGAATTCACTCCACTTTTGCTTCAAGTTTGGCACTCTACAATTACAAGAAAGAACATTCAAGCTGTATAAGGAAAGTAAAGCTGACAAATTATCAATAATACACATACACATTCACATCATAAAGCAATTAAAATTACTTTAAGATGACTGATGAGGAAACTTTTAATGAAAGCAAGCCATAAAAATGGCTTCCAAGGAAAGGAAGCAGCTGAGAGAGGTTCTGTTATACTCTGGGTTTGTGGAATAGCTCATGTAAAGTTTAACAGACAAGGAATGGAAGATAAAGTTCCCCAACTAGAGCTAAAAAGTATGTGCTAAGGAGAAAATGAAACTATGTATTTCCTGACTGAAAGGGTAGACTGAACTGATGAAAACCTTTCAAGTCCACTGTCAGAAAAACTACATATTTCTGGGATTAAGATTTATTGCAGGTTGTGGGGAATGCAGATTACAAAATGTAGGTCACTCTTCAGAAAGCTGATAATGGTGGAAGAATTGCACATAGGAAAGAACTCTACCAGAGTAGGTGGGAAGAAACTAATGAAGAACAGAAACAAGGGCCCTGGTCCAATGAAATCACTGCAGCCAATGATCTTTTTAAACTGATCATTTTACCACATTAGTGCAACCCCCTAGCCATTCCGATTCCAGCTTTAAACCACTTAATGGCTCTGTACATGTATACAACCTCCTAGGACACCCACATTGTTTCCTATACTCTGCTCCTCCAAGTAAATGCATCCTACACACAACTATCAGGTTAATGTTCCTGAAGTACAGCTCCTCCCTTGCACATAAAGAATAAGGTTAACCACTAGGAAATAAAGCAGGATATAAATATGTTAGATAATAGAGAATAAAAGCCTAGGTCTGAAAAAAAAAAGCCTAGGTCTGAAGCACTTATTCATTACTTCATTTAATTTTCATAACCCCATTTTACAGAGGAGAAAACTAAGACTCTATTGTCAAATGACTGACTCAAGAAAACATACAGTAAGAGAAAAGAACTAGGACTTAAATCTAGATCTTCCAGCTGGAATTTCAGCACTTTTCTACTACAATACTATCACAGAATATTGTTGGAGGAAAGGGATAACATTTGTTGACAATATGCCAAGTACCACGCTAAGCACTTGATATTATTTATTTCATCCTGATCCACCACTTGTAAGACTAACTAGTTGCCTCCTCCAGGTGAGGAGACTGAGGCTCGGAGATTTAAGTAATCTGCTCGACATCACATATTAGAGACTGAAAGACGTGGGAGACAGATTCAGTCTCACATGTCCAACTCTAAAACCCACACTAACCCACACTCAAGTTGCTTTTCTGGAAGACACACTGGCACAGCAATCAGAAGAAATCAAGTGTAACAATTAAGGTCATTTTTCAACCTCACTGATACAGCAATAATCTAACTTTACAAACGCTTCTCACTCAAAACGCAGTTAATGCATAGAAACAGATATTTTCGCTATGGTTTAACAAGAGACTATATATACATTTACTAAAGCCATTAAGAAGGATCAGAACCATATTTAATCACCCAAATCAGAAACCATTTGATTCCTACAAAAGAATTCCAGTATTTTCATGAAGTTATACACTTGAAGATCTTTTCAAGTTGACTTGGAAATCACAGTACTTATCAATATAAATTTTAGTTGACAAAACAAAAATGAGCAGGAAAGATATCTTCCTTAAGATGGCACACTGCCAAAGTTTCCCAACTTGGCCCTGTCCCATGGACTGCTATGAGTCTTAGCCTCATGGGAAGAGAAACCATTTATTAGCTGAGGGAGGTGAGGCCACTCGGTCAGGTTATCAGTAATTAAAAAAAGACAAAAAAACAGATGGACAGCTCTCTACACGCTTCAAAGCTTGACTAAACTAAAAGAGTAACCAAAAGCACTAAAAAAATACCCCAAAGTCAGGACAGGAAACTAGATTTGAATGGAAAGCATGCATTCACACCGCATTCCAAAACTAACTGCAGAGGTAATCAATAGAGCTTCTATGCCAATGTTTGTAACAAGTTAGATGAATCAAAGAAACCATTCCTTAAATTCTGAAACAAAATCTTGCAGAATTACATTCGAGAGTTCAAAACTGTTACAGTAAGAAACTTACATGGTCATGTAAAAAAGATCTTCATCAATAACAGTGTAACTCTTCTGTGTAACTCATTTTACAAGCACTAATGTCCAAAACAGTATATGATAAGAATGCTTAGAAATTCTGATGCCCAACTACGTACCGTTTAATAGCAAAATTAACGTGTATGAAAGACCCTACGCACCTGTCTACAAAACATTTCACTTCTTATAGGAAAGAGAGAAATGTTAGAAATACATTTCCACACCAATTGTTACAGCCTCCTTCACTATGCTGTGTCCAAAGGAGGTAGTCTTTGTCCTTAGTCTTCGTAAACCTATTATCTAACCACACACTAGACACTAATGAACTAAATGTGTGAAAATGTCACACACCTCATTTTGGATACATGATTGACAGCTAAACATAGAACATTCATGATGTGCTCTAAACCACAGTAGGCACACAAATATTTGAGGGAATAGAAGAAAATATTGAGGAATGGCTTATACGTGCTGCAATGACATTATCAAGGACAACAGACTTTGAAAGAAAACAATTTAAATTAACATAGCAAGCCATTCTTCGACTACTGAATTTTGTTTGCTTTGTTTTTGACTACTGATTATGTAACACATAATGCTTATGAAGGTGTAAGATCAGTACTACTACTAAAGTGTAAACTTCAGGAAAGTAATCAGAAACAGATGCCGATAACTTCAAACTTTTATGCTTTCATAAACAGCCTCAGATAGTAACCTGAAATAACAATAATGAATGCATTCTGATGTTCACTGCAATATTACTTACAAAGAAAGGACTGAGAATTTCTTTCCAAAAGGGAAATGATTAAATCATGGCACATCCATATGATAGAAAAAATAGTGAATAATATTGAAATTTATAACGTGGTAATATTGTTAATTTTATATATGGTTTAACTAACTATATATAATTAGTGTTTTCCCATATCACATATATAAATATATGTATACAAACATTTTAATAACCATAGAATATTATAAATATAAATATGTAAGTTCTATGAGATCAAGAACAATTTCAGATGTTATCTCCAGCACTAAACACAGTGCCTTCAGTAAAGCTTGGTGGTTAGAAGAATAGGCTCTGAAGAAAAGCCTGCCTGGGTTTGAATCCCAGATCTACCACTTACTAGCTCTGAACTAGGTACTTTAGCTTCCCCTTTTAAAAAAAATGGGATAAAAAGAACATTCATGTTGGGGCCGGCCCCATGGCCAAGTGGTTAGGTTCATGCATTCCGCCACGGTGGCCCAGGGTGTCGCCAGTTCGGATCCTGGGCATGGACATGGCACCACTCAGCAGGCCATGCTGAGGCGGCATCCCACATGGCACAGCCAGAGGCACTCAGAACTAGAATATACAACTATGTACTGGGGCCTTTGGGGAGAAGAAGAAGAAAAAGAAAAAGAAAATTGGCAACAGTCGTTAGCTCAGGTGCCGATCTTTAAAAAAAAAAAAAAGCATTCACATAATGGAAGGGGAAAAAATTAGCTAATTCATGTAAAGCATTTAGAAGAGTATCTGGAACACAGTGGTGACCCAATGAATGGGAGTGCGGTGGTGAAGGGAGGAGAAGCAGTGGGTTCTCAAACACCTGAGCAAATGAATGGACTCTATTTTTAAAGCACACAATGTTAGTAAGCACACACAAATATTAAGCAGGGTTTTTCAAACTTTGCTTACCTCAACCAAAAGTAGGTTTTTACACAACAATCCAATACATATCTAAACACATTCAAGGTAAACATAATCTATTCTATTCTATCACACGAATTTACTTAGATGCTGGTCATAACCCACTAAATTGATTTCACAACAATTAGTGGGTCACTTTCTAAATGGGCTCAAAATTTATGCTTTATTTTTGTCCTTCAACTTTATTTTTCTTAACAAGGGGCAAGAAAATTTAACCATTACATAAGAATCTAAAGTCAGAAAATACTCCAGAAAAAGTCTTTAACCTGTCACAGCTTCAACTTTATTTTATAGTCTTGCAAATTTTATTCTTTACACTAAGACCACCAGAAATCTCAACAGAAAACTTTCTTAAGAGATCATCTAAAGGTGATACAGAAATTGGCCAGCTTTTAAAATATACCTAGGTAGACTTACTCTTGAAGAAATTAAGTTTCTGACAAGGGAAGAGCACAAAATTAAGAAAGAGTTATGAGAGAACACAGGTTGCTGGGTTTAGTTTAACTGAGACAACTGCATTCCCAGAGGATCTTCCCTGATCCAGCTTCTGGTCGCCTCCCACCAATACACAAACAAAGTATGTTCCAATCATACTGAAACTTTGTACATTTCTCAGACTACACCATGGTGTTTCAGATCTCTGGACCTTTGCACACGCTGTTTTGCCCCATTCTCCCACACCCTTAAAACTGCAGGAGCAGTGGGAGAAACAGAATTAATGACACATGATAATAGTTAAAAGGATAACATAAGAATAAAACAGAAAAAAATGGGGGCCAGTCCCATGGCCTAGTGGGTAAGTCTGACGCACTCTACTTTGGCGGCCCAGGTTCAGTTCCCAGGCACAGACCTACACCACTTGTCGGTGGCCATGCTATGGCAGTGACCCACATAAAAAAATAAAGGAAGACTGGCACAGACATTAGCTCAAGGCAAATCTTCCTCAAGCAAAAGAGGTAGATTGGCAACAAATGCTAGCTCAGGGCAAATCTCCCTCAGGAAAAATTCAAAAAAGGAAATAGATGAGATGAGGAGTGAAAAACAAAATTTTTTAATGTTTTAAGTGCCTACAAATGTATGACATACTACATGCTGAGCCAAACTGATGTTTTTACATAAATTCTCACAGGCTTACCGCATATAAGAAATTTTTAAAATTGAATTGATGAAGCAAAGTCTTTTAAATTACATACCATAATTTAGGAGAGGTGTTCTAGAGACACTTAAATTTTAAACAAGTTTTGTCAACCAGGTACTTGGAAACAGTCTTGTTATATAATGACAGAAAATTAACTATTGCTATTGTTAAAAGTATGAAAATCACATATTCTACTAATTTCAACTCTAAACTGGTTTTTGCCAACACTAATAAGGATTTCAAATCTAAAGCTAAAGCTGGTTTTAAGTAATTTTCCAAGAATCTTTCCAAGAATCATAAATTATTCTCACTCTCATCTTGACAGTAAAACTGTAATCCCTTCTCCCATTAAACATGGGGGCAAGGGGACAACAAGCCCCTATAGCTAAGAGGCTAACCATAGGATCAATGAGACCCAGTAACTAAAAGACATTTGTCATCTAGCAATTCTGGGAAATGGAACATTCAGCTAATTTTACTTTTGAGGAACCCCCACTCAACTGGAGAAGCTGTTTTCTTAAAATGTATATCTTAGTTTTCAGTAACACTGATAAAAGCTGCTATAAACGTGCCTGATGATGCTGTTGCTCTTAACGTGGTAAACATCCAGGGTTCAACTGGGATATGCATGTAGTTTTTTTTCCTATAATTCTACATGGCACAGTAAGGATACGTATAATTTAAATATAAATACGCACATACACGCACACACCTATCCTTTTTCGAATGGATCAGTGTTAGCAAGTTAACATTTCTGGGAGACTAAAGCTAGGAGAGTGGGGAAAACGGAGAGGGAGATGGAAGAACAGTAGTTGTACTGAATAAAGGATGATAGGGAAGGAAAAGTAGTATAAAGTAAATAAGCTCACAAACACTACTATACATTTATTCAAAACAAGCAATCAACAGAAACTTCTTTCCTTTCTAGGAGTTGAGAAGGAACCAAGTAAGAAACGCTAAAGGGCCTAAATCAAATTTACTTCTGTTTTCTTTCTTATTTTTAAAAATACGGAACGCTTCATAAATTTGCATGTCATCCTTGCGCAGGAGCCATGCTAATCTTCTCTGTATCATTACAGTTTTAGTATGTGCTGGCGAAGCGAGTACTACTTCTATTTTCTTTGCACTTTTTACGTATATATTTATAAAAATGTTTATGGGTGCATTGAGTTTCTCCCTATCATTTTCTTCCTCCTTCAGCTTAGTTGCTTAGGTCTCTTTTTGTTTAAAATAAAATGTAAATTTTGATGGCTTAAAAGATTATGTGTTCAGGAGTGATAAAGAATGTACTGATCAAGTCCTGGACTTGGAGTCAGGAGTCACAGGTTAGAAACTTACTGGATGTGTAACTTCTGACCATTCACAACTTCTTTGTAGATAATACCAGCAAAAAACTACAACAATAAAGCTTAAATGTGAAAGCACCTAAAATACTGCCCACCAGAGTAGGCATAAACATTTATTGACTTTGAAGACACAATTTGGTAATCAGTTACTGCTAATGCCACTATTCTAAAATCAAAATGAAACATTTTCCTAGGAATATTTTAATTTGCTGTCGAAGAAATACCTATAAGTTAAAAATTCTTTCAGTTACGTTTATTCCACTTATGTGGGTGACGATGGTCCAATCTGCATCTCTAATTCATGTCTTCAATCATTCTCTCCTTTCTCTTGACAAATTCATTAGTTCAACAAATGTTTGAATGTCTACAATGTGTTAGCCCTTTTTTAAGCAGTGAGGATGCCTTAGTGTACAAATCAGACCAAAATCCTTGGCAGCAGAGAGTTTACATTGTAACTAGAATGTCAGATGGTGGTAAATGCTTTGGAGAGAAACAGAAGGAAAGGATAGGGAAGACAGGGGACGGGGTGTAACTTTAAATAAGCCCTCACCAAGGTAATACTTGAGCAAAGATCTGAAGGAGGTGGTGAAAAGGGAATTCCACGCAAAGGGAATCAATAGCAGGTCCAAAAGCCCTAAGCAGGAGTGTTTCTCCAAGACCAGTGTGGCAAGAAAATGAGATTACAGGAGAGGGCACTGGGAAGATGCTAAGTTACGAGAATTTGAGTGAGTATAGAGGGGACACCACAGATCATGAAGGTCTTGAGCGTTTTACTCCAAATTTTGAGTAGAGGAAGATCAAGATGTAAGCAGAGGAAGATCATCACGAGTTTGGTTGGGGGGGTGAAGACAGATAATAAAGGCAAAAGGGAAGAAGCAGGAGACATCAGTTAGGAGGCAACTGTGACTATATAGGTTGGAGATGATGGAGCCTTTCACCAGGGTGGAAGCAGCTGAAGAATCACAGGTAATGAAACTCTGTGCATATTTCACAGACAAAACTAACAACATCTGCTGACACACTGGGTCACAGAGTTAAAGGAAAAAATGGACGAGAGCAACGGTGACTCCAAGGTTTCTAGCCTAAGAACCCAAAGGATGGAGCTGCTTATTAAGATGGAGAAGACTTCAGGAGAAGATTTAAGAGGAGGAGAGTTTCAGGAGTTTGGCTTGGATAGAATAAACTGAATATACTCAGATATTCTAATAGATTTATTACAGCTTATCAGAATTTTCTGCAAAGGGTAGGGAAATACAAGTCAGGTGAGTGTGTTTAGTTCTTGCTTGCAGTTGGATTTTTTGAAAAACGGATGAGTAAAAGTACTATCTATTAAACAAGTGTTCTAATAATCTTAGCATGTTAATTATGCATTCTCGGTCATCTGAACTTGTGAGTGTTTAATAAAAGATACTTTGCTAAGAATATTTAAGAAAATCTCTAATTACAAAGACTAATTTAAGGGAGATATTCCATATTCAAATACTGTAGACGTAAACAAAAAAGGCAATTTCAGCTTAGCAAAATAACCTAATATCTGAAGCTCCCCAGCCACCAAAATGCCTCTCCGCCTCAAATGCACAGATTAGAAACACAGACAACACTTACAGAGTGCTTTCCACATGCTAAGCATCTCATTTAAGTTACCAAGTACTTTCCAGTAGCTTATCTTTTACGGTGAGACTGAAAGAAATTAACAAAGCTAAAGAACTGTCCTGTAACTTTAGCCATCCTTGAAAGAACTAATTTAAGAGTCTCAAGGGACCTCTTTTGATCCATTGTTTGAAACTTCTACTTTTGTTCTTCATCTACATTCTGTATTCTCTTCACAACTCTCAGTTCCCCAACGCCAAGTGTTATGAAAGCCTGATGTGCAGCATTTGTGTGGGTGTATGTTTTACTAGGAAAGGAACATCAAGGAAAATCGTATGTTACTGAGTTCCAAAACATAACACATTTTCCTGAGATGGAATTATGTTGCAGTGTATTAACAGAAGTCACAATTTCAGGCTGTGGGCCTACAATTACAACTCAGCTAAATAGAAATGGACTGCAGAGAACTTGGAAAGTGAACGTGTGTTTTCTAAGCAGTAATAAATAAAAAGAGAAAGGAACCTCCCTGACTTACTTATTCTTACCTCACTGTTCGCATTTTAACTAAATTAGAAAATTACTACCACAAAGTAATCAAAATTTTGTAAACAAAAGTTTCACAGTTAACAGTAACACCTACTTGATGGCAACTCACTCATTCCTATTTTATGATACCCATTATCACTTATTTCATCAGATGCAGGGATATTTCATCTATCTCATAATTCAAATTCTTTCAAAACAGCTCTTCAGTCAACCAGACTAGAAAATGTATTACACCACCTTCTCTGTTTTGGGCACTTCAAGGTGTACATAATTTTATACATATTACTTAATCCTCACAATAACCCAACAATTACATTAAAACCCCCAGGTCTTCTAAAATCCAGTTAACTTTATACCATACCTTTGACTATTATGATGTCTACCACTAGTAGGATTAGCACTTTAGGTCATTTTTCCAATAACCATGATATATTTGAGTTATACAAAGTAAGATCTTCCATAATCATCCTTGTGGCAAAAACCACAAATTTTTAACTTATCTATATACATGATCTATACAAGACTGCAGGGGTTTGTACAGTTTTAACAAACAATTTTATTGTAGTCATGCTCCAATAACTAAAAAAACCCAAGATGCCCCCCCTTCAAAAAAACCCCAAACAAATGCACCCAAGTGTCCACTGGCAGATGAATAAATTTTAAAATGAGATATACTCATATAATGGAATATCATGCCGCCTTAAAAAGGAAATTCTGACACATGCTATAACTGGATGAACCTTGAAGACATTACGCTAAGTGAAATAAGCCAGTCACAAAAGGACAAATACTGTATGATTCCACTTACATGAGATACCTAGAGTAGGCCAATTCATAGAGACAGAAATAGAATGGTGGTTACCAACGGCTCAGGGTAGGGAGGAGTAGAGAGTTACTGCTTAATGGGCTCAGAGATTCAGTTTAGGAAGATGGAAAAAGTTCTGGAGATCAGTGGTGGTGATGGTTATACAATACGAATGTACCTAATATCACTGAACTAGTTAAAATGGTAAATTTTATGTTATATATATTTTACCACAATAAAAAAACTGAACATATCTTATGGAAATACATCAACAGTGGATAGTAACTTATCTTCTTCCTTGTATTTTAATAATCTTTTCCCTTACTTGACCTCAAATCTATTTGTCATTCTGTGTTTATCTTTGTAAAAGGCACCACCTAACCACTCAGAAAGCCACAACATTCAATCTTTTCCCTTCTCATCCTAAGCCACCAAGTCTTACAAACTGATTTTAACTCTGTACCACTGCTTGAATCTGATTCCTTCCCTTCATTTCTAATGCCATGGCCTTCATTCCAGCATATGATCATTGTTAAGAGCCTCATAGCCAATCTCTCATGCTCAAAAACTTAGCCTTCACAATTATTGCTAGCTACTCTTGAAATAAAGCTCATGTGTAAAACCTTTCAAAAGGCCCCCACTGTCTATTCAAGTTTAAAGGTCTGATCACCACATTACAAAATACTTCGTTATCTGATCCAACTTACCTTTCTGGACTCATCTTCCACAAGCTCCTCTTGCTTCTTATACTCTACACCAGATTCTTTACTCCCTCTTTCCTCACCATATCTACTAGGCTCTCCTGCCTCCAGGCTTTTACTCATGCTTCTCAAGCCATGCAGAATCCCCTTCTTTTCAATTCCTATTCATCTACTCAACTCTCATAGACTGCTATACATATATATGGGTGTAAGTTAATATAAGCTTTTGGAGAACAATTTAGCAGCATCTATCAAACTATGAATGTACATATCCTTGCAAGCAGCAACTGCACTTCTAAGTATGTGTCCTACAAAAATACTCAAGCATATGCGGTACACAAAGATATTTACTACAGTGTTGCTCCTAAAAAAGAAATACATCTAGTTGCATGCCAAATGGAAACTGGCCAAATAAATTCTGTTACACTTATGTTATGAATGTAGAAGATTACACATTTAAAAAAAGAGAGAAATAATCTAAGTGTATGCTAAGAACTCAAGAATTATTACTAATTTTTAAAAGGAAACATAATACATAATTTACAAATAAAATAATATGAGCCCATCTGCCCTGAAGAAAACCCAAACTATATTTATGTACTTTTATGTGATTTAAGTACATGGAAAATTGTCTGGAAGAATATATCCCAAATTTTTAACAGTGGTTACCTCTGGAGAAGGGAGTAGAACTGAAGGCTTCTAAACTATCTTAATAATGATACAGGAATATATTCTGGTATTAACTGTGTAACATTTCAAATGGGTTACAAACAGGCAGGAAAAGCCTACACAGACAGGACAGACAGACTCTTTCTCACTCCTGACCTATTTGGCCTAATCTAGTGCCTACTCTACTTAGTCAATGATACAGAACTTATGTGAATGGCAGTGGCTACACAGAGCAGAAGCACATGCAGCCTGTCTTGGCACAGATTTACCCTGGCCCAAGCTCCCTAGGGGACTCACAGCTGCCAATGACATCCTCAGGTCCAGCTCTAGCAGAGTTGAGAAAACAGCCACTCAGGCTCACCTTTCTACTGACTTTCTGTTGTCTTTCATTTAAAGTAATGTTTACAAACACTAAGCACTCGGGGTTTTTGAATAAATTCTCATCTCTGACAAGAACTACATCCTGACTGGGAGGGGGAAAGAACAGAGTCAATACCCAGGTCTTCCTGTACAAAATCTCCTGCCTCCAGATTTCCCAGAACTCATCTTCCTCTAGCATAACTTAGAAGTTTAAAAAAAAGAAAAGAAGAAATCCTTCATGAAGCCTTCGCTGAAACCCCCAGTCTGAATTAATCATACCTTGTTCTATACCTCAACGTTCCTTGTGAAACATCACTATTATAGGAGCCATCGTGTTCTTCCTTACACTAGTTAGTTATGAGCATAGCTAGATTCCCCACAAACTACCAAAGACCAAACTGTCTTAACTCATCTTTTATAAAACGTAAGGTGTTCAATGTTCTTGCCTTTAACAGGTTTTCAAGAAATCACTCCTGAATAGAATTTGTTGAAAATAGTTCAGTGAGTGATACTAGACAGTTCACAGATGGCAAATATTACTTGAAAATGTTAAACTTGCTGAAAATGTTCCTTGATAGTGGTATATGTTACGTCATGCTCTGAAGAATATTGTGAATTATAAATGACAACTGCAAATAAGAGCTAACATTTATTAGTAAACTCGGTGTGTAAAAAAGATTGTCTAGTATCATCTTATTTATTTACTGTCAACTCTACAGGTAGGTATAATAATTAATTCCATTCTACGGATACAGAAACTGTGGCTTGAAGAAGTCAAGTAACTTGCAGAAAGTGACACTTACTTGGCAGAGCCAGAATTCAAAGCCTGGTCTTTGTGACTCCAAAACTAATACTACTCACCTGCTCCACTCACCTAGACAATTAACAAATCAAATCAAAACGAAAATAGTCTGTTTTACTACAACGTATATTTCTTTACCGTGAATTACTTCTTAGGCAACTAGAAATAGGGCAATGATGCTGGTGGAAAAGTCAGTCATGTTGCCTTATACACGATTTTTCCTAGAAGATTAATATTTTGAGTCAACTGGGAACAGGCTTTTTCACAATTAAAGATAAAACCTTAGAAACAGATGAATAGAAATTTATTCTATTAAGAATAAAAACTTAACATTTGTATTAGGAAAAAAAGAAAAAAATTTACAAAAGAAGAAAATTTAAGGAAAAAACCTGAAAATCTACAAAAGTATTTTTCTTTCTTGTAAACAGTGGTTGAGTTAGTGGCTTCAGGAATCATTACTTTCAGATGGGTTAACCTATTTGACAAAGCTGCCTGTGCAGATGAAGAAGCTGCAAAAGAATTCCCCCTGTATTACAACAATGGATTAATGAAGAAGGCTACACACTGGAATTGTATTTTTAATTTTAATGAAAATAAGTCTCTTCGAAGCAATGCCCTTCCAGGACCTACAACGGAAAGGACAGGGCTGGAGTCCAGGGTTTAAGACTCCAAAGACTCAGAATAATACAAGGTACAAATGCTAGTCTTTTGTTTTTTATTAGAATTGCTATTGTTTTTAGTTAGTATTTAAGATGAGAGTTCCACGAATTTTCCGTAGTCTGTCCAACCCTTTTCCCCCATAAACCTCATTACTTTTACTGCACGATTTGGCAGAACTCAAGGTTTTTCAAGATATATATGGCAATACGGCAGAAACTCCTGTATGCATTAGACAAAACAATCCCTATGAACCTTCGGTACAGATGACCTTACTAAAAATGCCATGGATAGTTTTTGTTTAATTTTTAAAAGATGTGCAGTAAACTCCAATCCTACAGAGAAAATAATGAATGTGTATTAAAACTGCTACCATTAGGACAAAGAAGTAGAGATTAATGCTACTTTGAATTTAAAACAATTTAGATGACTTTATTTTGTGTGTGTGAGGAAGACTGTCGCTAAGCTAACATCTGTGCCAATCTTCCTCCACTTTATGTGGGATGCCGCCACAGCATGGCTTGAAGAGCAGTGCTAGGTCCATGCCCAGGATCCAAAACTGTGAACCCCAGGCCACCAAAGCAGAGTGTGCACACTTAACCACTACACTACCAGGCTGGCCCCTTTGTTGATTTTTATACAAAGATCAATGCCAACTCCTTGTCATGTCAGACAAAGTACAGTAGTGAAACAGACACATACCCAAAGCAGCTCGTAGCACACCTCCCTTAAAATAACTAGAGAAGCTGATACCATGGAGAGTGACTCTACTGAGTAATCTATTGTATACACTAAGGCAATGGGGGCCCATCCAGCATGCATATATTTCCATATATATAAACACATTGTCAAAACAGAAAGGTTATGTAGAAAGATAAACATAGTTTGTACAGAAAACAGGTCATATGAAGCAGATACTTTGATGGACACCGTTGCCCTGAATTAACTGTTCATAATATAAAGTATTCTCTAAAAAATTCTCTCAAGTGATGCCTGGAGACCTAAGTATGTGGTTAAATGGGTTCTCTATTCCAATTCCCACATGGGGAGGGGGTGTCCCACACCAACAAGCAATTCTCTGGACACGAGTAGGGTGTCCTACAACTAAACTCAATGTTGACACTCTACCTGGAGATAGTCAGATCCCACAGGTAAAGGGTTCAGTCCTAAAAGACTGCCTCCCCCTCACAAGTTCAGACACCCGTTGCAAGCCTAGGTTATTACTTGTGCTTCTGACCAACCAGCTATGCATTTGAGGTTCCAAGGACCCCAGGCCTTGGGTTTCAGACAACAGTCACAAGTCCAGGTTGTTGTGTATTTCTGACCAACTTGCTATAGATCAGAGATTCCCATGATCCCCTCCCTTGGGTTCGATTAATTTTCTAGAGTGGCTCACAGAACTCAGGAAACATTTTATTTACTAGATTACCGGTTTATTATAAAAAGAATATACCTAAGGAACAGCCAAATGGAAGAGATGCATTGGGCAACATACAGGGAAAGGGCACAGAGCTTTCATGCTCTATCCAGGCGTGCCACTCTCCCAGCACCTCCACATGTCCACTAACCCAAAAATTCTGCAAACCTTGTCCTTTTAGAGTTTTATGGA
Organism: Equus asinus; assembly: GCF_041296235.1. Classification (NCBI taxonomy): domain Eukaryota; kingdom Metazoa; phylum Chordata; class Mammalia; order Perissodactyla; family Equidae; genus Equus; species Equus asinus. The sequence goes on from NC_091792.1 coordinate 141,204,385, forward strand.
GGCTTCATTACAAAGTCATGACTGATGAACTCATTGGCCACTGGCGACTCATTCAACCTCCAGCCCCTCTCCCCTCCCCAGAGGTTGGGAGGATGGGACTCAAAAGTTCCAACCCTCAAACCACATGACTGGCTCCACTGGCAACCAGCCCCCATCTCAGTACTTATGTTCCTCGTATGTCAGAGAGTACATATTAATCTGTAGAATACTATCATATTTATTGTTTAAATCAACAGGGTTGGAAGAAAAGTTATGCATTGTAATAGGATAAATTAAAAAATTTTCAAGTTATTATGTAGGTAATCCAAAATTAATGTATATAACACTTTCATTTACTCCAGGAAAGTTCCCTTCTTTCATAATTGTTTGGCTCAGGCAAATAAATTAGTTCATCTTCCCTAAGTATCATCAAATTAGAGTAAAACAGTTACTCAAAATCATGTTTTTTACCAAGAGGTGGCTTGCCTGACACTTTAATCTGTCACCATGCAACATCCAGAAGTCATACAAGCCAATTATTCCTTTGCAAACATTCTCGTCTCCCAATCTTACACCCAAAACCTACTTCCCATAACAAATGATGGTGACCCTGTAATTACAATTGTTCAGATCAAAATCCATGCTGTCATCTTTGACTCCTGTCTGTACTTCACATACCATATCTAATCTAGGCACATTCGGCAGCACGGTCTTTACATACGCTGTTCCTTCTTGCTGGAATGTTCTTATGCCACATACATGCATGCCTCACATTCTCACCTAATCCTTAAGGTCCTTTGCTCCAATGTCACCATCTCAGTGAGACCTTCCATGAGTACTTTATCTTGTTGCAACCTCTTCCTGACACTCCCTGTCCTATTCCCAACTTTCTTTTTTTCTAAAGCCCGTATCTCAATAAATATTTTTTTTTTTTTGCTTTTTCTCCCCAAATCCCCCCAGTACATAGCAGTATATTTTAGTTGTGGGTCCTTCTAGTTATGGCATGTAGGACACCGCCTCAAAATGGCCTAATGAGTGGTGCCATGTCGGCACCCAGGATCCGAACCAGCAAAACTCTGGGCCACCGAAGCAGAGTGCACAAACTTAAACACTCAGCCACGGGGCCGGCCCCATTAATAAATATTTTACTTGTTTTTTTGTCTGTTTATATCACTAAAAGGTAACCTCTACACACTAGCAGAATTTTTTTTTTTTGGTCTGTTTTGTCCACTGGTCTATCCTAGTGTCTGGAACACAGTTAGTGCTCAAAAATGTTTGAATACATCGCTAGGCTCAGTCAGTCTATGTCAGACTATGCCAACTTGAGGGAAGAGGAGGTGTTCCACAATCTGAAGGGTTGATAATGGTGCTCTCATTAACTGATTTGTTTCAGCATATCACAAATTACCTAGTTTAACGACCTGAGCCCTCAGAAAACAGGTGATGGCCTTAAGACGCTTTCTGCAACAAAACAGGTATTAAAGTTAATACTAATAACTCAAGCACACTAAATAAACAGCAGAAGGGTACCTCTTCCTCCTAGTATTCCCTCTTTACCAAGCAAACATAATGATTAACTAATCAGATATGGATATAAGACAGTCAAAAAGAAGGCAGAAATTATCAACATAACTTTTAAAAACATATTTACATCTATCAACAACAACCTCACCCTACATATAAATTTTGCCCCAAATATTAGCAAATAGTGTAAAGCAATCATAATTATTAACATACTTAAAAAGTTAAGTACCCTGAACACACATCACATCTTTATAGGTTGTGAGGTTTTTCACTCCAGCAAGGCTTAAAGTCATGATTTTCAATTCAGTACTCTGGAAAATTTCACAGAATTTAACTATATATGTTTAGATGCCTCTTCTGCGGTTTCTAATAAAATAGTGTAAGATAACAAGCCACATACCATGGGGAAAGACTGTTCTTCCTGTCATGGTAGAAAGGGCTGAAATATGACTTAGTGAATAACATGACATAAACCAATATGGATTTTTCTCTCAGTGAATTACTGTATAAATACGCACAGAAAACATTGCTGAAGATCATATGGGGGGAGGGGTGTTAATCTTAGAAAAAGTTGCATAATGTAGGAAATTTGCCATTAAGTTGGTAGTATAGATGGTTTTTCTAATATGCCTCAGTTTATAATCTTTGCTGGCTTCTTAATGAAATGTAAAAATTTCTAAGAAAATATCTACAGGAAAATATATTCTCAAGCACAAATTCACTCTAGAGTTAAACACTTACTGAGCGCCTTTTCCATGACAGGCACTTTTCTATGTGCAAGGATGGAGCACTGAACAAACAGACAAGGTATCTTCAGGAGGGAGTTTCTATGACTTCTTTAACAAAAGCATTTTATGGAAAATCAGTGAGAGCACTCTCTGCTATGAGAGCGGCTGCTTTAACCAAAACAAAATAAGAGTTCTGTAAAAAGCTTACTGAGATCCCATCATACAAGAAACTCATTCATTTCATCTTTCATTAGCAAGCAAAGAAAATGACAGAATGGCACAAAGTACTACCAGATGTCCTGGCTATGGCTAGTTTTTTATAAAAGAATGTCTCTTCGTGAGATAGGGAGTAACCATGAAATCTTTTGTACTACATAGAGGTTTGCTCTTTATCTCCAGGCAAAGCACTTAAAAGGGTTGTGAAACTTGATGAGTTACTCATTTTTCTTATATAAAAACATCCTAAATAGATAACTTCTGTGAAGGCAAGCAGCTTCCTGTAGTATACTACCTCAAAGATACTTCTGTAAAATTAAAAACACTGAAGGTAAGCATGGCATTTAATCAATGGCTTTTCAGCTAGGAAAATCACTTGATTTGTGTAGAAATAAAATGAACTCGGAACTAGCCCTATGAATAACTCCTGTCACAAAATATTAACCAAAATTTAAAAAAATAGTTAAGTATATTATGCACACTTTACCACAATTAAAAAGACAACAAAGTGATTTTTAAATACATTGCTCTCACTAAAAAATTCTTGAGGATAAAAATGGTTTCTACCATTTTATTAAAAGTACCTTTAAAACTTCGTTTACCTCATTTTTATCACAATATTTTTTAACATTTCAAATTTCTGTACATATTTCAATGTCTTTATTAGTAAAGTACACAATTCACTATAATTTACTAATACATAACCACATATATTGGGGTACATGTTAACTTTCTAGTGATACGGGTGACCAAAAGTCTAAAGACTATGATTTGGTACCAGAAAAAAAAAAAAAAAAAAACATGCCGCATGTGCCACATAGCTCTTGCAGTATCTGGATAAAGACCCCAAAGAGAGGCAACCTTCTTTAGCTTCACAGGAATTAACTAAATCCACCACCTCAGTTAATCACTAGACAGACCAAGGAAAAAATATGAGAGAATCAAAGCATAAACATCACCCCTCCAGGAGGAAAACAATATAGAATGTTTTCCCTCATTAAAATGAGATAGTTGATGTGAAAAGACTGAAAAGTTAAGAGAATCAAATTCATGAATGTTCCCATAGTCACAGTATTACTGAATGTGTGCTCCCCTCCCCAACAAAACTCCTTTTAATTAACGCAGGCTTTCCATTAATTCATGAGAAGCTACACAATGTTATATAGAAAAGGCACCAACAGGAGTTTCAATCTAACTTTCATCTCCTTCTATATGTGTTCTTTCCTTCCAATCAGGCATCTAAATGAGTCAAGCCTAACCCACCTTACAAAGCTCCATCACAACACCTATGGCTCCATTCCCACCAAGTTCAGAACCACTGCTCTTCAAAAAGTTGTCTCCACTTCCTCAACCCATGACAAACCACATTATAGCTCCCACCAGTTCACTGAAATTGTTCTTGCCAAGGTCTTTGACGTCCTCAATCTGGTGAACATTTGGATTTCTCTCATTTGCCCGCTTTGCAGCATCTGACACAAGTGATCGGTTTCCCTCCTTCTAGAGGTACTCTCCTCATTTTCGTGACACTGCATTGTCTAGGGTTTTCTCCCACTTCTTTTGTTCTTAGTTTTCTTTCACTGGTTTATATACCTTTACTCATTCCTTAAATGTTGATGCTGGCCAGCAGTTTGTCTCTGCTTAACTCCAACGTTCCCCAAGGAGATGCTTTTAATTACCATCTAACAGTCTTCAAGTATGTATTTCCAACCTTGACCTCTCTCCTGAGCTCCAGGAACCACAGGCATAATACATATACATAACTAGCCAGTGGATATCTTCATCTAGCTCTCACAAGGGCCTCAAACTCAGCAGGCTCAAAAACAAAAACTTCTCCCCTTTAAAAAGAAGAACAAACAAAGCTCAAAGTCAGCAGAAGAAGGGAAATAATAAAAATTAGAGCAGAAATAAATGATATTGAAAACAAAAAAGACAGTAGAAAGGATCAATGAAACAAAGAGTTGGTTCTTCGAAAAAATTAACAAAATCGACAAACCCTTAGCCAGACTCACTAAGAAAAAAAGAGAGAAGTCTCAAATAAATAAAATTAGAAACGAGAGAGGAGAAATCACAACAGATACCAAAGAAATACAAAGGATCATAAGAGAATATTATGAAAAACTATATGCCAACAAATTGAACAACCTAGAAGAAATGGATAAATCCCTAGACTCATACAACCTCCCCAAAATGAATCAGGAAGAAATAGAGAATCTGAATAGACCAATCACAAGGAAAGAAATAGAAACAGTAATCAAAAACCTCCCCAAAAATAAGAGCCCAGGACCAGACGGCTTCTCTGGAGAATTCCACCAAACATTCAAAGAAGATTTAATACCTATCCTTCTCAAACTATTCCAGAAAATGTAGGAAGATGGAGCACTCCCCAATACATTCTATGAAGCCAACATCACCCTGATCCCCAAACCTGACAAGGACAAACAAAGAAGGAAAACTACAGGCCAATATCACTGATGAACATAGATGCAAAAATCCTCAACAAAATTTTGGCAAACCGAATACAGCAATACATCAAAAAGATTATACACCATGATCAAGTGGGATTTATACCAGGGACACAGGGATGGTTCAACATCCGCAAGTCAATCAACGTGATTCACTACATTAACAAAATGAGAAACAAAAACCACATGATCATCTCAATAGATGCAGAGAAAGCATTCGACAAGATCCAACATCCATTTATGATAAAAACCCTCAATAAAATAGGTATAGAAGGAAAGTACCTCAACATAATAAAGGCCATATATGACAAACCCACAGCCAACATCATACTCAACGGACAAAAACTGAAACCCATCCCTCTCAGAACAGGAACAAGACACGGGCGCCCACTTTCACCACTCTTATTCAACACAGTACCGGAGGTTTTGGCCAGAGCAATTTGGCAGGAAAAAAAAAATAAAAGGAATCCAAATAGGCAATGAAGAAGTAAAACTCTCACTGTTTGCAAACGACATGATCTTATATATAGAAAACCCTAAAGAATCCATAGAAAAACTATTAGAAACAGTCAACAGCTACAGCAAAGTTGCAGGGTATAAAATCAACATACATAAATCAGTAGCATTTCTATATGCTAACAATGTACTAACAGAAAAAGATCTCAAGAACTCAATCCTATTCACGATCGTAACAAAAAGAATAAAATACCTTGGGATAAATTTAACCAAGGAAGTGAAAGATCTATACAATGAAAACTACAAGACTTTCTTGAAAGAAATCGATGACAATATAAAGAGATGGAAAGACATTCCATGTACATGGATTGGAAGAATAAACATAGTTAAAATGTCCATACTACCTAAAGCAATCTACAGATTCAACGCTATCTCAATCAGAATCCCAATGACATTCTTTACAGAAATAGAACAAAGAATCCTAAAATTCATATGGGGCAACAAAAGACCCCGAATTGCTAAAGCAATCCTGAGAAAGAAGAACAAAACTGGAGGCATCACAATCTCTGACTTCAAAACATACTACAAAGCTACAGTAATCAAAACAGCATGGTACTGGTACAAAAACAGATGCACAAATCAATGGATCAGAATTGAAAGCCCAGAAATAAAACCACACATCTATGGAGAGCTAATCTTTGCCAAAGGAGCTGAGGGCCTACAATGGAGGAAAGAAAGTCTCTTCAACAAATGGTGCTGGGAAAACTGGACAGCCACATGTGAAAGAATGAAAATCAACCATTCTTTATCACCATTCACTAAAATAAACTCAAAATGGATCAAAGACCTAAAGATTAGGCCTGAAACAATAAGTCTTCTAGAAGAGAATATCGGCAGTACACTCTCTGACATCAGCTTCAAAAGAATCTTTTCGGACACCATAACCCCTCAGATGAGGGAAATAATAGAAAGAATAAACAAATGGGACTTCATCAGACTAAAGAGCTTCTTCAAGGCAAGGGGAAACAGGATTGAAACAAAAAAACAGCCCACTAACTGGGAAAAAATATTTACAAGTTATTTATCCAACAAAGGGTTAATCTCCATAATATATAAAGAACTCACACAACTCAAAAATAAAAAATCAAACCACCCAATCACAAAATGGGCAGGGGACATGAACAGACATTTCTCCAAAGATATACGGATGGCCAAAAGGCACATGAAAAGATGCTCATCATCACTAATCATCAGGGAAATGCAAATCAAAACTACACTAAGATATCACCTTACACCTGTTAGAATGGCAAAAATATCCAAAACCAAGAGTGACAAATGTTGGAGAGGCTGTGGAGAAAAAGGAACCCTCATACACTGTTGGTGGGAATGCAAACTGGTGCAGCCACTATGGAAAAGAGTATGGAGATTCCTCAAAAAGTTAAAAATACAAATACCTTATGACCCAGCCATCCCACTACTGGGTATCTATCCTAAGAACCTAAAATCAGCAATTCCAAAAGTGCCATGCACCCCTATGTTCATCGCAGCATTATTCACAATAGCCAAGTCATGGAACCAACCTAAGTGCCCAGTAACTGATGATTGGATAAAGAAGATATGGTATATATATACAATGGAATACTACTCAGCCATAAAAAAGGACAAAGGTGTCCCATTCACAACAACATGGACAGACCCTGAGGGTATTATGTTGAGTGAAATAAGCCAGACAGAGAAAGACGAACTCTGTATGACTCCACTCATAAGTGGTAGTTAACATATGGACAAAGAGAACTGATCGGTGGTTACCAGGGGAAAGGTGGGGTGGGGGGAGGGCACTAGGGGTGAAGTGGTGTACCAACAACATGACTAATAATGATGTACAACTGTCATTTCACAAGGTTGTTAACTATCATAATCTTAATAAAAAAAAAAATTTCTCCCCTTTAATACTAACTCAACTCCCCAACTATGCCATTTATCTCAGTGCCATCTCATCTCAACAAACTGCACCATCCTTCCCCCAATAACAGGTGTAAAGCAACAGAATTTTTCTCTTTCTTGACAAATTTTTAAAAGCTCCAAAGTTGAGATATATCCACCATGACTCTATTCACTTTCATAACTTGCCCAAGCCATTTATATTAAAGAAATAAAGACCCACCCTATCTTTCCAAAGGCAACCTGTCTTCACATATCTCCAAAATGTCACTGAGTTCCCTTCAGATGTCATTAATTACTTCAAAAAGCAGGCATCTCTTGCTATCGAGTAAATGTAGCCTACAAATACAGTTTTTAGAATCTTAATAGTTGACTGTGTTTTTGAAACTTCAGGAGCATACATATACATGTGCATCTCCAACGTGTGTGTTTGCGTTTTTAAATTTCCAACAGGAGAAGGAAAACAGACACACTAAAAAAAGGGAAGGGTAATCCTATTAATAAGTAAAATCTCTACAAAAGCTTGACATTAGAGCTGAAAAAAGATGTGATTTTGTAATTCTAAGCCCTTGCATCACTGTAGTCTCTGAAAATCTTCCTCATACACAACGAAAACCTATCCTTAATCCTAGTAAAAAGCTACCAATGCCTCAAAGCACTGGATGGGCTGGTTATCTGACTAATAAGCAAAAATGAAAATAGCACATTGACGGCAGAGCTAACCTAATGAAAGTCAAGAAGTAGAAGAGGTAGCTAAGGAATCCCTGAGAGGCCAGCTGAGGCATTAGTATCCACCACTAGGTGATTCCTCTCACAGGAACAGACTACACTCCCCAAGAGCATGGGAATTATATACAGAACTTTTGGAAGTTCTCAAGTTCACTAAGTCATTTTAATATCTGTGTCATATTCTATTATCAAGTATCATATTTGAAAAGTATACCAAGTTGGTGTTATTAGAAAATTGCCCAAAATAAACATGAAGCTCGGTAGGCACTGTTAGGGACCAGTGCTAGAAAAGCCATCTGTTTGATGGAAATAATATTGCTACTTCCCTCGTGATTACAGCTATCAGTGACAACTGTGAAATCTCAAGAGAAGAAAAGAAATTTTAACTGGTTCAAAACTTTAATTATTCACATAAACTGGCCAAGAAATTAAAGTTAAATGTTACACAAAGGGCTCTCTAATCCCCTAATATTTTTTGGCTAATTATTCCATTGGTAGTCTACATCTGCTCTGCTGAAATTTGGTTATGAATCAGAAGTAACTCACTGGGAATGCTTTTATATCTAAAAGTGACTGTGGGTAATAACTACAATTCACAAAATCTGTTATTTTTAACATGCATAAAGTCCTCCTGAAAATATGCCCCACACAATAAAAGAACAGATGTTACCGTCAAAGTTTAAATTCTTTTAACCAGTAAGAAGAACAAGACTATATTTAACAACAACAACAAAAGTTCATTTTAATAGTATATTCAACCTGTACTTCTTGAACATCTTCAATACTCAACAATCTATGATCAGGAAGCACATTACCCACTGCCTTTACAAATAAAGTGAATCTATCATGATGATTTAAATATATAAATAATTCAGAGATTTGCAAATATATACTCTTAAGAACTTCAAAATAATGATGACAGAGGCCAGCCTGGTGGCATAGCAGTTAAGTTTGCGTGCTCTGCTTTGGCTGCCCAGAGTTCACTGGTTTGGATCCCAGGCATGAACCTGCACACCGCTTATCACGCCATGCTGTGGCAGGCGTCCCATATATAAAATAGAGAAAGACGGGCATGGATGTTAGCTCAGGATTAATCTTCCTTAGCAAAAAGAGGAGGATTGGTGGCAGTTGTTAGGTCAGGGCTAACCTCCCTAAAAAAAAAAAAAAAAATACCGACCATAATCCCACATATACAGTGGTGGGGTTTTTAGTCAGGGAACCACATTTGTTTCAACTATTGCTCTTCCACCCTTTCTTTTTTTTTTTTGAAATAAACATTTATTAGAATTCTTTTATCTTCTAGATATTTTCATAGAAAGTAACACAGCTCTCTGATTTCTTGTAGCTCAGTTCCAGGTGTGGTCTTTAATATCTCAGAGTAAAACTACTGTTAATAATTTATAGTTAACTATTCGGATCTGCTCAGTAACATATCAAAACCATACACTTTTGAAATAAAAATAGGTATATGCACTGTGCTTAAAACTATTTATATGTACGAGCTAATCATACCAAACAGAATATGTTTTGTTCCCAACAACTCAACATTTGTAGTACTGGACAGTAGAGGTAGGTACAGCGTCACCCACAGACACTATTACACACAGCAGTTACTGAGAGCAAAAATATTTGATGACAGAAAACATGCCTATAAAACATCTTAAAATTACAATTTACCTTTACACATCAAATAACACATTTAGAGAAAGAATCATCAAAACAGTCAGGAAAGTCTTTCGAATTCTTTCAAAGTCATAAGAAAGAAAAAGCAGTAGCAGAAATTATTGCTCCAAACATGACCAGAATAGAAACACTCTCTCAGTTTGGATTATCCTAACTCACCCCCCTCAAAACACATTCAACCTTGGGGATTCACAAACAAACAAAGAATTCATTGCAACCGTGGCTACAATTTGTAAGCAGCCTTTCATTGCTCCATAAAGGCTCATCATTGTAGATGCTCATCAGTTTTTAAGCCACATCCACAGCTGCTGTCTTAGTTATTAGAAAAACAACAATATTTGACGGCAAAAACTTTAAAATGACATTTATAGAACAATTTTACATAAAACCAAATTAAAAGTACCCCAGTATAATAGAAAGAATGAATGTATCTGGAGTACAAAAAACATGAGACTCTTGATTCATTCTTAACGGTAATACTTTTCATTTGTATGGTGACAGAATCATTTTCTAGGCCCTCTGACACATATAGTATCACGTTTAACTTAATGCCTAGATCAAAGAGATACCATTTATGCTGAAAAATAGAGAAGTAGTGGGCTGGTCCCATGGCTGAGTGGTTAAAGTGCTGTGTGCTCAGCTTCAGTGGCCCAGGTTCATGGGTTCAGATCCGGGGCATGGACCTACTCCATTCATCAGCCATGCTGTGGAGGCACCCCACACACAAAGCAGAGGAAGACTGGCACAGATGTTAGCTCAGGGCTAGTCTTCCTCAAGCAAAAAGAAAAAAAAATAGTGAAGCAGTGCTAACATCAAATTAGTGTTAAACAGAATCTATTTCATGACCATCAGTCTCTGTTCTTTCCTGAATCTTTCTTCTAAAATTGTATACTGAAAAGCAGAGGCAAAATCTCACATAAAACTGTTTTTAAAAATAAAGTCTATTTTTTTTAAATTCCACATAAATCAATTCCCTGTTCAACTTTAGCCTCCTGCCCCAGATCTATACTCTACCTGGAATGAAGGCAGGGGCTCCAGGGTCAACCAAGCATTTGGGGGGGGGGGGGGAGTGTAGAAGAGGAGAAACACCCAGAAGCATTATCACATACTAAATTACACAATCATTAGATATTCACGGCAATGGATTTGGAATCCAGAGACATGAGCTTGAATTCCAACTCTCCCAGCAACTAGCAGGTGAACCTTAAAGTTAAATTTCTGTAAAACAAAATGGAGTCACACTATCTTCCTCACCAGACAACAGCAAGGGCTAAACACAACAGATCTCAAGGTTACTGAACACCACAGTCAGGTAAGAGATTACATTTAAAACGCATTAGATGAATCTGTATTAATACCAGAGGGCCCATAAAACTTTATGAGTACAACATATAAAAGTAGCATTTCAAATCAGTGGGAAAGGATGGAGCATTCAAAAACTGATGTTGTTAGAACACTTCATTTGTTCATACGTTCAACAAATACTTACTGAGAATCCACTATGTACCAAGCACTATATTCTAGCAGGGGAGAGAAAGACAAAAAGGCAAGTAACACATACTGTTAGAAGTTGACACTGCAAGTGAGAAAAATAAAACAGGGAAGTAGCATGGAATACGGGATAAAAAGCTGGATAAATGTGGTAAAATGAGAAAGCACTAGAAAGGAAACCAGGAAAAAGGTGCCAAAATCTATGGGAAAATAAGAGTGTGCAATCCTAGAAGCCAAATGAAAAAAATGTTTGAACAAGAAGGGAGTGATCCAAGATACCAAATGCTGCTGATCAAGTCAAGTCAGAGAATATTTTTTAAAAATTGATCATTCACCTGAGTGAAAGGAACTGGCAATCTTGAAAGGAACAGTTTTATCGGAGTGGTGGAGACAAAAGCCTGGCTGAAGTAGGCTTATGGAGAATGGGGTGAAAGTAACTGGAGACAGAAAGAACTCTTTATAGAAATTTTGCTGCAAAGAGGAAAAGAGAAATGGGGAACTAGAGGCGAGTGTGGAGTCCAAAGGAGAAATAACAGCATGTCTCTACACTTTCAAGAATGCTTCAGTAGAAAGGTGAAAATTGAGACCAGAGAGAGAGGGAAGGCTAGCTGGCCAGTGTAATGTCCTAGAGTAGCTAGGAAGGGATGGGATCTAGAGCCCAAGTAGAGGAGTTCTCACAGTGATTTGCAAACTTCAGCAGGCATCAGAATCACCTGGAGGGCTTGCTGAAACATGTCTCGGACCCTACCTCCAGAGCTTCTGATACACGAGGTCTGGGGTGGAGCAAAAGAATTTGCATTTCTAACGTGTTCCCAGACTATACTATTGCTGGGGGTCTAAGGACCTCACTTTAAGAACCACAGCTCTATATCAACAGAAAGGAGGACAGAAAAGATTGAGTATATGAGAACAAATGCTGTATATTTGGTCATACACTTGGAAAAAATAAGGTTAGAACCCACATAACATAATACACTGAGAAAAAGAAAATCTCCCAGAAGGGTTAAAGGGCTAAATTCTTTTTTAAATCGCAAAAGAACATACACAAGAAAAACACATAAAAAATGCTTTCATAATCTCAGGGCGAGGAAGATAAGCAAGACACAAAGCCAATGGAAAAACTATAAATATGACTACATAAAAATTTTAAACTTCTGTAAGACAATAAATAAAATTGAATGATAAAGGAAAAACTAGAAGAAAATAATATAAAATTGAGAAAGTACTATCTGGAAAATAAAAAGTTCTTAAAATGAGAAAAAGAAGGGGCTGGCCCCGTGGCCGAGTGGTTAAGTTTGCGCGCTCCGCTGCAGGCGGCCCAGTGTTTCGTTGGTTCGAATCCTGGGCGCGGACACAGCACTGCTCATCAAGCCACGCTGAGGCAGCGTCCCACGTGCCACAACTAGAAGGACCCACAACGAAGAATATACAACTATGTCTCAGGGGGCTTTGGGGAGAAAAAGGAAAAGAATAAAATCTTAAAAAAAAAAATGAGAAAAAGAATATTTCATCAGAAAACTGGATAGCTATACATACACAATTCACAAGAAAAGTACAAAAGACCAATAAACATGAAAAAAGTGACTCCACTTAAAAGTATCCAGGTTTTAGATATCTTCACACATGCTCAGATGTGTTCACGACAGTAATACAAAAAATGAAAAGTTGCAAAGTACCTCAAATCAGCCATTAAAAATAATGGGGAGCCACACCTACTAACACCCAGAGCTACACAAGAAATATGTTCCCAAGCAAGGGGAAGGACAATATGTGGTTTATTTTGTACAATCCAATTTATGTGAAGAAAGGACCAACAGAAGGAATAAAAAAAGATTACATATGCGTGTAAATGCATTTTATGAGTATGAAAGACTGCTACACACACTCTAAACAAAGACCATATCTAGTGTAGAAGCAGGAGGCACCACTCCTTACTGTCTACATTTACTGTTTGAGCCTTTTTTACAATACATCTACATATTACTTTTGGGGGATGACAAAACATTTTTTAAAAAGAAACGCTTGAAAGGATAAATATACATTAAAATGTTACTTGTGTTTAATTTGATAGAATTATGATTTTTCTCCCTTTTTCTATTTTGTTACTTTTGTTATCAGGAGAAAAAATATATGTAGCATTTGCACTACCCGATGTCAATGTTAAAGATGTTGATTCCATCCTTTAATGTGAGCAAAAAAAGTTTACTTCGACTTTTACGGAATCTTTCATAAAAAGAGTAACCATGATTTTGCCTTTCTCAATGTGCAAGAAACAAAGACAACCATGGCAAGAAGAATTAATTTTGAGTTTGGAGGGATATTCATCCCACTGTAAACAGTGCATATCTCTGGAGTTGGGATTTAGGTGTGTAGAGGAACTATCTTATTCACTTTACACTGATTTAGTTCACAATTAACATGCACTGTCTGATGACTTTTTCTAAAACTCAGACAGGATTTTAGGATGGTGGTAGCTGCAGCATAGTTTTTCAATCTCTCCCATGTAAGACAGAGCAACTAGACAGCAAAATCAAAATCTATGGACACCACTTACAACAAAATTAGGTCAACCAAGCCGCCCCACAAACCCCCAACTATCAGGTGTACACTAACAAAGCACCAACAACCACAGACTAAAGAAGGAAGCAATGGCAACGGTGGGGGGGGGGGGGCACCTGACAAGTCATGACAACAGTCCAACTATGAGAGAAAACAGGCCTAGAGAAAAAAGTAATGGCAACAAGCAAGTAGAGGAGAGCCCAGAATATCTGAGACAAGAAATCTGGAAGCAGAAAGGGAAAGACTTGGTCATTAACAAAATAAGGATATAAGAGAGTGGGAGGAAATGAGCAAGATTCTGAAGTCACTTTTACCTGTGACAGCTAGATGGACAGTGGGACTGATAACAGATATCAAGTCTATTTTATAGGATGCTATAACAGGTCTAGGTGATGGAAACAACAAATTATTTTTAGAAAAACCAAGTTTAGGAGCCTACAGAACAACCAATGGGAGTTTTAGACATACGGATCTAAACATCTGAGTTGACGATACAGATATAAAATCAAAGAATATGTAAGACAAGAACAGAAAGACAGAGATTGCAAACTACATTTAAGACTGGAGAAGGCTTAGGTAGCAAAGAAAAGACGGAATGTGCAAAAGATAAAGATAGTATCTTGTTAGTCAAGAATAAAGACATCATGGTCAACAAAAAACAAAAGATGCAGAAAAGTTAATAGGCTGATAACTGAAATGAGGCTTTGGGATCCAGTTGAAAGGTTACTGATGGCCTGGGGTGAAAACCAGATTTTAACATGTAACACAAGAGCCAGCCCAGTGGCGTAGTGACTAAGTTTGCATGCTCTGCTTCAGTGGCCTGGGGTTCAAGGGTTCAGATCCCGGGTACAGACCTACACACTGTTCATCAAGCCACGCTGTGGTGGTGTCCCACATACAAAAACAGAGGAAGATTGGCATGGATGTTAAGTCAGGGACAATCTTCCTCAAGCAAAAAAATAAAAAATAATAAAAACAAAGTTAAACTAAAAAAAATATATGTAACACAAATAGGAACATAAAGTGAGACAAGTGGTAACGAAAACATACAGCAGTGACTTGAATGAGAGGTAAGAAAGGAAAATGACATTAAGCAATTCTTATAGACCAGACGTAGTCTGGCAGCCCCTCTGCATACATATATTTGATCCTCACAAGAATGCTGAGATACGCTGTCCATTTTACATAAGGGGCAACTTAAATTACAATGCAATTATATAACTTGTCCAAGGCCACAGAATGTGTATACAAAATAATTAAAAGACCTGATAATTGGTCTTTAGTAAGGAAAATAAAAAGACATGATAAAACCTGAAAATACTAAGTGAGAAGGAGGATTAACTGACGGAACATCCCACAAGTACCTGACCAGATTATTTAAAATTTTACTTAAAGATGAATAATGCTACTTCAGGGAAACTTTTGAGTTCAAAGACTAGTCAAGTGTAGCTTTGAATGCATTTCTAGAAAATAGATTTATTTTTTTAGAGTAATCTAACAGAGAAGAATATAATCCTCTTTTCCTTAAAGCCTTGCATTAGACTTATTTATATCTGGGACTGTCTTACCACCTAGCAGTGAGCGTGGAAGCTTTCAGGTGATTGCCATTTAGGTGGAGCGATAAACAAAAGCTGTCAGTACAGGGTAGTGCAATGGCAAAGGCAGAAGCAAAGCTGTGTGAACTTCAGTTATATTACCAAACCCCTGTAGTTGAGGACTCAGTAGATATTTAACAAAATGTCAGTTTCCTAATCCCCTTAATGTTTGCTAAACTACTAACATTTTTAATATAAAACAGAATGTTAGCATTTGTATTAAAAAAAAAAAAACCCTGGGGGTCGGCCACGAGGGGTTAAGTTTGCTCCGGCATGCCAGGGTTTCCCAGTTAGGATCCTGGGCACAGACATGGCACCGCCCATCAAGCCATGCTGAGGCAGCGTCCCACACGCAACAACTAGAAAGACCCACAACAAAAAACATAGAACTATGTACCAGGGGGCTTTGGGGAGAAAAAGGAAAAATAAAATCTTTAAAAAAAAACCTTAAAAAATATACTCCCGATTGTTAACAGTAGTTACTTTCTGGTGGAAGACTACAGGGGCTCACTTTACATGATATATTTAAATAACTTTTGAATGTCTTATAACACATTTTTCTAATAAGAAAAATAATCAAGATGTGTATAGAGATGACACTAATTAACTCTTAAGAAAAACTTCTACATCAAGAGAGCCACTTCCCTGAAATTATAGAAACAAGCTAAAAATGAAATGAAAAAATAAATCAACTGCACACCTAAGCTAGCACGTGAACTTAAATTCTAATATAATTTAAAAGTTATTTAATATACCAGCTGAAGACTTTCAAGAGTTACAGCTAAGAAACTACGTTTAAATGAATGACATACAACTAAATTTTGTATGTAAAATGTACATATTACACTGTATATTGTGGGAGAAGGCCAGGATGAAGAATGGCTTGTTTACTAGTAATTATGAAATAAGCTTCAAAAGCTACAAGCTATCCACGTTTGTTTTTTAAACATTACAATAGCGAAGTGGCAACCCCTACTAATTCAATACTATCCATTTAATCAAATTATGACACTCATTATTATATAAGCTCTAAGTAAATTACCAAAACTCTCACTACTATCTCTGGAATGTTGAAATAGATTTACTTCACTTCGTAGACATTTGGATAAGCACAGATGACAGAACAGATTTAATCAATTCCATAGTCAAGAGAGTATTACTGTCGTAACATATAAAATAGAAAAATCACTGTACGAAAATCATCAGGTTCATAAACCAGCCCATCTTCCAGTATAAAATTTCAAGTTGTGGCCTCCTTCCTTATATGACAGTCTTATTTTTTCTCAGTCTCCCCTTCCATTTTCTCCTCCAGGCGCTTTAGAAACAGCCAGCTGCAATTTAGTGCAGGTGGCAGAACTAAGAAGCCAGGGAGGCAATAGGCAGAGACTAGAGTGAGCTTGAGCAACTGAAGCCAAGCAGTTCTTTTTCTTTTTTTTTTTTGAGGAAGATTAGCCCTGAGCTAACATCTGCTGCCAATCATCCTCTTTTTGCTAAGGAAGACTGGCCCTGAGCGAACATCCATGCCCATCTTCCTCTACTTTATATGTGGGATGCCTGCCACAGCATGGCTTGCCAAGTGGTGCCATGTCCACACCAGGGATCCGAACCGGGGAACCCCAGGCCCCCAAAGCGGAACATGCGCACTTAACCCTGCGCCACCGGGCAAGGCCCCAGGCAGTTCTTGATTATGGGCAACTAAAGCAGAGTGGGTGAGAAGATGCAAGGTGAGAATAAATGTGTCCTCAAAGGGGCCACTCTAGTCAGTCAGAAATACAAGATAGAGAACACAAACAGCATAAAGAACCTGAAAACAGCAAAGGAGGAAAGAACAGGCAGGCTTCGAGCTGACCGTTTATTAAGCAACACTGGCACAGCAGCCCTCCACCAACCAGGCTCGGGGCTGAGAGATTTGTATTCTTGGTATAAGCCCACAAAAATAGGAAAAAAAAAAAGACTATTTAAAAAAAAAAGCAAATGGCATGGAACATTAAAAGGCTGAGTGGTATAAACAGAAAAAAGACCAGAATAAGTCTCCCCTAAAACCACCAACCAGGAACTAGTCCCAGCTCAATCACTGAATGTGTCTCCACCAGCCATTAGCTAACTGTATACTATTTAATCTGTCTGTGTCCACCTTTAAATGAGTGGTTACTTTAGAACACATGACTAGGAAGGTCTTCTCCAGCTCTGAAGTTTCCTGTATCTAACGGATTTAATAAGCTGTAACATTTGTGACACAGGATGGAGCAACATTCTATGGTATGTTACTCCACAACAGGGAGAGTACAATATACCAGAATATAAATAAGAGAACATAAAATCATAGCCCAGTATCCCTACAGCCCTCACTTCATCATCCTTCACTAAATCCAGGAAGAAACAAATTCCCACAGTCTCCTCCTGTAAAGCAATCCATAGTCTTAACAAGAAAAACTAAAGCAAGGCACTAGGATCGCTCCTGGTCCAAAAATCTAACCACTAGATTTCACTTTAAATACATTCAGAAGATGGGGAATTTGGTCACTTGTGAATTTCTCTGAGGTTCCCTTCAGCTTCTTTCTAGGGGACATATTCTAATGCCATTACGCTTTTCTATTTTAACACTCTGAGTTTTCTTCTTGCTATATGTTTAATATTCCACTTCAGAAAGTATAGTCCAGAAATGGCAGAAAGCTGATTCAGACGTCATAATTCAGGGGTCAGTCTCTCCGTGGGTTCTATGTAGAAAAAACAATCTATGCTGAATATCAGCCTTAACACTTAGACGAAGTGCCACCTAGCGGCAACTGTTACATATTAAATTCATTCAAGTCATATTCATTCACCCAGCAACTGACATTGACCAATAGCAGTTGCTCCATAATTATGCAAGATAAGTAAATACCGGTCTTATCCTTACGGAGCTTGTTGACAATCAATATAGATATATTTATATAATTGCAGAACAATGTTAAATATTACATAAGTATGCAAAAATAAGTATTCAGTATTTATTTAAAAGCTAAAAGAAACAAAACACTTTGTTAGGTAGGTTCTCTTACACCTGTTCACCTCACTCAGACATAATTTCTAATTACTTCATCACCCAGGTTTCAATCGTTTATTTTCCCATCTTCCCTTCCACGCCCCCCGATCTTATCTTTAAATTCTACTCCAGGAAGCGGGGGAGCTATTTATTGAGCACCTACCACTCCCAGAACTGAGCTACACCTTTTATATCTCTTATCTCATTTAATCCTCACATCAATACCAGGAATATTATTTTCTCCCATTTTTTAGACAAAGGAGAGACTTAGATTAAGCGACACGCTCATAACCACAGATCTATTTTAGAGACTGCACACTAATTCCAAAGCTCTCTTTACCACCCTGACTCGAAAGAGCTGCTGTCTTTCCATTCCTAGGTCTACCAGTCAGATCAGACCTCAATTACACATTTCTTGTGGTCTCCATCAGTTTCAGTGTATTTTACACTGTTTACATCCAGCCTCTTTGAAAATGTTCAATGTTACCCCCCAATATCCCTGATTGTTATTCAAATCCTTGGCTTGGCACTCAAGGTCCTCCAAGAGGCCCCCAACCACTTTCCAGTTTTATTTTCTACCACTCCCTATCAACTATCACCTTTTCTATAAACTCTCCTCCGATTAAGAGATTCACACCTCTGTTCTCATCACTATTATACATCTGTTACAGCACTTATAATCTCCTTTATTACAATTATCTGTGTACTTTCCATTAAATCATGAGCTTTACCAGACCATTTCTTAGTCATCTTTATAAGACCAGTACACAGCAGTCTTCTATTTACTTAGTACTCAACAAATGTTTCTTTAATAAATATACTGTTATTAAAGCAATTATAAAGGAGAACCACTAAAGCATGGTCATACTCTTCATTTCCCTTAACCCTTCATGTCTGGGAATTCAATGTTTCTACCTCCTCCAGCTGGTGTATGGATCAGGAGCTTTGCACAGAACTAGATAATTTTACACAAAATATTTTCTCACACTCGTACCACAAGTTAAGTAATTTGAAAAAGGATGCTGGAAACTATAGAGACAACAAAAAGTTCAGTGGTTGCTCGGGGTTAGGGAGGAGGTTGGGATGAACAGGAAGCCCACAGAGGATTTTCAGAGCAATGAAATTAATCTGTCTGACACTACAATGATAGATATATTTGTAGATACATTATACATTTGTCCAAATCCATAGACTGGGGCGCCAGCTCCATGGCCAAGTGGTTAAGTTCGCATGCTCTGCTTCAGTAGCCAGGGTTCACCAGCTCGGATCCTGGGCGCGGACCTACACACGGCTCACCAAGCTGTGCTGTATATCCTATATACTAGGATATACAACTATGTACTGGGGCTTTGGGAAGGGGGAAAAAAAGAAAGAAAGAGAAATCCACAGAATGTACAAGACCAGGAGAAAGAAACCCTAATGTAAACTATGAACTTGGGGAGACAATAAAGTACCAATGTAAGTTCACCAGTTTTAACAAATGCACCACTCTGCCGGGTGATGCTAATAATGGAGAAGGCTACAGTATTCATCTGTGGAGTCAGGGAGTATATGGGAAATCTCTTGTACCATGCCCTCAATTTTGCTGTGAAGCTAAACTGCTCTAAAACAATATAGCCCATTTAAAAAAAAAAGTATGCTGGCAAAATAAAGCAAGATCTTAGTGGGTCTGCAGTTTTCCAAAAAGGGAACAAAGACCCTTTTCCAATTACGCAAACTAGCCTAAAGCTAGTATGTTCTGGAGCGAATTAGATCAGTTCCACAATAAGTTGTTTAGAATAAAGAAAAAAGCCATAACATTGGTTCTACACTTTATAAGGCAACTAATATCGCAGTTACATAACACAATCTTTACCATACTAATAAAAAAGTTTCATAAAGTCAAACATTTTTCATTATATAAATTTTTCATGAGCAACTATTCTTATTCATTTACAATTCTATCTACCATCTAATTAACAATGCACAAAAGTTAGTTCTAAGACCAAATCAAAACTATTGAATATAGAAAAGGAAGTGCAAGAGGGGAATTAAAAAGGGTTAACTTGATTTTCTAGTGCAGTCCATCTCACATCCAACAGGTGCAGCACTTTTATCACAAGGCTTTCGCAACTTAGGATGCCTAAAGAGTAGTAGTTTCTATCTTTTCGTTTTTGTAAACTTAAAATAGTGTAGGTATTTGCAAGACTGCCCTGAACATGAGGAATCGACTGAAAAACAGTCATGCTAATCACTATGCATTGTCTCAACACACAAACCTACCCAAATATCTATACAGACAGGTAATTACCACCACTTACAGAAACCATCGAGACTGCCTCCGATGCTTGCTTTTCCCTGGTAGTTTCCCCAGTAGTAAGTTATGTTCAGGAAATACATTACCCTTTTCACACTATTAGGCTATCATTTCATTCCCTGAAGCAGAAGCAGGCCTAATGAGGCATAAGCAACACCATGATGTTGTGCCAGGCCTACGGGGCATTCAGAACTGAGAGATGTCTGAGAGATGGTAGCAGTTGGGCATTCAACATTCCTACATTATTACGGTTGTCCTAGCAGAGAAAAGAGCAATAAGAAGTAGAACCCAAAAAGTTGGGGGTGGCTCAATGACAACATTCATGGTCAAGCAGTAATTTACCAAGTATGTCTGCTCAAAACGCAAAGGCACATATTTCAAGGGCTGTGGTCCTCTGCACATATTACTACACTGCTGCCTTCCTACGACATGATCAACAAACCACAGGTTGCAGTATAAAAAAATCTTGCACCCTGCCTGTGAAGGCTACCAGCAGAAACCGATTGTTATAATTAAAATATTTGTATAGATTGCTTTACTATTTACAAACCACTTACACATACATTGTTTTGTTGGGTCTTTATAATTTCACATATTTTACCTTACTTGATAGTCACAATGTGCCTGGCAGACAAATACAACAAAGTGACTGCTCCTTATCTTAAAGAGGTAGAACCTGAAACTCGGAGAAATTATCTATAAGTATCTGTCCACAAGACCTCAGCCTCCCTGAAGATTATCAACTTATTGTTAGGTTCAATGTTGTGGATCCCCAAAAAAAGCAGTTTATAGTGTCTCAAGGTTTAATATACATGCCTACACATCTAAGAAGTACTTAAAACACTTAAAAATAATGGAACCTTTGGCGAAACAGTTCACAGTCAACCATACAAAAACCAAAATGTGAAATTTAAGTTTGGCAGTTTTCTACAAACAATATAGTATTGTTTAGCATCCAATAGTATCCAAAAGGAACTATTGCCTAAGAGTCGGCCCATAATGTTTTCAGGGGCTATAATGCCTGTAGCTGAAAACAGCAACTCCTTTGGGTACTTCAACAATTAAATTCCCTACAGAATCCAAGTCATACATATAAAGAAATAAATTCTACCTACATGAACCATGTTGTATCAAGGTCTCAAAGTACTCTAAGTTCTTTGTCAAAAAACCCGGCCCTGTGGCTGAGTGGTTAAGTTCGTGCGCTCCACTTTGGCAGCCCAGGGTTTCACTGGTTCGGATCCTAGGTGTGGACATGGCACCGCTCATCAGGCCATGTTGAAGCGACGTCCCACATGCCACAACTAGAAGGACCCACAACTAAAATATACAACTATGTATCGGGGGGGCTCTGAGGAGAAAAAGGAAAAATAAAATCTTTAAAAAAAACCCAAAACCTTTTGAGGTAAGAATATATAAATGATTAAGAAGAAAATGATATCTGCCACTAAGTAACTAACAGCCTTTGGGTGTGACAGACAATTACAACTCAATATGACAATTCCAAGAAAACTATACTGGGTCCTTCAGGAACACACAGAAGGCACACTGAACTCAGCCTGGTGGACCCGGTTAGAATATCCTCAGACCTAAATCTGGAATTATAACCCACTAAAACCAGCACTTTTCATGCACAGGGAGGCATTAAGCTGCTGAGCCCACACAGGGAATTCCAAGTTCTTAAATATGGATGGAGCATTGAAAATAAAGGAAAGGTAAACAGTTCAAATGGAGAAAAGGTAAATCAAGTCGTTATGGAGCTATATGCAATGCTAGCTAACATTTTTTGAGCACTTGCTGTGTGCCAGACATCCTACTAAATGTTTTCTTGCATTTAATCCTCACAGCAACCCACTGAGCTAAGAATAATTTCGCAACTGATGGAAGAGGGAAGGAGAGGTTAGATCACTCGTCAACGTTACAGAGGTTTTAAGCGGCAGAAACAGAATTGGAATCCAGTTCAGATTAAATCCTAAATGTGAGATCATACACTCTCCACTCAGCTGCCTCTCTTAATGAAGGCTGGCTGCTAGGGGGAGCCATTGAAAGGTTTTTAAACTAAGGAGTGAAATGATCAGATTTGCTCTTTAGAAAGATTGTGTGGAAGCTGGAATAAAGGGGGTGAGCCTAGAATCAGAAAGAGGAAGTTGAAGTTGCCAATGCCTGTAGTAATCCGGGTGAGAAATGATGAGAGCAGGAACTGTGGCAGTGAGGATGAAATAGATTGAAGAGATGCTTCAGGAGGGAAAATTATCAGTTCTTAGTGCTTAAAGGTAAAAGGTTAGCGTGAGAGGAATCCAGAAACCTGGGGTGGAAAGCTAGCTGGGACGTAATATCATCTACCAGGAATACAGAAGCAACAGGTTTTGTTTGTTCAATAAATATCTATAGTGTCCCTCAAATGCAAAAGACTTTCCTAGGCCAAAGGTCAAGTCTGAAATTACCGTTCTGGTTGTTAGAAAATATTCCTGAGAGCAAATGACAAAGCATTAAAAATATAAGGCATGTTTAAAATTAGTCATTATTAACAGACTTGGCCTAGAATCTAGTTAAACCATTTTTTAAAATTATTACTACATGTAGAAACAAATCAATAAAGGAAAAGCATCCCCAAATTTTACAATGTGTTATTACATTTGAGTTTCACATATCTTCAATCTCTTACACAACACACACACGCACAAGCGCACATCACACAAATACCACCCTGTAATTTGTTTTAGTTATCCCTCTCCCTAGAAGCTTACGGGGGGAAAATGTATCTGTTTTATTACTCAAACTATAATACATATTTTGGTTTTTTTCATCCCACTATCACCACTGTGACTTGCCAAGAACTTAGTTCATAACCTCCTGCTTGACTTCCTATAAAATATGACCTACTTCACATCAGCTTATTTCAGTAACAATTCCTAGACTTTAACCACACCTTTCATCCAAGGATGCTCTCTGCAAATCTGAAGGCACAGCAATCCTGTGCAGATGTGGCAAGTTATTAACAATTCCCATTTTACTAAATAGTTAGGAAACTGGCCCATGGGAAGTAGAGTAACTGGGAAATAATCACAAAGCCAGATGCCAAAAATAACAACTTTTAGTCAATCCATGAGAAAACACTGCCCCTAGTTGAAATAACATGAAATTTAGTATTAGAAGGAAGCAAAATCCAAAATAATGCTTTAAAGCCAAGTCTCAGGTTTTTAAAATTTATTTTTTAAAGTGATTGAATACTAGAATTAAGATTTGTAAGAACTTTCAAACATACTATTTTTTTCCCCTAATATCTTATTCATTCAGAGTGCCAAAGATTATTTAATGAATTACAGCTGGCAAGAGTGGCCCCCCCCCCAAACTATTTTTTAACTTAGCCCCCTAAAAAACACTGACAGAAATCTGGGGCTATAGGATAATATATAACTTTTTAACAAACCTAACTGCTTAAAATCTAACACCTAGAAGTATATATTAGAATAGATCTGAAAATACTATGAGTCTTCTATTTTTTCCTGAAAATATACTCCCCATAGATACATGTGCAATATGCACAGGCAATAAATTCAAAGATTTAATAGTCAATAACCAGAATAAAAGTTTCCCAACCACAACTCCTCCGGTATGTGTCTAAATACACTGCTGTTTGATATAATTTAGTAAAGGCATTGTTTTATTTGGTCGTGAAATAAAAGCCTTACACAATTTAGAAAATAATGAAACTCGAATTGTAAAAGTTGCTTTTACGATGTTCGTGTGATCATTCTTATACACACAAGCCAGAGCAGAACACCTTCCATTATTACACTGTATTTACACTTTGCTTACAGTCAGAATCAACATGATTTTACCTTCAAAAGAACGATTACGCACTAAGAACAAGGGAGACAAATGATTATTGGTAAAATTCACTCATGAAACCCAAACTGTAAATTTTCACAAAAACCTCATGTATCAATCATGAAACATGATTTTCCATTAATTAAAATTCAAACTACTAATTCGATTCAGCTTTTTAAAAAACAAGGCTTTCCACCAACATTCCTCACACTAAACCTTGTATATCCTCTAGTAGCAGCGCTCTATGTGGAACTTTATGAAATGATTTTATAGGTAACATATCTTCCAAAAAGTAGCCATCAACTCGTAAGCAGGGGAAAAACTCATGAACAATGTATTCAGTCTAGTAATCCTGGTAGATCAAATACCCCTTATTCCCTGCACTAGACTAAATTATTCTAGTCATTTAAATACACCACACCACTCTCCCCCCACCCCCACACACAACCCCAAATTTTTATATTACCATAACAATAAGAACTCTGAACAATTTAAAGTTCCTTTAACATTATAAGTGCCTTTACCTTACTTAAGGCTATTACTTAAATATCTTTCCATTGTATTTGATTAAGGTTTTCCACAAAGATCTTAGAAGCAGTACTCATCAACCAGAAACTGCACTCTTAAGTGTTTTCCTCATTTCAACTCCAAAGATGAGGCAGAAGGGTTATCATAAATCTACAGAGCACAGGCATATAACTGTAAAGCAATGATTAAGAAAAAGTAAAACATTTATATGAAATTGCCAAGCAGGATGCCTCCCTTTTTCCTTGCGAAGCAGGAGTTACTGGTAAAAATACAGTAAAAACTCTAGACCTACAGTCTAGAAAATGCTGAAATTCTCCACCCCAACATTCACAAGTTTGTAACACCAAAATTCTCTCAACTGCTACCCACATACCAAATGAAAATCCAATGTGGATATCGGAAACTATTCTCACACACCAACAGAAAAAAATACCTTGCTCCTCTTCTACTAATCTTACAATACCCGCAGGTAACCCAGATGCAAAGCTACGACAGCTGCCCTTGGCCTAGGCCGTCAGAATCCAAGGGGGAGGGGGGGAGCAGGGGGACACGACAATAACCAAGAGACCAGATCTTTTTCCAGGGCTACTGTTTCCAAGCAAAACAACCACGGGCCCGAAGAGACCGCGAAGAAAACTGGAGACATTGTAATCCCGAGAGAAAAGGGTGCGGAGAGGAGGAACGCCGAAGAGGAAACTAAGCATCCCCATGCATCTTTCAGACCCACAAAAACAACAACAAACCGGAGCGCCTGTCTGCACGTAGAAGAACCAGATGGAGTCCCCGGGGCTGAGACAGTTCGGGCGACAGACACCGTGGGTAGTGGATAAATCAAGCGACCATGGGAGGGGAAGGGGGGTGCCAAGCGAAGAAGCCACTGGATGGGGGAGACAAAGCCTCTGGGGGTGATCATGGACCAAACAGAAAGGTGAGAGGGAAACACGTGAGAAAAATCATAAAAGACAAATTAAGACAGAAATCTGACGCCTGGGTTGTGGCAGGTCACTGAGCTACCGAGGAGAGCGGGGCACAACAAAGGGGCACGGGAGGGAGGACAGCTGAGGGGAGGAGATAGAGAAGGGATGCGGGGCGCGACGGGTCGGACAAAGCGCCCAAGGCGGCGAGACAAAGGGCCAGGGGTAGAGAGTCGCGGGGGGCAGCAGGGAAAAACAAAGCGCCCGGGGCCGGGGGCACCGGCCCGCCGAGGAGGCGACGACGGCCGCCGAGAACAAAGCTGCGCGGGGCCGGGAGGCAGGGCCCGCGGGCGGAGCGCGGGAGGCGCGCGGCGGGCACGGCGCCCGCGGGCCCCGCGCGCCCGGCCGCACTCACGCCCGCAGCCGCCGGCCTCGCGCCGCCGCCGCCGCCCGCCCTCACGCGCCGGAGCCCGAGCCACGGCGGCGCACAGCGGGCAGCGCGCAACCACACGCCGCCGCGCTCGGCGCACGCGACACCGCCCCCGCGGCCCCCGGACGCCCAGCGCGCCGCGGCCCCCGAGCTCGCCGCCCGCCGCGGGCTGCGAGACGCCCGCAACTTTCCCGGTTCCCAGCGCTCGGATTCCCCCAGACTTACCCTGTCACAACAGGCGCCATCTTCCACAAACTCTCGCCAAAACTCCAACCCTCGCGAGATTCCCCCGGACGCCTTCCCTGGTCCCTCTCCCCCGCCCCTTCCCTTTTTCCTCACTCCTCGATTCCACCCAGCCCCCGCGCTCCTTTTCCCTTCGCAGCCGCCGCGAAGAGCCAGACGCCTCGCGCCGCCCGCGGAGTAGGGGATCCTGCTCGCTGCCTTCCCTGGAAACCTACCCAAGCGATGGAGCATGCGCAGGCGGCTCCACCGCGGGCGAGCCCTCCGTGTGGTCCATGGGGAGCGCTCCGGTTATCCGGGTTTTGGGACGCGCCCTGAGGGACGTACGTGGAGACTGAGGAAAACCGGAGGGGATTACAACGGGGACGGGGAATGGAGGGGTCAGGAGGCGGGGCCGAGGGGAAGGGAGGAGGGGTCCTGGGAAAATCTGCCGCGTTTCACAGGCCTAGATGAAACACCTCCTCAAATGGGTGTTTTCCAAGTGGCTTCCCGCTCACTCTGGTTCCCAGCCCTTTTCATTCATTCAAAAGTTCATTGGACGCCTCCTTTATGCTAATGTCAGCGTTAGTTGCAGGAGCTACAGAGATGCCTGGAGTTCGGGCGAATGACAAACAAGGAACTAAGTTCACTTGACCCTCATGCTGGCGGAGAGACAGACAAGATTACAGCATGGTACGATCCGCCAGAGCTCTGTAAACGAAAAACTTTTGCACTTGAGCTCTGTCGCCCTTAGCTTTCTTCTTGGGTGTGAAATGAGGTCAGGACGAGGCCTCTAGCAAAGATACTTCTAATGTGCACCTCGCATACACACGCCAGAACGCTCGGTTTTCCCCAGAAGTGAAAACTGCGTTGGAATTGAGAACCACCGTTCCCCTAACCCGCACTCAAGCCAAAGACCCCGTCTGGGCAGAGAGCTGCCAGGTTTGGGAGCCTCCTGAGGACCTCATCGCAGCCCCTAGCCCTGTGTGAACCCAGATGTATACGGGGACAGACTGTGCCCAGGTCCTCCTGTAGGCCTGGTACAGTTGATGCTGCTGCTCGCTGCCGAAATGTACTTCAGGCAACCTAATCCTGGATGTCTCGGAGCAAACTTGTCCCTTCTGGGCATTTAATAGAAAGGGGCAGGGCCCGAACCCTGCCCCCTCCTTCCTACCTGCAGCACCCCTTTCTCCCTCCCCGCCCCGTCGCCCTTTCAATTCCTAGAGATTCCCAGATCCAGCACTGCCTCCCGCAGGGAGCCCCAAAACCCGGAGAACTGGAATCCGCAGCCCGAAACCTGCGGGAAGGCGCTGCAGGATCAGCGCGGCACGCGCGGGCGTCACTGCGCATGTGCCCAATGCGGGCAGCCCAGTCTCACGCTACATCTCCTTCCCACCGCCTTCCACTACTCGGTTCAGACACAACACGGGCCGTGGGAAATTTCCTAAACCTCGCGAGAACGTGCCCACTGTTGCCTATGCTTTCGCGCCAAGTCTCGCGGAGCCCAGGCGGACAGGTGTTTGTCTAGTACAGCTCCGGGCGCTGTTCGTGCCGCGCGTGCCCGGGCGGCGGGCGGCTGGCGGCGGGCGCGGGCGCGGGCGGGGTGGGAAGGGAGCGGCTCGCCGCGGAGGCGGGGCAGGTGGGCGCGTGGCGGAGGGTGGCGGGGAGGGGGCCGACGTCTCGCACACACACGCCCGATGACGCTTTGTGGAAGAAAAAATGGGTGGGGGGAGCCTCTAAAGGAAGAAGGGGAAGCCAGGAGCTTAGAAACTCCTCCTGGCGCGGATGGTAAGAGGTCACACGCTAGGGCAGGAGGAGCCCCAGCCCGATCCCCCGGGGAGGTTTCCTGTCGCCCTCCACGAGCCTGGTACTTTCCTAAAATGTGTTAGACGCCGCGCCCCCGGCCTCCGGGCGCTGACGGCCCCCGGTGTCGGGTTTGAGTCATTCCTCTGAGTCACCTAGTCTGGCTACCACTTTACTTGCTTTAAAACAAGTTCAGATTCCCTTAGCTACTCTCTTCTAGCAATTGTTTTTTTTTTTTTTTTCTGATCTACCCGCTGGCCTCTCGAGTTGAGTAGAGAAAAAATGCTGCTCTCTGAGCTCTCTCATTGTTGCCTTGTAGAGATTCTGCCTCCCATTCAAGGACACAATTTTTTTTAATTTCTTCTCCCTAATCTCTTCCTAGCCTTTTGAAGTAATCTCTATATATCGCTGTCTGTTCTTCATGGCTTTTTTCTTTCCTCCTCCTAATAAGACTTAAAATACTGGTTTTGCTTTCCTTCACCTTTCTCTGTGTTTGTTGAAATACTCGTTCCATTTTAGGTGTTGTTTCATCAGATGCTTTAGTGGCAGCTGTTTTAAATGCATTCTTTCTTCTTGGATTATTTATTTGTCCAGTGAATTCCTGGTTACATTCTTCAACCAAGCACATTTCAGATTGCCCTGGTGTGGTTTCTGTGCCAGCCTGGCCTGGCATTGTCTAGGAACTAGTGTCTGCTGCCATCAAAGACCCGCAAATGTAGGATTGAATTGAGCCAGCCCTGATGGCCTAGTGGTTAAAGTTTGGCGCACCCCACTTCAGTGGCCCAGGCCGTTGAGCGTGTGGGACCACACGACCTGTCTGTCGGTAGCCATGCTGTGGCAGTGGCTCACATACAAAAACTAGAAGGACTTACAGCTAGAATATGTAACTGTGTACTGGGACTTTGGGGAGGGGGAAAAAATCTAGAATTGAATTTTAATTTTTGAGGCCTCTAACAGGGGCCCATGTTCTGCTAGTTATATAGGAGACAAGAAATCAAGTTTTTTTTGTTGTTTTCTAGGTTGTTATTTGTGTGTGTGTGCATTTGTCTATCCCTTTGATTAAATATTTCACACAGAAAAAGAGAAGATGTAAGAACATTTAATACACTATCTCAGCACAAGTCTGATTTGGAGCAAGATTGCTCCGGAGGAGGACAATGCCTGTGAGCACACGTTCCTTGGAGTCTTCATTCCAAGAAGCCATTTCAGTCATGGTCTTGTCTGGGCCATGAATCTAATTTGGAACCCTGGCCGTTGGAGAGCCCCAGCCGTGGAAAGCCATGGTAACCACAAGTCAGATCACAGCTCATCCTCACCCTAAAGCATGCTCCACCTGCAGTCTTTCCCATCCCAGTAACTGACAACTCTATCCTTTCACTTAATTAAGCCAAGAACTCTGAAGTCATTCTTGCCTCCTTTTCTTCTCACGTCCAACATCCAATCTAACAAAATCATGCTGGCTCCACCTTCAAAACAATCCAAACACTGCCACACCTCCATGGCTACCAGCCCAGTTAACTCATCTCATTTCTCACCTGGTTTACAGGCAATCTCCTAACTGGTTCTCCTTTCTTCTGTGCTTGCCTTCCCTCTGTTCTCAATAGAGCATTCAAAGAACCCTCTAGAACTCTTCAATGGTTTTCCCATTTCACTGTGAGGACTTACACAATCTAGCCTGCTGCCCGAACCCCCTAACCTCCCTGACCTTACGTCTTCCTCCTCTTCCCCTTGTTCACTGAGCTCTAACCACAGCCTTCCGTGCTGTGCCTAGGACATACCAGACACACTCTCAACTCCTGCCTTTGCTCTTTCCCTCAGATGCCTTATGGCTCTTTCCTTCACTGTTTTCAGGTCTTTGCTTAAATGTCACCTTCTTAGTGAGGCCTCCCCTGTCCACCCTTAACAAACGTGACTCCTCATACTCCCTATTCCCTCCTTTATTTTTCCCATGGCACTTATCATAAACTAACATACCATATTATCGTACCTGTCTACTGTGTTTGCTCTCTTTCTCCTCCCATTATGATGCAGTCTTAATGAGGGCAGGGACTTTTATCTGTTTTATTCATTGCTCAAGCCACAGCCGCTAGAACAATGCCTGGTGCATACTAGGCACTCTGTAAGTATTTGTAGAATGAATGAGATGTCTTCTACTTTAGAGCAGAGTAGAAATGATTCTGAAGGCTCACTAAGTCTTCTAAAGTTCAAAACAATATTGAGGTCAGACCAGCAATGAATAGCCCCATGCCAGCCTGCCTACGAAGGAGAAAAGAGCCTATAGAACAACCACGTGTGTTGACTTTCTGCAAAAAAATTCTTACTCCTGGCTTAGACCAGTAGATGAGCCTACACTTACTTGAAGAGTTTCCTTTATACTCCATTTTAGAACCTCAGGAAAGAAAACGCTATTGGCAGGATATAAAGTAACAAGTATTCTCGTGTGTTGCTGGTGGGAGTGAAAATGGGTGTAATCTTTATGAAAAGCATTTTGATAAAACTTCTCATTACCTGTTAATCCTATAATTCCATTTCTAGAAATCTATTCTACAAATATAATCACACATGTGAAATTACCTAGAGATTGCGGCATCATTGATGGTGGAGAATACTGGTAACAATCTAAATGTCGACCAAGAAATGTCTTAGTAAAAAAAAATCATGATATAGTCACAGGATTGCATAGTGTGTGTCTGTTAATAAGCTGAGGCTGCTTTTTATGTACTTAGATGGAAGAATCACAAAGTTAAAAAACAGGGTACAAAATAGTGATAGATAAATATATACTTATTTGCCTATATGTATCTAAAATGGCTCTAGGAGGACACACCAGAAACTGTAACAGTGACTGCTTCACTGTAAGGGACTCAACGGTTGGAGGAGGTAGTTCAGCTCACAGTCAGCTATCTTAGAGCCTTTGAATTGTGTACCAAATGTATGTGTTGCCTATTCAAAATATAAAACACAAAAAAGGGAAAAAAGAAAGAAAAAGAATAAATGTGCAAGAAGAAAAAAATTGACCAAATAAAATTGTTTCCTTTCTCCCACTTGCTAGAAAATTATTATTATTTTTTAAATTAGTTTATTGAGGTCATATTGGTTTATAACATTGTGTAGTTTCAGGTGTACGTTATTATACATCAGTTTCTGTGTAGACTGCATCTTGCTCACCCCAATAGTCTAGTTTTTCTCTGTCGCCATACATATGTGCCCCTTTACCCCTTTTACCCTCCCCCCGACCTCCTTTCTCTCTGATAACCACCAGTCTGTTTTCCTTAGCCATGTGTCTGTTTATCTTCCACATATGGTAGGTTATTTTCTAATAGAAGTTATGTACATGATCTACCATCTTAGCAGAATTAAGAACTGCAGAACTGTCAGTACTTCACTCCAGTCATTTGCCAACACTGAACTTACAGTCCAAACAGTAAGTTTAGAGTCCCTACCACTCTGTGTTAGGCATGATCTTTGGTGGTTTACAAAGATGAATAATGCAAGATGAGATCTCAGGGGACTCCCTGGTTAAAGAGTACACAGACTAGTTGCAGTGTAATTCTAGGATAGAGGAATGAATTTAATGGCATTGGGGTCCAATGGAAGAAGCACCTAAATCTTGTCTGATGGGCCTGGGGAAATCTTGCAAAGATGACTTTTGAACTGTCTCTTAATGGAGTGGGAGGTCAGAAGACAGTCAGAGGAGGAGGAAGCATTAAGAAGCACAGGAAACAACATGATCAGGCTCTGAGGTGTGAAAGAGCATCTTATTTCAGGGGAACTCCAGGTAGGAGTGTGTGCATCTAGAAGAGGAGCAGACAAGTGGGGTCACAAGAAGGACCTGGTAGAACCCTGGTGGTCAAAAGTTGATGGGCATTGGAATTACCTGGGTCCCACTCCCTAAGATTCTAAATGACTAAATCTGGGCTGAAGCCCAGGAACAGGCATTTCTAGCAGGCTGATCAGGGATTCTGATGCAAATTGTCCAAGAACCGAGCTTTGAGAATCCTTGTTGTAGGAGTTAGGTGTACTCTTTCTCCAAGGGTTTCACATTAAAAAGAGTAATGGCATATCATTTCTTTTCTTAAATACAATAAATGAAATATTTAAACATTACAAAGAATGAGTTTGGAAGCTTTGGAGTGTATATCCAATGGTCATGTGGAGCGATTAGTGGCAATGAGATAAGCACATTTGTGAAAAGGTCACATTTTGCTGTGGTAGTTTAAACACAGTGACACATTTTGACATTGCTTTTATGCTAAGATTAAGTTACACCATCTCATGTTAATGAGACACACAGACACACTGGAAATTTTACTAGGCAGCTTCATGATAGAGAACTCATGATGGGCTCTAGTGCCGTATTGCAGGGGTTCTAGCTCTAAGACCTTATTTAACCTGTCAGTGCCTCAGTTTCCTCACCTGTAAAATGGAGGTAATAGTACCTAATTCATAGGGTTGTCATGAAGATTCAAAGTGTTTATTAGTCTAAAGCACATGGAATGATACCTGTAACATAACTGCCATAGTAGTGTTCATTTTTATTGTTATTCTTATTCAATAAAGCCATAAGTTGCATTCATCTAATGAGAATCCTTGCAAAGCATGTCAAAACGTCTTTAACACTTCAAAAGTCAATGTTGAAATGGCCAAAGATAGTGATGATTTTATCCAAACTGGTGTTAATTCATTTCTTTATCATATCCTACTTGGAAATGACTACATCGTTATTATTGTTATTTAATTTCTAAGAGCTTCATGTGTCCAGAAGGTTGGGAAACCTGCTGTAGGTGGCCAACGAGAGCCTCTGAGGATGTAAAGCAGGCTTTGATGGCATCAGATCATGAGGTGACTGTGTGCCCAAGAAAGCCTTACTGAAAACTCACATTAGCCAGTAGGAGCCGTTTACTCCCCAGAAGTTTCTTAGCTCATGGTTTTCATTCATTTTCATGCCTCCTTTTTTTTTCTTTATAACAGTATCCCTATCGATTTCTACTATTTAATAAAACATACAGGAGACTGAAGAGTGTCAAGAAGGATTCTATCAGACCATGCAATTCTATCAGAAAAATAAGCTCTAACTCTAGGATTAAAAGAGGTAAAGAGGGGCCGGCCCCGGGCTGAGTGGTTAAGTTCACGCACTCCGCCTGGGCAGCCCAGGGTTTCACAGATTTCGGATCCTGGGCGCAGACATGGCATCACTCGTCAGGCCATGCTGAGGCGGCGTCCCGCATGCCACAACTAGAAGGACCCACAACTAAAAATACACAACTATGTACTGGGGGGATTTGGGGAGAATAAGCAAAAAAAAAGAAGTAAAGAGAACACTGAAACTGAGTCATCCAGTAGGCTCGAGGAGAACTTGAGAAACAAAGATAAATATTCACCCTTTTCTTTCCAATTGTATTTGATTTTCACAGGAATTTTTGGCCCTGGAGATTTTTGGTTTTTTGTTTTTTGGGTTTTTTTGCAAGCCCAAGTTAACCAAAGCTTAACTTGGTGACATGGGCAGCAGTTCAAGAAGGTGAAGCAAGAAAAAGAATGGGCCATTTACTGTAGTGATGTGGAACATGAATCAAATGCTCATTTGGTGAGAAGAATGTGTACAAATCTAATAATTTAACAGAAGTTTTCATAGCTAATGTAATTGGAAGAAAATGTTTCCATGTGTGATTGATGTATCTTGTTCTTTTAATGACTTAAACAAGATAAAGCCGGTTAATACTATCTATAAAAAAAAATGACACCATCAGATGAATCATGAAGTTCCACTTATCTGTTTATAAAGGAATATATTTAAATTTTGATCTTCTAAACTTTCCTTTTTGTCATGTATCATGTATTACAGTGGTTTTGGTTCTGTGTTGAGCCAATGTTGAGCGCCCATAGTTAAAAAAAAAGCCAGCTGGGGCATGAAGGAAAGAGCATTGAACTAGCTCTGCCATTGAGTCCGGCCTCCACCATAGCCAGCTGGCTGACATTGGGCAAGCTAATTTTGCCTCATCTGCAAAGGGGAATGTAAAACCTATTGCTTAGGGCCATTTTGAGAATTAATTGAGATATTACATGAAATAACTGGGTTCACAGTAGGTGCTCAGTAAATCTTACTTCTTTAGGAAATTCTCCCACCCGTACTAATGCTCCGTTTTCTTTTCTATTAGGTGGACTAATACTACCTGCCCTAGAGATTTGTCGCATGGATCAAATTAGATAATTATGTAGTAATTAAATGGGAAGATTTTCTTTGGTTGGCACATTTATTTGTAAAACTTTGACTGTGGTTATATAGCAGATCAATAAAACATAAAAAGATCCCTACATTTTCTCCTCCAGCCCATGTTACCATTAACCTTGAGCACAGGTGGCTCTTATCAGTTTTGCAAAGGAAGCCTACCAGAAAGGTTTCAGTCTGCATCTGTGTTGCTTTGTGTCATAGATAGTGTAATGATAAACCTCAACTTGTAGATGTGACCTTTGTGGCTACCACCCTTGTCCAAAATAGACGAAGAACTAAGAAGATGAATGTTGGAACCAGTTATTCAAGTACTGACAACGAGTGAGAGATATCAAACAATTTCATCTTATAAAACAACAAACTCTGTCAAAGACAGCTGACTAACCGAGAATCCCCTTGAACATCGAAATCAAAGTACATTGTCGCTTTTAATAATTGCCATTATGTCAGTATGTCAATTTTTTAATGTTAATTAATTTAAAAAATTTTAATTGTCATTATGTTAACCTGTAGGAATTAAAAAAGAAATCTTGTGAAATTGCTACAAGAAAAATTATCTAAGATAATTTCTGATTAAGCTATTAATAAATATTGAGTACAGACTTAGTTTTGTGCAATAGGTTTGTCTGAAATGTTTCATCCCAATCTCATAATGATGTATTTAATTTGTAAAATGCATTGGAGAAACTCTCTCTTTAAATGAATCTTTAAAGACTCTGTGTTAAGTATTATAACTGGTACTGTCCTGTATGTAGTTTTTGCTACTTAAATGGTTACTTAACTAAATGCTATCATGATTAGCAGCTTGTGGAAGGTAAAATAAATTATGTTAAAAGTGTTATGACTGTTTGACTAGTGAAAAAAACATTTCTCAATATCTTAACTAGAAATTACTTCCCGTCTAAGTACTTTGGAAAAATTTGGAAAGTTATGCATGCTTCTTTTTTTTTCCTTCCAGCTTTCCAAACACTTGGCTTAAATTCTACCCTCAGAATTACTTTTGACTTCAGTGAGAGTTATAAACTATCATCTGGGAGAAGTATTTGGCACCTACTTTTCAAGTCTAAAGTTCTCCAGAAATGTTCTTATGAAACATGAATATGATTTTCATCACCCAGTTTTACCTACATAGCATCATATTTTCCTTCACCAGCAAACACTAAGTATTTTATTTTTAACTAGCACAACTATATCTGTATTTGCATGGTACTTTCCAAGTTTCCGAAATAGGCAAGAAATCACAGAATCTAGGCAAAAAACAAAAGGACTTGAGAACTGAATGATAACTTCTGAAAAATAGATTACATACAGAAGTATTTAGTTTTATGCAATAGAGAGTTTTCAAAAAGTTGTATGCCAGTCTAATATGCAGCAGACCAGATTTCTATTTAAACGAATATGGTGATATGTACTTTGTGAAGTGACAATAAATATGATTGAGTCTGCAAGCTTCCATACAAATATCATTTCAGTCAGCCCTCAGGTCAAAGCTGCGGGTAAGTAATTTTATCCCTGTTTTTACAGATAGGCTCGGAGAACATGACTTACACAAGTTATACTTCTAGAAGTGGAATTTATGATTGTCAGTAATGCTTTATTTTTTTGCTATAGAAATTTAAATCACTATGATTACAACCTGATAGAGAATATCTTGTGTCAAATACTCAGAGTATCAGATTATAATTTTAATAAATTATTTACAAAAACATCAGTGCTAAGGAATGCAAAATATTTATTTTTAAGTAGCTGGTAATATTTTATATATATAAATCAATCATATGAATTACTAACAGTGAGTGGCTAAGGATGTACAGCCAAGGGAGGGAGAAGACCTGATTCCCTTGTGGATTTTTTGCTATGTTTATTATTTAAAAAAACAATTCACCAAGACATCACAAGAAAAGAAAACTACAGACCAATAAATATAGAGAGAAAAATCCTCAACAAAATACTAGCAAACACTGAACAAACTAGGAATAGAAGGGAGCTTCCTCCACCTGATAAAGAGCATATATGCAAAACGCAGAACCAACGTGATATTTAAAGGTAAAAGACTGATGCTTTCCCACTAACATCAGGAAGAAGACAAATTGCCATTTTTACTACTCCTGTTCAACATTGTACTGGAGGTTCAAAACAGACAATTTGGCAAGATAACGAAATAAAAGCCATCCAGATTGGAAATGAAGTAAAACTGTCTGTGTTTTCAGGTGACATGATTTTATACATAGAGAATTCTAAGGACTCCACTAAAAGCTTACTAGAACTAATGTACAAGTTCAGCAAGGTTGCAGAGTACAATGTCAATATACAAAAATCAATTTTATTTCTATATATTTGTGATGGACAATCCACAAGTAAAATTAAGAAAATAATCCCACTTACCATAGCATCAAAAAGAATCAAATACTTAAAATAACTTTAACAAAAGAAGTGCAATTCTTATACTCTGAAAACTACACAACATTGTTGAAAGAAATTTTAAAAGATCTAAACAAATGGAAAGACATCCCATGTTCAGGAATTGAAAGATACTATTATTAAGCTGGCAACACTACCCAAATTGATCTACAGATTCAACACAATCACTTTCAAAATCCCAATTGTCCATTTTACGGAAATTGACAAAGTGGTCCTAAAATTCGTGTGGAAATTCAAGGAACCCAGAATAGCCAAAACAATATTAAAAAAGCAGAGTTGAAGGATTTATACTTT
This sequence comes from Equus asinus, assembly GCF_041296235.1. NCBI lineage: Eukaryota > Metazoa > Chordata > Mammalia > Perissodactyla > Equidae > Equus > Equus asinus. The sequence continues at coordinate 141,241,735 of NC_091792.1, forward strand.
CCCTTTTCAAAACTTACTGCAAAGCTACAGTAATCAAGACTGTGTGGTACTGGCATAAAGCAGACATATGGGTCAGTGGACTAGAATTCAGAATCCAGGCATAAACTCTCACGTTTATGGTCAGATGTTCAACAAGAGTGCCAAAACAATTCAGTGGGGAAAAATAACCTTCACCAAATGGTTCTGGGACAACTAGATATCCCCATGCAAAAGAATGAAGTTAGACCCCAAACTTTACAACATATATAAAAATTACCTTAAAATGCATCATAGACCTAAATGTAAAAACTAAAACCACAAAACTCTTAGAAGAAAGCATAAGGATAAATCTTCATGATCTTGGGTTAGCAATGGTTTCTTAGATATTATCTGACACCAAAAGTACAAGCAACAAAAGGAAAAATAAATAAATAAATAGGGGCCGGCCCAGTGGCGCAGCGGTTAAGTGCGCACATTCCACTTCGGTGGCCCGGGGTTTGCCGCTTCAGATCCCAGGTGCAGACATGACACCACTTGTCACACCATGCTGTGGTAGGCGTCCCACATATAAAGTAGAGGAAGATGGGCATGGATGTTAGCTCAAGGCCAATCTTCCTCACCAAAAGGAGGAGGATTGGCAGCACAGGTTAGCTCAGGGCTAATCTTCCTCAAAAAAAAAAAGTAAAATTGATTGTGGTGATGCTTACACAACTTTAAATATGCTAAAAACCAGTGAATATGCCCTTTAAATGAGTGAGTTGTATGGTATGTGAAGTGTATTCTACTAAAGCTGTTAAAAAAAAAGCAGAAAAAAATTAAACTTAAGTTTAGTCAATCAGATGCTTTAACAATCAATGTGATCATAACTTTTATCTTAGTCATATGCTGATATACATATTCCACTGTGGGCAAATAAATTAAAAAAACTCTGTAGAAAATTAGGGAATAGCCGTCACTATGTAGGTGATTTACCCTCTAGCTTGATAGTAAGTTTGATATTATATTTCTGACATAAGATTCCTTACCATTTCAGAAGTGGACTAACTTATTTTAAGATAAAAATAATAGCTGAAATTATTATGTACCAATTTAATCCAAGGGACTTCATTGACATGATCTCATTTGATCCTCCCACACCCCTGCATAGGACTCCTGCTCCTCCTATAATAGCTAGGGGAGCTATGGCCCAGAGCAATTAAGTAACTTTCCTTGGCTCATACTCGAAGATAACAGATACAGCTAGAAGGTGAATGTGGTGGCCTCTTCAGACATTTTTCTCTAACCTGCCCTATGCCGGGTCACTTTCTCCCTCATTACCATCGGAGAATTAAGAACCCAAAGACCTAAGGACTTGTAGGGTAATTGCATAATAAGGATGCTGATATTACCTTGAGGACCTCAGAGTTGGGACACCACCTCTAGGCCACTCCAGAGAGCTGGTGATGGTGGAGACATGGAGTTAGAAAAGGAACTTCCTTATTTGCAAATGTGGAGGAAATGAAGAAATTGAAAAGACCTCAAAGCTTCCTTCCAGCTCTAAAGTTTAGTCAACTTAAGGCTCCACTTAATGGAGGTGAAGGTACCCTGGAATTCAGATACATTAGCTATTTCTTCCTCTCCTGATTTAGTCTTGTCCCAGGCTCCATGATTGAGGTGTCTCCCTCAGGGCTCCAGTGACTTCAATTCCATCAGGAAGTTGTTTTCAGACTTTTTTCCCCTTTAGCTGTACTCTTCTGGCAAAATGCATCCCACCAGAACCATCTTTGCAAATTTAGTCCTTGTATACTTATTTAGAAAGCTTGTCCTCGGGCCTCATATTTAACTTCAGTCTATGCCAAGTCTACTTTCAGCCCTTAGCTAAAATTGCCTTAAATACGTGACAAATCACAAAACTGGTAGGACATTATGATTTATAAAAAGAAATATATTTGGTCTTCACCTCCGTTTCTGGTACAGGGCTCCTAAAACCCTTGGAATTTCCTAAGTAATGATTGTGCTAAAGGAGTCTTTTCTTACGTTAATGAGGTGACTTCTGGACCTAGGGATGGGGCCTGGTTGCCAGTGGAGCCAACCTTGTGGTTAGAGAGTTGGAACTTTCAGTCCCACCCACCCCACTTACGTCCAACCTCTGGAGGTTGAATGAACCGCCAATGGCCAATGATTAATCAGTCATGCCTGTGTGATGAAGCCACCATAAAAATCCAAAAGGATGGGGTTTGGAGGTTGGGCGCTTCCACATGCCACAGTGCTGGGTCCCAACTCCACGAGGGCAGAAGCTCCTTTGTTCAGGACCTTGCCCTGCGTATCTCTTCACCTGGCTGTCGATTTGTGTCCTTTAATATCCTTTGTAATAAACTGGCAACCTAGTGAGTAAATGGGTCTCGTGAGTCCTGTGAGCTGCTCTAGCAAATTAAACCCAAGGATGGGGTCATGGGAACCTCTAATCTGTAGCCCGTCAGTCAGAAGCACAGGTAACAACCTGGGCTTGCAATTGGCATCTGAAGTGGAAGGCAGTCTTGCAGGACTGAGCCCTTAACCTGTGGGATCTGATGCTACCTCCAGGTAGACAGTGTCAGAATTGAGTTGAATTGTAGGACTCCCAGCTGGTGTTGGAGAACTGCCTGGTGGTGAGGAAAACCCCGCTACTCAAACACACACACACACACACGTTGGAAATTGGGTCCAGAACTATTTTAACTGCTTTATTTTTTTAATTTTATTAATTTTAGAATGGGTAATATGTGCACATGGAGCACAATTTAAAATTTATAGGAGGGAACGCACATTAGGTTTTCAGATTCAGCAGATAAAAATATAGGACACCCAGTTACAGTTGAACTACAGATAAACAACAAATAAAATTTTAGCATAAATTTGTCCTATGGAGTATTTGGGATATACATATACTAAAAATTCTTTGTTGTTTATCTGAAATTCTGATTTAAGTGGGCATCCTATATTTTAGGACTAAATGCAGAGAAAAATAAGATTCCCTCTGGCTGTGTTGCCCTCTCAGAAGAAAATCCTATTACCAGTTTCCTGAATATCCTTCCAGGGATATTCCATAATCAACTTTCTTTTACAGCAAAGCTATCAAACCCCAGCACAAAATAGAATCTGAAAAAAAGGATCTAAACTGGGGCTGGCCCCGTGGCCGAGTGGTTAAGTTCGTGCGACCCGCTGCAGGTAGCCCAGTGTTTCGTTGGTTCAAATCCTGGGCGCGGACATGGCACTGCTCATCAAACCACGCTGAGGCAGTGTCCCACATGCCACAACTAGAGGGACCCACAACAAAGAATATACAACTACGTACCGGGGGGCTTTGGGGAGAAAAAGGAAAAAAATAAAAATCTTTTTTTTAAAAAAAAAAGGATCTAAACTGAATATAATGATGTCTGTGTTTTTAATTTGAACTCGTAACAGCTACTAAAGGAAACTACGGGAAGCCATGCAATGCACAGGGGACGGATTTCAGTTCATACCAACTGGGTGACCTTGAGTACGTTCCTTACCTTCTGGGATCATGTGCAAAAGGAGGTTAATATTAATACTTAACTCATATGTTTGTAGTAAATAATAAGTAACACATGTAACATGTATACAGAATGCCTGGCAAGGTAGGCGTCAGATAAGCAGAGTCCCCTCCCTATTTGGATGGCTTAGGGTATTCATCTGTAACTTTCTTAAGAAGTTCATCATGAAAGCCCCTGTCTGAAACCATAGACCAGATAAACTGAGTCTGTCTCAGCATAACCTTCTAAATCTGTCATCAGGTAACTAAATTGTCTCCTTCTAGCCTCTACTCCACCAAATATTTACATCATTCAGGGCTCTGATGGCTCAATTTATCCTATGCTACTTTCCCCTGTCACCCACTGATTCAAAAAGAAATATTTACTGAACACCCACTATGAGCCAGGCACTGTTCTAGGCACTGAGGGGACAGGTTTGAACAAGTAAGACCACTGCTCTCGGGGGATTTGTGTTGAAGGATGGAGACCGCTCTAACACTGTGTAGATACCAAGGTCTTTCAAAAGTATAGACTTGGATATTTCTCCCTTTCTTTGGTAAAGTCTACATGGGAAAAGGAAAGTGACGGGCATTCAAATTCTGAGTGCCAATTATAAATGGGCAAAGCCTCATACCAACTATTCACATTTATAATCCACTCCCCACTCCAGACAGACAGACACACACACACACAAACATACATCCACTGCTAGGAGTTGGATGTTTTTTATTCCTATTTTATAGGTGAAGAAAGTGAGGCTCCAAGTGTAAGTGATTTGCCCAAGGACACTCAGGGCCAGAGTGGACAAACCAGATTTGAAGCCATCTTTCTGCCTCCAGGTCAAGAACCTTTTTACTTAAACCAGTTAACCTATATTTCATACCATTCCTACTCCTCCAAAAACCTTGCTTCTCCATTAAGAGGTTTTTATTTAAAAAAAAAAACAAAACAAAAAACTGTGAAGGGAGTTGGGGTATGTTGAGGAAGTTTGGCATAAATGTTTCAGCATCGTTAAGAAATTACAATATAATAACTTCCCACTTCACTTTGCCTGTTAGGTCACATATTATCAGAGCTAATATTCAGAAATAATTATCTATTTGTAATGGGAGTGATTAGTAAATTATATTAAAAGCAATCTTAACTATCTTTTCTGAGAAGCTGCTTGTTGTTTGCCAGAATAAGGCAATTCCTGTCTGTATATTATAAAATAAGTACAATGTACATGAAGAAAATCTTTTTCCTTTGTTCCTCCCAGTGAAATGATGCATTTTCACGATGATTAAAAGCAAAACAGGCTAAAATGCTATATTAGTTCTCAAAAATTTCTCAGAATGGTGTATTAAAACTGAAACTGAAACATTACGGAGGTGGTAAAATCTATTCACATTCAATTATTTATGTGCAGAAAAATATTAGATACCATCAGTGTCTGCAGATCTAGACTATATGTTAATAATGGTATTGAAAATAAGCATGAAATTTAGGGTGAATCCTTTAGATGAGGGTCTTCTTCTAAACAGGCTTAGAAGGGTTGAGGAATTAGTAGACCCTTAAAATTAACTGAGGTATAAAATGAGAGACACCTAAGATATTATCAGATTAAACTTTGCTAAGAAGATAAGAATCATTTTGCAATGTGACTGGTTTCCATCCTCTTAGTCGACTCTCCCTCCGCTGCCCTGACCCTAGGTGATCTTTTGAAATATAAAGCATTTATTTTCTTGCCTCATTCCTTTTTTGGAGTTCTTTTCTTTCATTTTTTTTTGGGGGGGCAGGAGGGAAATGTAATCTTTCTATGGGACAGGTTGCGTGTTTTGAGGTACTAATCCAGCTTTCTCTGTCCTATGTTTTCTCTTGGAAGTCTAGATTTTACATGACTCTAAAATGGTTAGTCTTAATTCGACTTAAATTTATTTTACAGGTTTACTTCTTAAAAGTGCTTTTTCAGAATGTTACTTTGTATTTCAATAACTCCACTGGTCTTTCTGCCTCGAAAATTTGGATTTTCCTGACTTAGTGACATCATTTTTCGTGTTGTCCATTGCTGTCCTCTCAGCAACCCCCTCCTCCCAAATCAGTCTCCACTGGTAATAATACCTAACTAATGTGTTAAAAGAACACGCTTGTCAAGCATACTGCTTTGAACTTGAGTTTTATAGGAACTTTCAAGCCAGGATGTTTCCTCAAATTACGGTTATATTGAACAAATATTAGTTATTAAGAAGATCCTTTTAAAACCTCTTCTTCCTCTTCATCCACTGTAGAGGGCTTGGTTTCCTTTGAAGGCACACAACTAGTATGGAATTTAGCTTTGCCCATCTCGTGCAAATCCCCTGTAGGGTTTGTAAAACTGCAACCCATAATCCCCTCTTGAAAAAACACACTGATTATTTGTGCTTATGCTAGTTCCAAATATTACAATAGTTTCTGGATTTTTGCCACATTCCTCTCTAGATGGTCATTTGGGAAACTTTGTTTATAATGTGTGTTTTGAATGAAATTTTAAAATTCCAAGACCACAGGAAGTAAGACTCAATTGTGGGTTAAACCTAATTTTGCATTTTTTCAAAGAGGCCCTACATAGATTACAACAATAGCAAACGTTGAATAGAAAATGAGAGAAGGTATGTTTTTTCCAAGGATTAGCGACTGAAAGAATATATGAGAAAGCACGCTATTTCCAAGGAGTAGGGAATGTTTTCAAAATGGCCTACAGGATTCAGTTGATGGTTTAGGAGAATTGAAACTTTAAGCTGTTTTACGGATATAACAGGAGAGACATTTTCTTTAGTAATTGTGCTAATTGTGATTTTAAAACCAGAGACAAAACAGGGAATTTAAACATAGCACACATACCAGCCCTCTTCCCACCCCCAACCCCTCCCCCAAAAGAAAGTAGTTAAGTTCAGGGGGATAAACAGTATAACAGCAATTTTTTTTAAAGGCAACATTAAAAATATAAAAGCTCCTCTGGGACTTCTTCCTTCTTATAAAATCTAGTGTTCCCCCTCATACTCTGTTTATTTTAGAAGTTGATAAAGACCCTCGGAGATTTTAGGACAAAATGAATTTTTCTTAAGTGTAAATTAAGGTTTCTTGCATCTGATTACAACTTCAGGAAGTTTTTTAACTTTATAAATGACAGACTTAATAAACCAGTGTCTGACTGTAGGTGTTTTATGCTCTGTCTCTTTTGCCTGTTGCCTCTTGGATGTACTGCTTTACCCTCCACTGCTTATAAAACCCAAAACTGTGAACACAATAGGCAACACACGTAAGTTAAGGCCAGCATCCTCTACCAACGTTCTCATTCACTACAAACTGATGGATTTGTCAAGATGTTTCAGTTTACATTCTCCCTGTAAATCACACACACACACACACGCACGCACACACACACACCAGTAATTTCTATGACATAACCTTTCTGGAATTCTATAAACACAGGATATGCAACATGGGTTAACCACTTGTCTAGGAAAGAAAATAAGCAGACAGTTGCCCACAGAACACATCTTACATTTGGGCTTCTACGTATGCCAAGAAAGTGATCCAAGAAAGTGATCGCTTTGAGTTCCTGCCTGAATAATAACAGGACCTTGAAAGCACTATTGCTATTTTAAATGGATGTTGCTTGTTAACAGAATGCAGAATGAATTATGGCCTCTGTATTAAGCTCTTGCTTTTATTGTTGACCTTGATCTTTAGAGAGGGTGTGGTAGCCAGCCAACTGCAAATATAAAGCTTATATTAGGTACAAAGGAAAATATTCTACTTAGAAAAAAATAGAATATAAACATTAATGTCACTGGTTAAAATAAAATCATTTGTTATTCTTCAAGGTAAAGAAAAAGATATCGATAGTTCATATCTGGCAGCTTCCTTAAAACTTTTACACAACAGAGTGGAGAATAAATGAGTAAATAAATGCCCTAAGTGTTGCCCTTCTTCGCTAAGCCACTCGACAGATACTGGGCCTGAATACTATCATCCTAACATGGGGACACCATCCGCAGCTTTATGCTTAGCAGCCATATTCAACAGCGGAATGTTAGGCACAACTCTACTGCCAGCTACCTAGTCCCGAAAAAAAAAACCCCAGCATTGTTAGAGGTGGGATAGGTAGGGATGTGACTGACAACCCTGTGTCCCTGTAATTCTAGTGGGAGATCACTGTGCTAAATATTAGCAACTTTCCATTCTACAGAAGCAATGACATCAGGAAGTTGTGATACTACTGGTTATCACAGAAACTGCTAGTTCAAGGAGTCCAATTAGTTCCTCTAAACTCCACTTAAGACAGGTCCAAAAGAGGACTTTTCTCTCCATTGTAACCTTAAGGGCTCATTTGGCCGCATTAATTCAGATGCTATTAAAGCAGTTTTAGATGGGAAAAATCTACTTTCTCAATTACTGATATTGAATAGGCATTGCAGGAGTGAGTGATTTACTGTGGTTATATACAATTATACAATTCCTCTAGTTTCACCCCCTGGGATCACTCTACAGCATCACAATCTGAGTGTGAACCCAGCAGAAGGGCTCAGATTGTGGAGGCAGTGAATCCCTTAGGAGGCTCCTTTTTTCCCTTTGAACATCCTTGAATCATACGATTATTGGACAAGCAGGGACCAAGCTACTGAAGATCCACAACCATCACCCCTCCTCCAAGCCCCAAATCAGACCCATGACTGATTCCTGGATGTAGCATGGACAACAGGGGTGGAAGGGATCTCCAGCAGCCTTGCCTTTTTCACAGAACCGATTCTGAGAATTGGGTGTAGTAGGATAAAGTGTGCTGTTGGAATCCCTACATGTTCTTTTTCCTTATCTACTACTATCAGCATTTTCCTTTCACTCCCATCTCAACAATGTTCTGGTCCTGCACTCTGTTGCATCAGAGCCCAACTCTCTGCATTCTAAAAAGACAACTGCTAGCCAGATAAAGCAATTCATACTGTGAATAGGAGAGAAGCACTCCTCTTCCCCACACACGTGTGCGTGCACACACACACACTCACACCCTTTCTTCCTGGATGGCAGCCATACTTGTGGTCTTGCCCAACAAAATCATTCTGATGGAGGAAACGTAAGCCTAATGGAAGACGAGAAAGATGGTCTCGTCATTTCTCTATTTAAATATTTTCAATTATTTATAGTGCTTCATCCCAAAACCCAAAGCTAGTCAGTCCAGAGGAAATGTCTAGAAGGGATTATTCCTAGGAAGGGCAACACTCACCCAGGTGCTCAGTGGTGCATCCTTGATCCCTCTCTTTCCATCATCAACTCTGTCCAATCCATCGGCAAGTCCTGTTGGTTCCATCCTCAAGCTATGCTCCGCATCTGGTGATTTTTACCGTCTCCCACTACATCCTAGTCCAGGGCACCAGCACTTCTCTCTAGGTGCCTGTATTACCTTCCAACCTTCTCTCTTTTTCTTCTCTAACTCCACCCCCTACAATCCATTCTCTACAGGATATCCCAGAGTGATCTCTTAAAAATGTAAATCAGATCATGATACTCTTAAATTTAAAACTTCCATACACACGTCTACTATTTTTGTTATTCCTCGAGCATTTTGTCCTCATAATTAGCATTGAAAATCCTTTACCAAAAAGGCTGTGTGGTGTCTTACAGGAAACAAAGAAGCAGGGAGCTGAGGGCACCACCTTCCAGACACAAGAGAAAGGGTGGATGGTGACAGCTAGCCAAGGGAAGAGAGCTAGCAAAGCCCGCGGGGCCTGCAGCCAAGGAAGAAATGCTGAGAGCTGACTGGCCTGAGGAGGGGCCTGACTGGCTTAGGAGGCCCTGTGGGGCGGGGCTTCTGCCCACCTCTCCAGCCTTTCCTCCCACTCTCACTCCCCTCCCTGTGTCCTGTGCTCCAGCTATATCTAAACATCTTTTGTTCCTGAATGCAGGAATACCTACTCACCTCGCCACTCATTATCTCTGCTGAGAAGGGCTTTCACCAGCTTTTCTTCCCTGTAAATATTTATTCAGCTCATACAATTGCCCAGAATACATATCCCCCACCACGAGTTAACCTCTTAATTTTCTTCCCTTCCTCTGAAGTTTGTGCAATTGTTGAGCCTACTCTTTCACTCTAAATGACAACTTTGTGATAACATCTTTCAGTAGTTTTCCGTATGCCGTGAAAATTAATATTTATAATTCTATTTGCTGTGTAAGACTATAATGAATAATGTCCTCTTGAATAGAAAAGGCAAATAGACCTCGAGAGTGCAGATGTTAACCCATGAACCAGAAGAGAATCTACATTGCTAGTCATTCTGACAAATAGTTTCTCCACTCTGACTACCTCCTTTTCTGGACTCTGGATTACTGCACAAAGCCTAACACTCATGTCTCTCTACTTTTTTCCATTCACATGAATTTTGTCTCTGCAACGCTTCTCAACCAGGTATTCTAGAATTATAGATAATGAACTGAAAGCAAAGTCTTGTAAGTAAATACATATTTGCTGAGGACACATAAACAGTGTTCAAGGAGAATGCTTTTTGTTTTTTTAAATAAAGGCTTATTTACTTTATTATCTGTCTACTTTCTTGAAGGAAGACCAACTGGTCTAAATTAATAAGGGCTATTAATTGTTATGTATTTCATTTACAATTCTTTCCTAGAAGGAGGATTCCCATTAATAAATAGAAACATTTATAAGTACTGTAATATCTACTTTTGGGGAATATTTAGGGTGTATTTTTCAGCTAACTGGAGAGACCCTGACAGAGCCGGAGCCCTTGACAGAAGGCACAGTATTAGTGAGCTAAACTTGAGTTCTTTTATGGCAAGACTCAACAGCTGCTTGCACCTGCCTTAACTTTTTTTTCAGGCTAAAGTTATCTATTCCAGGATCCTATGTCATGCAGTATAAAGCTTTGGTTTCAATCAGTCACTAACACAGGAGCTTGGATATATTTGAAATTCCTTTTGGGGAAAAAATTGGGCAAGGTTTTTGACAGCATTGCCTCTCACATCCAGGCCAAAGTGGGCTGGCTCTCCATGGAGACAAGCATGTACACTGGCCTCTCACCCTTAAAGTTGCAGAATCATAGCATTTTGGCCCAAAAAGAGACTTTAGAGTTCATGTGGTCCAACTTACTTATTTTACATTTTTCTATAACATTTTATTAGAATTCCTTGCTCCCTTATAGCAGATATCCAAAGCCTCTAATTTAATTGACAATATAGAACATTTGTATTACAGGTGCCTGTTAGAGGATGTCAAGACAAAGAAATAGGATCTAGCAGCTCATTCAAGGACTCTCAGTTACAACTCTTGATACTTAAGAGATATCCAGCAGACAGATTAACCATTCATTTATGCATATTCTCCAAGTTCCATCCCTTAATTTGGTAAAGAAATTAGAAGGCAACGTGCCTGGGCCACATTCATTAGCCTCCTGCTCAAATAAATTCCCCAAGTTAAAGGTGAGGTATGTCCCCTGTTTATATATAGGGTGGGTATGGGAATATCTTTTGCACAATCACCCTTGAGGATATTGACCACAGTGTCAAGTGGCATTATCCCTACACAGATCCCTGTGATAAATTCCTTCTTGAGTTTAGTTTCAGGCAACGATAACACGTATGCTCGCTCTTGTCAGAAAGTGAAACCCCTGCAACTTATCACATTTCTCTTTTCACCTTCGCTGCCAGAAAAATATGAACGAAATTTGTTGCCAAGTGTTGTAATCTGATCAACTCTGGTGCCTAGCAGTATTTTCTCCTTCTGCTTTCTTCTTAAATATTTTATTTGTAAACTACCTCAAATAATTTTAGACGTATGTAAGTTGACAATAAAAATTTTAATTAAAGAAATGAAATGAGTGAAAACAATTGGTCGGTAGTAAGAGCAGTCAAACTTGCCAATGACACTTGGCCATGCACAGACCTTTCTGCCAATTTTCCCATTTGCAGGGTAGTGAAGAGATCTTGTGTTTCGTGACAGAAAACCAGGGCTTAATCCCCAGCTATACAACTTAATTGCTGAATAACGAAAGTCACCCAGCCTCCATTTCCTTGTTTCTAAATGGGGATATTAAGCTGTTGATCCACTGGGTTGTTGTGACAACCAAACGAGAAACATGGGGAGAAACTTTCTAAACAGTGAGTCACTCTAGAAATGTTCGTTGTTATAACTTCCATACTGTGTCTTGCAGTGCTGACCTACTTGACTTTAACCAGTACATGATGTTTGTGGGAGTTTTAAAATAAGCTCACAAATTCACAGATAAATTCACAAATTCATTGATACTTCTCCTTTTAAGAGGTGAATCCTAATTTCTCTCCCCTAGAGTTTGGGCTGTATTTAGTAACTTGTTTCTAAGCGAATAGAATGTGGCACAAGTGACACTGTGTGACTTGTGAGACTGGGTCATGGAAAGCATTGCGGCTTCCTCCTTGCTCTCACTCTTAGATCACTCATGACGGGTTAAGCAACTGCCAGACCATGAGGACGCTCAAGCGGCCATAAGGGGAGGTCCACGTGATGAGCAGCTGAAGTCTCTTGCCAACAGCCATGTGAGTGTGCCATCTTGGAAGCTGACCTTTTGGCCCCAGTCAAGTCTTCAGAAGCCTGTAACCCCATCCAACTTCTCAGCTACAAATTCCTGAGAGACTTCAAGCCAGAACCACCTGGCTAAGCCACTACTGGATTTCTGACCCTCAGAAACTCAGTAAAAGAATAAATGTGTATTCTTGCTTAAAGCCCCTAAATTTGCGGGTAATTTGTTACACAGCAATAGATAACTAATAAAATGTCCATAGTTATCTATCTATCCTCTTGGAGAACACTGAGGACAGAGAGAAGAACTTACTCTTCCCAGATGTTATTAAAGGAAATTCAAGCACTCCAATATCTTAGAACCATTGTTTTGGAAATCACCTCAGAGTCATGTGCAGTTCCCTCGTTTTGCAGAGGAAAAACTGAGAAGGCGAGATGTTCAAGGACATTTAAATGAATGGCAAAATTAGGGCGAGACCCTTCTCTGGTCTTCTTCTTTCATTTGATGTCATCTTTCTTTTTTCTTCTTTTTTTAATGGTCTGAAAAGCTTCTCTATTTTTGAGAACTAGGAACAATGGAATGGTTCAAACTCAGTACTTTCTTTCTGCCTTTGCTTTTTTCACCTGAAAATGTACCAACCAGTCATTTTTAATTTACGACACTTTTCTACAAAAGAAAGCGTGCCCCTCACATGAGAAAATTGCTCAAAATGGGAAAAGGTTGACGTGAACACCCACTGTTTGTAACATACTGTACAGAATCAAAGAAAATTAACTAAGCCCAAATTCCAGCCCTTAAAGTTTTCACAGTCTGGTAGGGACAGAATGTTCTAAGTGCAGTCAGGACAATTAATTGTGGGATATCAAGGAACAGAGAGATCATGGGTGGGATAGGAAAACATATCTGGCCAAGAGCCCACAGTATGTGTTCTGTAGTCACTTTTCCTGAGTGATGTCTAAAGCCAGTCTTCGAAATTAACATGCTGGAATGAAAAAAAAATGTTTTAAAGATTTTTTAGAATAAACTCTTAAATGCACTCAGTGGGTAATTTTATTCATATTTTCAACAAACTACTCTTGAGCATCAGGCACTGTGCTAGGCTCTGGGCATACACATAATAATTTGTATTCATATAGGGATGGCTCTAGAATTTCTGTGTAAGATAGGGTTAAGGAGGTAGCAATCTGGTTGGAAGATGGTTCTGGGGATTTGTCCGGATCCTACACTTGGTAACATGTCACTTTTACATAGGGGTTTAGTGAGGGATTCAGAGTTGATGGCAGTCATGACTCTTGGAGCAACTAATATATATATATATATATATATATATATATATATATATATATATATATCGATAGATAGATAGATAGATAGATAGATATGTGACAATGCTTATTTTTGGTGCCAAATCATACCCCTCTCCTTTCTGTCACATTCTCTCTTTTCCAACTGTGTAAAGAACCAGGCTGTAATATTTACTTGCTAAAAGTTCCAGGCAGAGACATCTTGGAGCAAACTCTCTGAAATGACAGTGGGAATTTTACTATATCAACTGATAGAGATACAGCTGGTCCTACACAGTGGACGCATATGGTGGCAGATGCTATCAGTTCCGGATCACCAGAGCCTGGGTATACCATGGTAGAGGAGGAGATGTGGGGGTTTAGAATAGTTGTTTGGGGATGTGGCTGCTATGCAGAAATGCCTTTCCAGAGTCTGGACACTGAGATACATGTTTGAAGGAACGTTTAAGCTTAACCTTTTCCAGAGATGGAGGCCACACAATAGGCTTTCCCATCCCAAACCAAAAGGAGAAGAAAGAGAGTTGATGCAGACCGGATACGATGCTTTGGTGTACTCTAAATTTAGTAATGTCAGTTTCTCATCAAATAATTGTTAGTCAGTGCAAAGTCAAAATTTATTTCCACTAAGTATGAAGCCGGGGGCTGAAGAATCTGAATTACAGTAAGCGGTTGGTAGGTGGAAGACAGCCTTTAAAAATCCAACAACACAACTCTGAAGGAACTACAGTACAGCTTCTTCTAACAATGAGGGTGAAGTCAGTAGCCCTGAGTTTTGTAGCTTTTTTCCTCTTCACTCCTTGTTTCTCACTTCGGGATTTTGCAGGTAACATAACATATCACAATAAAATAAGTACTATTAAAAAGTACTTTCCAGTTTGAGAGGCACTTTTAATAATCATTACCATATTTAATCCTGTAATTTGTATATATCGATTAATTTGGATGTTATGAGAAAATAGAGACTTGGTGGTTCCGTGACCTGCCCAATATCATTTACCTCTAACTTAAATCTTCTGGACACCTTACCAAACCACAAAACTCACTGTATTAAAAAGCTTATTTAAATGCACTCAGTAGAAAAGAACAGAAAATTAGTAATTTCTGACTCCTTTGCTTTAAAAAATCCTATGACCCATCTTTATTAAAAAAATGAGCCTCCACTTAAAAACAAAGGAGCAATATTTTCCCAGTCTCAACTAAATATTTCCTTCTATTGTAATATTAAACTATTGTGAAATATATCAAGCTCATTTGATACTTCATAATTTAAATTTCTTACATGCTTATTTGAATATGAAATGTATCATTCAGCTCTCTCTCTCTCTGTCTCACACCAGTTTATTTTGTTTTTCTCCTCAGATGATTTTGTTTCATGTTCCCATATTTAATATTAAACTGGAAATTAAAATTCAAGTGCGATCTCATAGTACTGTGGGGATTTTAACATGATGTTGGCAGTTTATCCCAGAAGAAAGAAATGCACCGGACATGGACATGTTCCTTTACAAGGATTTATTTCTCTTGGTGACCTGATCCTACCGTCCATAGCAAAATTCCTTTTTGGATGATTCATAGGCAAGATTTACATTAGCAAAAAGAAAAGGAGGATTAAGGATGGAGGCAATTATTTACGTCTCGTAGAATCCTTTGAGAATTTGATAAAACTATGACCCTCTGCGTAGATAAACACATACATGTAAAGTTGGCATGAAAATCTGTGGGGGGAGGTCCTCCTTGATCTAGATAATTTGGAAAGGATGAAGCACTTTCTTTGAAAAAGCTCCATAAATCAGATAGAAAAGAAGGATTAAATTAGAACAAAAGGATTTTAAGAAATAACTTTATAAGACCAAGACTAAGAACTGCCAAATTAGCATAACTCTTCTGCCCAGACATCAAGAAATTAGAACTCCAGCATCTATGATTATTTATATGCAGCTAGTTGAAGACGGGGGATAGACCTATTGGATAATTCTATCTTTTTGATTTGCCTATTCAGAAGATAAAAATACATCTTGCTTATGTTATTTTTTCGTTGGCTGCTCAAAGCAACGCACAGAATGTAAATCTTTTTCAAATACTAAATATTTTAATATTATCGTAATAAACAAGTTGGAGAGAATTTTAAAGATGATATAGTAGAGTAGTTTCAAACTTTTTTTTTTTAAGCAATGGGACTCTCAGCAGTATCCTAAAATATAACAGATTAAAATGGCATTTTTAGTGTAAATTGTTTTTCACATGTTAAAATTAAAACAACTTATTATAATGTCATTCCAAGAGGCTGTTTTTATTTAACACAAACATTTAGAAATAAAGCCTAATGGGAAATAGTTACAGCATCATCATCCAATGTGTTTCTGTGTTTAGTTTTGGTTACTCAATAAATATCAAGAAAATTCAGATGTGGATACAACTCATCCGAGTGTACATGTTCTTTAAAAATTTTTCTTTTTGAGGAAGATTAGCCCTGAACTAACATCTGCCACCAATCCTCTTCTTTTTGCTGAGGAAGAGTGGCCCTGAGCTAACATCCATGCCCATCTTCCTCTACTTTATAAGTGGGATGCCTGCCACAGCATGGCTTGATAAGCAGTGTGTAGGTCCACACCTGGGATCTGAACCAAAGAACCCCGGGCCACCAAGGAGGAGCATGCGAATTTAACCGCTGCACCACCGGGCCAACCCCTAAAAATTTTTTTATTGTTATAAAATATATATAACATAAAATTTCCCATTTTAATCATTAAGTGTAAAATTCAGTGGCATTAGGGACATTCACAATGCTATGCAACCATTACCACTGTCCATTTCTAGAATTTTCCCATTACCCTAAACCATTTGATTTTTTTTTTTTAAGGTTTTCCAGTTCACTTTTAAAATTAACTTATTCCATTGTTCTCTTTTAGGAAGATTCACATTAGAAAGACACATGAATTATCAGCTGCTTAATCCACATTACTAGTGAGAAATAGCTGTTTTCAGAGTATAGGAAATATTAAGACTAGGAACTCCTGACATGGATTCTTCATCCCACCCCTGCCCGCCCCATCCATGTATCACAGCTCATCCGGAGCAGGACCCCCCAGGAAGACTCTATCCTGATTGTGGGGCCACTTCGTGCACTCTTCTCACTAAAGACAGAATGAAGGCCTCTGGAAAATGCCTTGTCTGGCATTAATCAAACCATTTGCTTTTAATAACCAATTTCCAAACACTAAAAAATGAAATTTGAATCAAATGTTTGCAAAGCTCCTAAAGCACTTTCACAGAACAATTTACAAAGTATGGTCTGCTCAGTTATCTGAGGCACAGAGAATGAATTGACCTGGACAATTGCCACTGTCCACGATTGTTAGGCCAGGGCAAGGATGGGGCTCTCCTTGCCAACAAACAGTGCTGATTTTTCTATTCTACCCTGCTATCCCGAGTAGCAACATCTCTTTATAATTCTAGTCCTCAAAAGACAGTTTGAACTCATGAAAACCCTTTTACCTCTCTCTACTGGAAAATGAGAAGTTCAAATGTGCATGCAAAAACCTGCCATCTTCTTGGGAGGTTTTACTGAAATTTATCACCACTTGTCTAGTCTGGTCTTAGAATCATCCTAAATTAAAAGCAAGTCTAAGCGACTACAGCAATTGGTGTAAACATTTCAAAAATCATTTGCAGAACAGCCTGCAATGTGAAACTTGTCTTCTTGTGTAAGTGGCCCCTCCATGCTTACAGCTAGGCTCAGATCCCCACTGCCCTCGACCCCACCCACCTTTCTGTTCAATCAGGTTAAATTTACTGATATTGGTTAAGAACTACCAGAACTAACAGACATTTATCACAAACAAAGACTTAAACATATTTTGAGTACCTACTATGTGACAGGCAATTGTGCCTCTATTAGTAAATTCATTTCAGCATTCCAGATTGCCTACATATATATTTGTTCATTTGTTTTTTTTTGAGGAAGATTAGCCCCAAGCTAACATCTGCTGCCAATCCTCCTCTTTTTGCTGAGGAAGACTGGCCCTAAGCTAACATCTGTGCCCATCTTCCTCTACTTTATACGTGGGACGCCCGCCACAGCATGGCTTGCCAAGCAGTGCTTAGGTCCGCACCCAGGATCCAAACCTGTGAATCCCTGGCCACCGAAGCGGAACATACGAACTTAACCACTACACCACTAGGCTGGCCCCATATATATTTGTTCTTTAAATTGCCCTCTGCACTGGTTTGAACATCTTTCTGTTTCCCTCATGAGTTAGTGAGCTAAATAAAGTCTTTTAGCACCTAGTCGTTTTACATTTGTGTGAGAGTCGTAACTTTGCGTTTTTGAAAATTATATTTTGGTACCTTATCTTTACATGAAAAATTGAAGGTGAATACGAGGCAGATGTGATAAAGTAACTCAAAAACAAAGGCAGCACAGAAAGGGTAAACGGGCAGAATCAATGAAGCGCTGTTAATTAAAACGTCAAAGCCTTGGCATTCTCATTCACAATACTACATACACAGTAGGTGCTTAATGAGTAATCAGGAAAGGAGCTAGCTCAGAAAACAAGATATATACATGAAATAAGCAGCAACTAGGAAAAAGAACATGAAGATGTCATGCACAAATAACTTGTGGAGATGATTTAGATGCTGAATCCAATTTTTAAAAGCATGACAGAAACCCATGGGGAAAAGTAATACATTTAAACACACTAATCACACCAGCAAAATCCTTCTTCTGGGCTTTTGGGGCTAGAGAGGGTCAGGAGGGCGTTTCTTTCAGGGAATAACGTGAGCCCATGCGTACAAACTAAGTCTCCCTTCTGCTAATGCTTGCCATCTTTTCCTCCACCACTGCCATCCTACATAGTTTTAAATCCTGCAAAAGAGATGGGCAGGCCCCTCCACCCCTGTAAGGCCGTGTGCCTTTCACAGCACGCTCCTCACAAATCCTATTTTCCATGACGCTGACTTGGCATTGCACCCATAGCTTGGCCACGCTGACACTCTCAGGGGTAACCCACAAGGGCCATGCATTGGAAAACCCAGGCCCGGGGGCCCTCACGTTTGCAGCCTAGTCCTGGACCCAAGACAGGAGAGAGGCCCTTGTCTGGTGGTGTAGAGGTGGAGCAGAGGCTCCTAAATCATAAACTCAGGAATTCCATAAATGTTGGATTTTTTCATGAGTGCTAGTGTTACAGAGAGGGATCAGAGGCCAATTTTCACAAGTTTGGCTTTTTGACTTATAGAAGACTATGTAGCCCGATGATTCCGTACCAGCAAAATAGAATATCATCTTGCCAAAAGGAAAAAAATTTCAAATGTGATTTCATAGGTTGAAGAAGGAAGATACTGTTTGACTCTGCCTTTGCTGGAAGGGAAGCAAAGAAAGATTTCTTTGCTAAATAGCCTTTCTCTGAACATACAAGGACACTAAACCTAATACCTTCAGTTGGGCTATTTAAAGTTTTTTCTCAACACAGTATGTGCTCAACTAAACATCAGACAATCAAAGCCGCTACTCTAGATCTGATGTCACGGTGAAGCAAAGACTTGTTTTCTCACTCCCATTTCAGTGATTCTCAACATTTCACACACAGCATTTAACCAGCAAACCCAGGAAAACAAAAAAGTAACTGACAAGAGACAGCATTCCAGTGTATTCACAAGAAAGCAAGTACCATCCTGAACCCAAGGCAACTTTAGATTTTCCATAGATTGCATTTTAATAGACTTCTGTGGATTGTGTCATTTCAGTGAAGCAATTTCACTGGAGCACGTAGCCTCCATCCTACACCCAGCCAGCCTCACCCAAGCAAGAACCCTTAGCCTCCAGAGCTCATCGAGCACGCTGCAATTTCCAAAGCTTTGTTTTAGTCACCTTAAAGCAAAGTGTTTTAAATCAGAGACTTTAAAAGTAGACACTTTAAATTTACAACAGCTTCAAAGTTAGCATGTCACTCAATATCTCTTTTGAGCCATAAATACTGTGTGGTTTGGAGAGGAGGGGACACCTGTGACATGTCAAGATACCTCTTGCCCAGGTGGTTTTCCTTCAGACCACTGACTTGACATGTTGCTTAACCACACAGTGAGTCATGTAATCTTCCTGGGTTTTAATTTTTTCTTCCAGAGTTATTAATATTCATTCCCTTCCTACCCCACTGGGCTGTTGGGAGGAGTAAGCAGAATCATAGAACACTAGGTCCCGCCTCTTCATTTTCTTCATAAGGAAACAGGTACCCACAGAGATTCAGAGTCTTGCCTAAAGTTACACAGCCAATGAATGATAGAGCTGCGATTTGAATCCAGGTCTTGTGCATTTTAACTGAGTCTGCTTAGGATGCCAAATTACCAGGTTTTGTACCAAACAGAAGTCAGGGAACCAATGACAGCATCGTGGAAAGAGCACACGTAGAGAGTCAGCCATCCCTGAGGTCGTCTGCCACTTACTCTTTGTGTGACCTTGGGCAAGCATGCGAACTTCTGATGCCTCCATTCTTCATTTAGGAAATATCGACGACACCTAACTCACCAGTTTGTGGTAACCATTAAGTGGCAATGTAGCCAACTCCCCATCACTCAAATGCCATCTTCCTCCATGCCTTCTAATCCCCTCCTTCCCGCCTCGGTGCTTTAGAAAGATTCTCCTCCATCAAAAACCATACCTTCTCATATCTTCTTTCTAGTTTCAGAAATTCTCTAAATTCATTCATTACTCAACAAATCCTTATTGAGCACCTACTATATACCAGACAATGATCTAGTTGCCAGGGGTGTAGCAGTGAATGAGGGAGCCCAATTCCTGAGCCTCGGAGTTTCCAGTCTAGAGGAGGAGGGGATGTGTGGGCTGGGAGAGGTGGCAGAAGACAAGAAAATAAAATGAAGTAAATCGTAACATATACATAAAGCGTGTTAGGAGGTAATAAGTGTTATGGAGGAAGATAAAGCAGATAAGAGGGTGGCACAGGATCCATCAGCGTGGGGACTACATCTGTGGTCTCTGAGAAGGAAACATCTGAGCAAAGACTCACAGGCAGCAGGGGAGTGGATCAATAACAAACTCTTTTCCCTCAAACCGTAGATGACACCAACACCTCCTGGAGAAGCAAACATGGGCCTAAACAGATTCCCAGGAAGATGTCAGTGGAGACTGGCTGAGTCTTGGCTGTGTGCAGATTTCAAGAAGAGAGGAGAATGGTTGGAGTACCAAGCTCTGAGAGAGTGGCTGCAAGGGCACCAGGAAAGGCTGTGGTCATTACTCAGGAAAACAACAGCCCACTTCCCCACTTCTCCCTGAAAGCTGACAAGGGGACAGAGGCAGATGCGTGAACAGTTCCCTGGCCCAGTTCCTCTAGGTTTTTCTGAAGGAGAGTGTGCATCTCTGGGTAAAAATGGTCAACAGAGTGGTTCTTCCCTCGGCTTGTAATTTATGCCCTCCTTCTCGGAGATTCCAGAATGGCCTTGGACATCTACACACCTCTCTGCTGCCGGCTGCTTGTCAGCCAGCTGGAGCTGGAGAGGCCTTCACCCTTGCTGCCTGCCAAGGCCAGGAGGCCCACTGGGCGGCATCTTGCCCTCACGGAGGTCGCCAACCAGGCGGCTTTGGAAAATCGGGAGCCTGGAAAAAAGTCACTTGAATTTTATAAAGTGGTAACTACTGTGGGGCTTTATGTAATTAAATCTAAATGCCATTTTCCTCCTAAAGCTCTCGGGTGAGGTAACAGTTCTCTTTAATGTCAACTCAGGAAGTTTTACCCAAGAAAAAGGAGGTGGGGAGGGAGGGCTGTTTGCCAAATCAGGAAATGTGAATTAACCGACAAGGAGCTGAAAAAAAGAGACTGAGGCAACCAAGAAGAAGGGAAGTGGAAGAGAGCAAAAGGTAGTCCTACAAATGAGTAGACCTGGAAACACAGGCCAATTTTCACGGCAAGTTAACTCTGCTGGTTGAACCTTCCCTTTTATTGTGGGTTGCTTTGAAAAACTTGGAGGGAAGAAAATCCCAAACTTAATGCCATCTTCATGGAAGGAAAATCTAAGGTATTAACAGGGATTCCAGCCTCCGTAATGTAAACATTCACCTTGGGCATGGAAACTCTTGCTCTCAGAGCTTGCATCAAGTTCCCTCTTTCACACCACAAATCTAACCACAGCCCTCTGCGCAATGTATGGTTTCAAACAATGAATACCTTATGTCGATCAAATAGGATTTTCCTCCGCTGCACCCCCCTCCGCTGGTGTTAGACCTACCTCATGGTTTCAAACAGGCTTGGCACGCCCGAAGGACAGAGAGAAGAAAGCCCTGTTTTTAAGCAGGTGTTCAGGAACCAAGAAGAATGAATAACTTTGGAAAAAATGAAGGCAAAATGCAAGTTCATCTGTCACCAAATCTGTAGTGAGTTTTAGAAAATAGAACTAACCTTTTCATTTTCTCTTTCCTGCAGTTATCTCTTGGTTTCATCTAGAAACGGAAGTCAAAGGTCTGACATACAAGGAACTTTGTCCAAAGAGTTTTTACTCTAAAGAGCATTCCCCCTCCCCTCGCTGATTCTGCTCCCTAATTTCCATACTCACTCTTGCTTAGGGCTGCCCTAGTCAGGAAGCATTTTAAAGGAGAAGGCAAGTGACCGAGGGCACTGGTCCCGCAGCCATCTGGAATCTGTAGCAAGCATGTGTGCGCATCTGTGGATGTGTGCCCATGTGCGGGCGAGCATGCCTAAGCACGTGTGCACCTGTGCACGTGTGTACACACAGGTGTGCATGCACGTGTGTGAGTGTGGCGGTGACTGTGCAGAATGAATGAAAGGACATCATAGTTTATATATTGTAGTCTCATGGGTCTTTCCAAATTGGCAAACCTGACTTTCACATGGAAGGTTAGCTTTTCGATGAAAAAAACTCCACACTAACTGGACCTGGCGGAATGAAGGAGGGTGGAGTGCACTCAGGAAAGCCTACATCCCCAGCTTTTCAAACTTTAATACCTGAGATGCTTGTTAAAAACTCTCTGAGGGCCCACTTCCAAAGATTCTGAGTCCTAGTCCAGGGTGGAGCCAGGAATCAGTCTTTTAACCACCATACTAGCAATTTTCCACCTCAATGAACCCCAGTTTACTGGAGGAGCCACATTCTCAGCCCCCGCCCCCCACCCCGCAATCTTTCTGCTAACTCTTCAGTGTGTTGCTTCCTTCTGAGGGCCTGGATCCTCCTTAAAAATAAACATTAGTTGCCGCAAGGTAATTTGGGATGCCAGTTTGAACTGGCTCTCCTCTGCCCTCAGGCATTCCCTTTCTCTCTCGCGCTCGCGCGCAAGCTCTCTCTCTCTCTCTCTCTCTCTCTGTCTCTCTGTCTCTCTGTCTCTCTCTCTGTCTCTGTCTCTCTCTCTGTCTCTCTCCCTCTCTCTCTCTCTCTTCACTTCCTTCCCCTGAATTCTCCTCCCTCTACCCACCCCCTCACCTGTTCCTCCTTTTCCTCAGTTTCGTTGAAGAAGCCATTTCATGAGCTTCCACTAAAGTTTCAGGTGCTGGGGTTATAAAAATGCATTAAGGCATAGCCCCTGCCCTTAAGAAGCTGAAATCTTGTTAAGGAGACAGACAGATTAAACAGATCATTTCAACAGGGTGAGCCACATGTTAAAATAACCTAAGCGTGGGCCTTCCCAGCAGCTGGCGCCTCAGGGAGTCAGGGCTCAGAGGGAAGCAGATTTGAGAAAGTGCTTTGAACAGCACCAAGTGCTGAGGTGTTCAGCTGCTGAAGTGGGGGTACAGCAGCAAACCCTGGTCCAAGCATCCCAGTTCCTCCCCACTCCCAAACTAAAAGCACACGTATTTGCCAGTTTACCAGGAGAACAGCCCGAGAAGCTGAATATCAGAGAAAAAGAGCAAAACTGTTTCAAAGTTATAATCATGAAATGATATGGTGTCCAAAATGTCCAGAGATTGAACACACGTTTATCAAGTTCATGTATGAAATCTGTTCTAAACAGGTCTTCTAAATTTAGACTTTTGCTTTCCTTATTGGCATAGGAAGGGCATTGCTTGGGGGACGAAGCAGGGAAGCTGGGAGATAGATATTTACCCCTTTCAGCCCCACAACTCCCCTCCCTCCCCCACCCTCCCACCCCCAATGCCATTCCACTGCTGCTCCCTCTCCTTTCAGCCTGCTTGACCTTGGACAAGACACTTTCTATTTTTTGGTTTCCAACTCATAAAGTAGGAATAAAAAATACCTTTGCTTCCAGCTGCTTGACAATGATGCTGAGAAGGTTTGTGCACTAATTTGAGCAAAATCACCTGAGCTGGTTGAAGGAGCCAATAGTGTGTGGGCCTTTAGTGAGAGGAAGGGAGGAACAGAAAATACACCTTTTTTTTTCGCTGTACTCCTTGCTGGCTAATTAGAAAACAGATTCATTAAGTCTCAAGCCCAGAGAAAAAGCCCAAAGCGTGAAGGAGACCAAAGAGAATTACATCATTTCCTCTGTATCTTCCCTAAGGGCATCCTGGTATTGGAGAGAATGACTCAGGCCACAAAAATGAAGCAAAAACAGCCCAACTTCCAATACTGATTATTTTGGACCAGAACCTTACACAGAAGAGGATACTTTTTTGGAAAAATAGAGGAGTGAGGCAAGCAAAGAGCGTGGTTTTCTGACTGGGCTGAGAATAAAGCAGAGGGAGGTTGAAATGAAATCATAGTATGTACTGTTCTTTTCCTTATTCCCTCCATATAAAAATCAAAACAGCTTACAGAGTTTACTCAACTAGGTTTTAGGAAATTTAGCTTCAGTAAAATTCTTGGAAGAGAAGCGTTGGTTTAGAAGCTTTTACTTGTTTTTAATCCATTTGTTGTTATTATATGAATGTCAGATGTAATTGGGCAGATAAGTCGAAAGATCTTTTTAGTCCGACTTCTGCAAGTAGCTGTTACTCTTAAATTGAAATTGTAAAGTTTCCCGCCATGTAAATATCTCATTAAATTCATTCCTTTGCCTCTAGCAATAACATACACTAGAAAGCTATTGTTCATGCTCAGGTGATGATACAACACTGATATTACATATGAATGCAAGTTGCTTCTTTTCTCCAGTTAGTTCAAGACACTCAGAGGAACCCAGGAATGATCCTTGGGCAGCGTCCACGGCAAATTCCTAAATTGGGAGCCCGTTATTCTGGCTGCTGAGCTGCGTTTACACTGGGAGGGTGGACCCAGGACAAGCCTTGTCCCATCTCCCAGCCCCACCCCCTCCAGACTCAAAGACTCTGGAGCGCACACAAACAAATATGACTTGGGGAAAATCAGGTCCTCTTGTATTTTACAGCTTGGATTTAGAAATCCATCAGCCTCCACGAGCCCCAGGAAAAATAGGTAAAGTAAATGCTGGGCTTCTGTGTAACCCCATTTCCTGCTCTATCTTGAAGTCAAGAAAAGAGACAACTTTTCATCATCAGAAAGTGCAAGTTTAAGGCTATTTGAGTTTTAAAAGATAATGTTATGGAAGAGAAGAAAAGCACTTCTTTGGAACTTTTGCAATAAGATGATTAAGAAGATCAGATTATGGAAAGAAATTTGGAAAGCTTTTTTGATAATGAATACTTCTCACCTTTAGCAAATTTTACCTGGGAATTGTATTTCCACCACTGGAACTTTCTTAACAGACGTCACCAAGTGATATCTGATCTTTTTGGAAAGTTGAGCACAATGGCTCACAACTCTTCTCCTCCTAAACATCATTTATCCACTCCTCCATCCATCCATCCATATACTCATCTATCCGTCTTCTATTTCCAGGATGTAGGCTGTGTGCTAAGCAATGTGTTAAGTGCTGGGAGCACTACAGGGAGTAAGATGTGGCAGGACAGTCTGCTGGGGGAGAAGGACTTGATAACTTCAGGCAAACCACAAAATACCTGCTACAGTCGGCAGATGGGAGCACAGGAGAAGGGCATCAATACCACCTTGGGTTCCAAGGGGCATCCTCAATAAAGTAAGAAGCTAAGCTGACGCTCAATGGCAATGAGCAGTTAGCCAGGGGAAGGGCATGGTGTTTTAGTGGAAGTGTCAGTGAGTCAGTGTGGCTAAATTGGAGAGGGAGAAAAAGAGTGAATATGTTTGCAAGAGTGTGAGCAAGCGTGTGTGCACATGGAGTGGGAGGGAATGTGGAAAGAGAGCCGTATTGAGAAGTAAGGCTGGAAAGAAGAACAGGAAGAGAAACCTGGCAAGAGTTTTAAGGGCAATGGAGGGCTACTGAAGAATTTTAAAATAGAGGAAATAGCAGGATCAAGTGTATAGTTTAGGAAGATCATTATGGAGGAGCTACACGAGGCAGCGGGCAAGAGGAGAAACAGGGAGGTAGGCTAAGAAGCTGCAGCAGTGCTCCAGGTTAGATATGCTAGAGATCTAGATTAATAATAATTTATTGATTAACTCAACACATATTTATTGAGCCTTCTTGGGACCAGATTGTGAACTAAAACATACCTGCCTTCACAGAGCTTAAAATATGGTGGAGGAAACAGACATTAATAATGTACTTCTACAAATAAACATAAAATGACAACTGTGATAAGTGCTATTGTGCAGGGATGGCTTTCCCTGTAAATCTATTTACTTTTTTGTCCAGGTAAACAGATGAACTACATTTCCCAGCCTCCCTTGCAAAGGGGTATGGTCATGTGACTAAAAAGTCTAGCCAATGACATCTAAGTCGAAGTGATGGGGCGTGGTAGAGAAATAAACCAAGAGGAGCCTGGCCCCCTAAATGTGTGGAGGAAAGTTGCACTGACAACTTGAACTTGAGTCCAGGAGTGTTATGGGACCAGGAAATAGCTCCTAATGGCTGAGTAATTACATATTTAGGTCTATTTGTTATGTCAGCTAAGCCTACCGTAAACCAATATATACTGTGAAAGAGGGACACAGAGTCAAATGAAAGAGTAAAATCGGTGGACCTGACATAATCTGGGGAAGGAAAGCCAGGCAGATTTCATTGTGGACCTCTGAGGTTGAATAGGAGTTAACTGAGAGAAATTAAAGATAATATCCAGGATTTTGCTCCGGGAAACTTGATGGATGATAGTGCTGGCTCAAGAGCATACAGGGAAAAGAGCAAGTTTGGGGAGAAAGATCAGATCAATTTTGCACATGTGAAGTTTGTGGTGCCTGAAGACCACACTAGAGATGTCCAGACTGTTGGAATTACAGTTCCGAAGCGCTATAGAGAGGGATTAGGTGGCAGATAGAGTTTAGGGAGTTATCTATCTGAATAATAATTGAAACAAGAGAAATAGAGCAGATGATCCAAGGAGATTGTGTAATGTCAGAAAAACAGAGTCAAAGATGAACTCCTAAGGAATGCCAACATAAGGGAAGAGTCTAGGAAGAGAAATCTTCAAAGAAAACTCAGGAGTAGTGGTCAGAGTGGTAAGAGAAAACTGGATGAGAAAGGTATCCTAAAAACTAAGGGAACAGAAGTTACACATCCATCTTTGGATTCTAATTTAAATCAGGTTAGAACTAATTTTTCTCTGATAATTTTGCATAATAGGAATCAAACGTAGGATGGTCATAAGACCTTGCTAGATTAGACAGTCATTTCAAAGTTCTGGCTTAAAACAGCTGAAAAGTTCTTACATGATGACAAAGAATTTAAACTCATGGTTTAGAAGTTTTGCCTCCAACTATCCAAACTGCACAGAATTTCTGTGACTCAAAGCATCACATACCCCGTTACATTCCTGGTCCTGAGAGAGGATTCAACATTGCAAGGTGCTATGTGGGCCTACATGACCATTAGAATAAAGCAGAAAGTGGAAGTAACTTTAAAAGCATAGTAAAATATTCCATTGTTACAAGAAAAGCATCCTCTGGACTCGTAAGTTCCTTTCATTGTGGTTTTCTTTTTTCCCTTTGATTTTGCAAAGTTGTCAAGAACTGATTTTGTTTGGAATAATGTTAATAACCAAAAACGGATGAACCACTTCCCTCTCTTCTTCCCCTTTATCTTCTATTTACTTTTTTCAGTTCTCTTACCTTTCACCAAAGGATAGAGCCTTCCTCATTTCTTCTTAACTTCCCAAAGCCCAAATTAGCTCTTCTGGTTGACATAATAATGCTTTTCTGCTTTTTTCTTCTGCCATTATCTCCCTCCTCTCCCTCTTTGAAAACAACTTCTTTCTTGCTTATCCACTCATCTCAGCCCTCCAGTTGATGCATCTCTTTTCCTTTCTTGTCTCTTCTCATTCTTCCTTTTCCTGCTCATTTTACTGTTTGCTAATCTCCTTTTACTTCTTCTACCTTTCAATAGTTTCTTTCTTTGCTTCTACACCTTGTTCTAATTCCTCTGGTTTAGGGCCACCACAAGTCAGTGCAATATTTTCCTCAATTCAAAAGTGGTGTATTTTAACTTCCTCATCTGTAAAGTGGGCACAATCCTGCCTTTTTCCCCATGCATCTCTGTTCCCCATTTTTTTTCATACCTTTTATCTGCAAGATACTGTTTTAGGTGGCTTAGGGAAGAAGACACTGGTCATTTTCTCTGCCCTCAAGGAGTTTGTCATAAACAAGTAAAAATTTATGGTTTCCTAAATGTAATTATAGCAAGAGATGTCACGCATGAACAGCATAGGTGATGAGCCATGGTGAGTCCAGAGAAAGGAGGCACTCGGGTAGATTTAGGAAAATAGTATGTCTTCATGGAAAAGAAGAGGAGCCTTGAGTGGGGCCTGCGAGGGATTTACATTTTATGGTTGGGCAGAGACAGGGCCCCAGGGAAGAAGAAAGGAGTACGAGAGTGACATTTCAATGAGACGCACCTCAAAAATACAAAATGATCTGAAACTGCAAGGTACTATTATTTCCATCTCCCTGTAAGTCAACACCATCAATAAAACAACTTCAAAACCTTCCATTGTTTGTCCATTTTGAAATATCAAAATTATCAGAGCTCTTGAGTTACAAAAGAACAGACAGATAACAGGTGCTTTATTGTATCCTGAGTCAACTAAAATTTTTGACTATAGATTCAATAGGTAAGAGAGTTGAGGATTAAGAACATTAAAAAAGTTTACGATGCCCAATTCTGAGTATGCCACATTGAAAAATGGAACTCTAGCCAAAGTCTACAATGAGAGAATAGTTAGCTATGGCCCTTTATTTTTTTTGGTTTCTACTCTTATGTCTAATAATTTTTTTTTTCAGCAAGAGCTTTTGTCCTGATTAGCACTATTAGTACATGAAAGAGGATTTGTATTTGTACCAGACAAGCCATACAAAGTCCCTGCCATGCTCAAACTTCCCTTCTAAACATATAATTCCATCCTTTGTCCTATATGATCCTGCCACCTTGGTTGCAGCTAATGGCCCCAGAGGTGTTTCCCTCCCAGGGTTGGGAAGGGAGGAGAGGCAGCCGTCTATAGACTTTGAGATGACTTGATATGAGCACTCTGCGCAATGGGAGCACCATCTACTCAGTGAACCAGTAGATCTGCTCATGCACCCAATCAGATCTCTCTTTCTTATGGAGTTTGATTGTGAGCCCCATGGGAAAAAAAATAAGTGATAAATAGAAGCATAAGAAGAGAGACCCAGAGCAGAGGCAGGAGAGAGAGGTAAAAGAGAACAATAGAGAAAAGTGAGTAGGTAGAGAGCAGGTTGAGAGACAGGAGACCAGAGAGAAGTCAAGTCATGACTGTGGTGGACAACTAGAACTGCTGTTGAATGAATAGAGCTACTATTGCGACCTGAAGAAAACTAAGTGCTGCTCCATGAGGCCTGTCTGTGTAACCACTGAGAATGTTTCCTGTGCTTTCTTACTTCTCCGTGTATTCTTCCAACAAATTCCCTCACTAACTGACATAACATGAGCATGTCTCTGCTCCTTCTTGCAAAAAGAGTCTAGCTCACATGGTAATTTATAAATTTTAGTTTTATACCAGGCCAACATGTGTAGAAAATATACTTTCATGGGACATAGCCATAACTTGTTGAAGTTTAAGCATTGCTGATATCATAATAAAATCTTGGATTGTCCAAGTCATTCAGGTTGTGGATGTCCTTCTCTTCTTTTTGGTTCCTCTGTCTTTAAATATCTCTATGGCCGGCTAACACTGAGAAGATAGGTGAATGCAGGGAGAAGTTCAAGTTAGCTACTTATTATTTCTTCTAACAGTTTGGTGATGGGAAAGTGGAAATTAATGTGTAGGTGGTATAACATAAGAGGCAGCATATGTACTGGTTTAAGGGTATGTACTTGAGTTTGAACTTGAGCATAACTCAAACTCTTTTTGATTCAGTTTCTTCACCTGTAAAATAGGAGTAATAATACTACTTTATAGACTAGTTTTGAGAATTAAATGACTTATAAGATGTAAAAAGCTTAGAAAAGTGCCAGGTGCATAAATAATATTAGTGTTAGTGATGATTATCTTTATTACCTACTCCATCAGACTAGTTGGGGATTAAATAATATAATGCAAGTAACACACATAGTACTGTACCTGACACATAAACTCAGCAAATATTGGCAATTATTATAACAACACATAACAATCAATACTCTAATTCCTTAAGTAGTTTCTCAGTTAATAGAAATTCCTCAGTTAATCATCTTATATTCTAATCTGCTATATTCTGTGACTGAGTTGGTACATATGATTGAAAGTTGCAAGTAACTGCAGGGTCCATAAAGGCAGCATGGTGTGATAAGAAAATCATGGAACCACCAACCGGGAGACCAGGAGTTGAGTTCCAATGGGCTCTATGGCCTTGGCCTAGTCATTTGTTCTCTCTGAGTTTCAATTTCCTCATTTGTTAAGAGAAGGCCACAATGTTCTTCCAGCTCATAAGTGCTGTGATTCTAAGGCTTCATGTAGTTTTAACTGTTAAAAACTTGGTTTGAAGATATGCATTTGCAAGCAAATTAAAATCCGTCCTTGCAGCTGATATTGACTTCAGTTCTTTTAGACACGGAAGAAATTTCCTTTTTCCTTTTCTGAGACTATTTCTTACAGGATCTGAAATAAGGAACAGTGTAAGTCCTAGTGTGTGACGTTGCTATGTAATCATCACAATATTGTTTTTTAGTGTATATTTCTGGCATATTAAAAACTAAATGGCTAAAAGTTAAGCATGTACAAAGGTAGTTATTGTAGTTAGGTATGGACTAGAAAAAGTAACTTAGAAATTGTCTCTGTTAGCATCTAAAATTTGATGTCACTGTCTCCTATTATCTTCCTGAATTTTATTATATTAAGAAATTTAATAAAGTTGTTATCAATCATGTCAGTTGCACCGCGATTTCTCCAGAAACATCATTAGTTAAAATTTGTGCAGTATTTTCTTTTTTTCAGAAGCCAAGGATTCTTCTATTCCATTTTTATTTCCAGAGGCAGGGTGGGGCTGTGGCTTGGCAGTGGAGGGTGTGGTTTTGATGGGGTTGACTAGGCAAGGAAAAATAAACACTATAACATGTGGTTGTGATGACAGTTCAGTGTCTAGAGACCATACATCCTTGAGAGCTCTGTGTTTATGCATAAAATATCTCCAACTGGTTTAGAACTATTTATGAATCCAAGGGAGTGCTGCTGAGAGAGAGAGAGACAACAGAAGAAAGGGAAGGAAAGGTGGAAATAACACTTGAATATGAACCATGGAAATATAAAACAAGAAGAGCCCTTAATGATCATCTGGTCCAACTTACTAATTATTCATAGGGGATCTGAAGCCTGAAGAGGTTCAGTACTTGCCAGAGGTTACTCCCTGACTCAGTAACCAAGCTAGGACTAGAATTCAGGTGATTACTAAGGTTGGATATTCATTCATTCGTTCATTTAAGCAATACTATTGAAAGACTTCTATGTGCAGGCATCATATTAGGCATTGAGTGAGAAGACATTCCCGCAGCTTACATTCTAGGGGGAGAGATGCTGGAGCATAAGCTACTTAGCCAATAAAAGGTAAAGATGAAATCAGAGTATTGAGTGCTTTAAAGAAAATAAAACAGGGTGTTGGACACAGGTTGATGGCATGTGTGGGGAGGGAAGGCTTCTCTGAGAAGTTAAAGAAGCCTTGAAGGAAGGAACCGTGCAAAGACTGTGGAACAGAGAATTCTAGGCAGAGGACATGGCAAGTGCTAAGCCCCTCACATGGGAATGCATTTGGAATATTTGAAGAAAGCAAGCCTGTGAAGTCGCAGCACAGCAAGCAAGCGAAATAGTGGTGTAAGGGGAAGTGGGAGAGGGACGCGTGGGCCAGATTAGGCAGATGCATCACAGTCAAGAACTGGATTCTATTCTACATGCAATGGAAACCATTGGAGAGTCTTAAGCAGGCAGTGACATGACTTGATCTACACTTAAGAAAGGCCGATCTGACATATTGTGTGTAGAATGGATTGGAAGGGGCTAGAGTGGAAGCAAGGAAAGCAGCCGGGATCCTATTAAACTTGTCTATGTGCAAGATGATATGGACCAGGGTGGTTGCAGCCGAGGTAGGGAGAAGTGGACGGGCTCTGATGCTCAGAGAAGACACGATTAGGTGTGTCCCCAATCTTGTTACTCAACATTCTTATTACTAATAAGAGGAAAGTGGAATTTTTAAGTAAAGCAGAATTCCAAAATCTTTAGACATGATTATCATCATTTTGCACCAATGTTGTTTTAGGCTATGTAACTGTTTAAAATATGATTATTATCTGTAAAGTCAGAGGGACCAGAATCTCCACCCTCATTACACTCAATTTTTAGAATAAAAATAATCAATCACAAGAAAGCAAGCAGATACCAGGATTTTCATAAAAGACAAAATTAACTTTCCAGTTTGTAACCTGAGGTCATTGCAGATTTAGCTCAATTTCACATACACCTTATACATTCAGACCCTAATAGACACTCACATTTCAACTATTTTATTCATGACCAGGGTGCCAAGGCAGATCCTCAAAATATACTGTATAAAAGTGGACTGGCAGACCTTAGAAATATTTCCAGCATTGAGGACTAAAATATCTGCTTTAAAAAATGTAAGTAGGAATAGTTGATAAAAATTCAATTAATTAGACTCTAATCTAAGAATCTATTTTATTTTATCTTGTTTGTATTTTTGCATCCTTTAATAGCATTGGCAAATACTTCTTTCATTATATGTGTAATATTGCTTTACTCAGTTTAGAATATTTTCCCAAGTATGGAAAAAGCTTACGCATGACATAAAGCTCATGGAACATGCCCCAAACCGACAGCTCAAATGTCCCTTTAATATCAGTGGCTGTCATTGAACACCCCTAATATACCCCAGATGCTTTAAATATGTTAAATATAATTCTTGTAGCAAACATGCAAGTTTGGTATTATTATCAGTCTCTAGTTTAGAGGAGAGACAGCAGGGTTCCAATGTGGTAGAGCCAGGTCGGGAAGCAAAGCCAGCCTAGGTCATAGGCCCAGTCTTTCTGATATGCCCTTTTTTATGAATCATTCATTCTGACTTGGAAGTAAAGAAACTTCTATATATAAATTCACATTCAAGTTCAAAAACCGATATTCTCTAGCCAAAGGCCTATTTGGCTGTTTGTGCTGACATTTTCCCATCGTGATGGCTCTGGTCTGGAAATTCTTCGTCAAGTGAACTGCTAGGTTAGTGTTTCTCAGACTTGAGCAATGTATGGGACTCTTTCTTAGGGAGTAAAGATTTATTGTCAATTTAAATTAGTTTTCAAAGAATGTGACTTTGAAATGTGTGGATGGAAACCGGTTATAAACTCCTATACTTAGAGTTTTCATATGCAATGATAGAACTCTAAGCAAATTTAAAAATTCTATTCAGGGGCTGGGCTGGTGGCATAGTGGTAAGTTCACGAGCTCCACTTCAGTGGCCTGGAGTTCGCTGGTTTGGATCCCAGGTGTGGACCCATGCACCGCTCATCAGGCCATGCTGTGGTGACATCCCACATACTAAATAGAGGAAGATTGCCACGGATGTTAGCTCAGGGACAATCTTCCTCACCAAAAAAAAAAGAAAGAAAGGAAGAAAGAAAAATTATACCCAAGCAAAACTCTTAAAACCTATAAGAATTCTGTGGCCCACATTGTAGCCTTTCTAACAGTCAGTGTGAGAATGGTACTGACTACTCCATCACAGGTTCTTTTTCTTTGGCTTCTTACTACTGTGATGATCCAGTTCTTCCACCACTCTTCTTTATTCAGACTGCTTAAAAACCTGCGTTGCTACTGTGCACATGATGACAGTTGGAGTGAACTTGGTGGGTTTGCTTCTATTCTTTTTGTGTTACTCCTTGACTTGGCATCCTTGCACCCAAAAACATGACAGTAAATAAGAGTATCAATGTTGGTGGGCAATACTTGGTTAGAAGGTGGTCAGTCAGATGATCCAGATAATGCTTACTACTATATTTAGAGCATCTCAAAAATGAAAGCACAAAATTTCATTTTATAAAAAAAAAAATGTGTGGACTTACAAGAGTATGTCTGTGGAAATGTAGAGTTCCACAATCTCCACTTTGAGAAAACTCACATTTACATTATATGGTCTCAGGTTCTCTCTTCATTTTCACCACCCAAGGGGGAGAAGGCCAGCGAAGGTAAAATTTACTTCCATAGAAAGTCATCCTCACATCATAGTATGGCGCAGAAAGCGATTGGCAAACAGAATGAAGTAGCTCTATCTGCACTGACTTGAAGAGATGGCCACGATTTATCAAGCGGCAAAAGCAATATGTCAGGATTGAAAAGAGGGACTCGGATGCTTATACACTAACGTTTATAGTAACATTATTCACAACAGCAAAATGTGGAAACAACCTGTGTCCATGAACAGACGAAGAGACAAACAAAATGTGATATATGCACACAATAGAACATTATTCAGCCATAACAAGGAAGGAAATTCTAACATATACTGCATTAGACTCGTAAACATCAGACTAAGATAAGCCAGACATGAGAGGACAAACGCTATATGATTCCATTTACATGAAATATCTAGAATAGGCAAATTTATAGGGACGGAAAGTAGAATAGAGATTACCAGAGGCTGGCGGGAGGGGAGAAGGGAGTTATTGGGCATAGAGAAGGGGGCTGTTTGGAATGATGGAAAAGTCCTGGAAACAGGTAATAGTGATGGTTGCATAACACTGTGGATGTGCTTAATGCCACTGAATTGTACACTTAAAATTAGTTAAAATGGTAAATTTGATGTTAGGTGTGTTTTACCCCAATAAAAATTTTTTTTAAATGAAAAGCAATATGTCAAATAACATGTGTAGTGTGGTTAAATATTACATATGTGTGCACATGGGTAAACACACACATATACATACATATTACACATGCACATTTGGAAATGCACACAGAATTTTCTCTAAGATGCCTGCTAAACGGTTAAAAGTGGAGAGTGAAGGGAGGGTGTGTGGGTTGAATTGTGTTTCCCCAAAAAGATATGCTGAAGTTCTAACCCCTGGAACCTCAGAATGTGACCCTACTTGGAAATAGGGCTGTTACAGATGTGGTTAAGATGGGGTCATAGCAGGGGGGGCCCCTAATCCAATATGACTTGTGTCCTTATGAGAAGAGAGCCATGTGAAGACGGAAGCACAGGGAGAACAGCACGTGAACACGGAAGGGTGGAGAGCTGCATCTACAAGCCAAGGAATGCCGAAGACTGCTGGAAGAGGCAAGGAAGGAGTCCCTTACAGGTTTTAGAGGAAGTATGGCTCTGCTGACAACTTGATTTCAGACTTCCAGCTTCCAGAACTGCGAGAAAACAAATTCCTATTTTTGTAAACCACCTAGTTTGCAGGACTTTGTTATGGCAGCTCTAGGAAACTAATACCACTGGCTTTATTTTTATTCTTTTGTACTAGATATTTTATGGTGCATGTGATTTCGTTTTGCGACCAAAAAAATGCTCACTTAGCCTTATTAGTCATCAGGAAAATGCAAATTAAAGCTACAATGTAATACCATCACACATCCACCTGAATGTCTAAAATGTAAAAGACAACACAATGTTGGCAAGGATGTAGAGCAACTGAAACTCCTGTATATTGTATATTGTAGAAACATACATTGGTATAATCACTTGGAAAACTGTTTAATCATATCAATTGAAGCTGAAAATACAAATATCTGTGTCTTAATTATTCCACTCCTCAATGTATACCCCACAGAAACTTACATATGTTCATCCAAAGACATGTACTAAAATATTCACAGCAGCACTGTTCAGAATAGTTTCAACCTGGAAACCTCTTTTTTTTTAGGCTTTTTTGGTGAGGAAGATTAGCCCTGAGCTAACATCTGTTGCCAATCTTCCTCCTTTTTTTTTTCTCTCCTCAAAGCCCCAGTACATAGCTATATATCCTAGTTGTGAGTCCTTCTAGTTCTTCTATAAGGGATGACGCCACAGCATGGCTTGATGAGTGGTGCGTAGGTCGGCGCCTA
Source organism: Equus asinus (assembly GCF_041296235.1). NCBI lineage: Eukaryota > Metazoa > Chordata > Mammalia > Perissodactyla > Equidae > Equus > Equus asinus. The sequence continues at coordinate 141,277,497 of NC_091792.1, forward strand.
GGATCCAAACTGGTGAACCCTGGACCACTGAAGCAGAGCACGTCAACTTAACCACTACGCCACCAGGCTGGCCCCTGGAAACATCTTAAATGCCCATCAACAACAGATGGATAAATAAATTGTGGTATATTGATACAATGGAATATTATACAACAGTGAGAATAAACAAATTATTGCTACCTGCCACAACATGGAGGAATCTCAGAAACACATGTTGAGCAAAAGAAGACAGATACTAGAAAAGTTTGTACTGTATGATTTTATTTATACAACGTTATAAAGTAGCTAAAACTAATCTATGTTGTTTTGTGATTACCCTTGGTGGCAGGGTAGTGGCTAGGAGGAGGCTCAAGGAGAACTGGCGATGTTCTGTTTCTTGTTCTCAGTGATGCTTAGATGGAGATCATAATTTATTGAGCTGTATGATTTGTATATTTTTCTGTGTGCATGTTATGGTTCAATAAAATGCTTACTTAAAAAAAGGCTTTTTAAAAAGTTTTTGGTATTAGCTATTGCTGCTTTCTCTTTGACTTTTGAGGAGCTATCATTTTTCTCTCTCCTGTCTATTAATTCAACAAATATTTGTTTTATAACCAACTGTATACAAGGCACTATGCTAGGCAAAGGATTTCACTACACTGATAGGAAGATAAGTCATATTTTGAAAGCTTGAAAAACTCTGTTCTAGAAGCTGCTTGTCAAGACTTTCTATTAATATTCAAGATTCTTTCCTATTAGAGCTCCATAGTCTCTCTTCGGCTTCTGCAGAAAACTGTTTTGACATGGTGGTCATCTCCCAGCTGGTGTTTTTGGCTTTTGCCCAAGAAAATCCTGCTTTCTGATCTCTGGTCTCTTGTTCTCCCCAGCTGTGCCTAATCTTTGAACTCTTAATCTGCCATCATGGATACATCAGATTCTTCCTGGCTCCTCTCTCCCATCACTTCTTTTAAGAATTTAAGGAATGAAAAATTCCTTCAAGTCTCTATTTCTATTCCGCGGAGACTCAGACTTACTCAGCTCTCAGGGTACTATTCTCTATTGTATACTCTAAATATAATTGTTGCCATATCCCAAAAGGATATAGTTTATTTTCCTTTTTTGTATTAAAGTTTGTATTGGCCACAAAATTTTCAAGAGCAGATACTCCTGACATCAATAGCAAATATTACCACTGTTACTTAGCATTGTTTGGGAGCGTCTAACTATGTAATAACATAAGAAAGGCAAATGAGATTTTCAAATATTGAGAAAGAAAAGGCAAAGTTATTTTTATTTGCATATCATATACTTTTATGCCTAGAAATTCCAAATGATTCAATTAAAAATATTAAAACAAATAAGGGAATTGGTAGAGTGAGCACAAGATAAATATTTTAAAAAATTGGTAACTTCTCTTTCTATTAGTGATAATGAGTTATATATATAGAAATTACAAAATAAATTCTTTAAAAATAGTGTCATGAACAAATTTAACAAGGAAAGTCTAGAAGTTATATGAGGAAACCATTAAAATCTTGTTGAAGGAAATAAAGTGTGTCTTGAATAAATGGAGAGACATGCCAAAATCTTGGATTAGGAAAAATCATGAAAATAAAATTCCTCCCAAGTTAATATAAAAATGTAGTTGAATCCATTCAAAATCCCCCCTAAAGATCCAGTAGCAAAAAGGATATGAAAAAATAAAAATTCAAGAATTGTCAAGAGAATCTTGAACAAGAATGATAAAGAACAACTTGCTGTACCACATATATATATATTTTTTACTTTTTATTAAGATTACGATAGTTTACAACCTTGTGAAATTTCAGTTGTACATTATTGTTTGTCAGTCGTGTTGTAGGTGCACCACTTCACTCTTTTGTGCCCACCTCCCACGCGCCTTTCCCTTGGTAACCACTAATCTGTTCTCTTTGTCTACATGTTTAACTTCCACATATGACTGGAGTCATACAGAGATTGTCTTTCTCTATCTGGCTTATTTCACTTCACATAATACCCTCAAGTTCCATCCATGTTGTTGTGAATGGGACAATTTTATCCTTTTTTATGGCTGAGCAATATTCCATTGTGTATATATACCATACCTTCTTTATCTAATCATGAGCTGATGGGCACTTAGGTTGCTTCCACGTCTTGGCGATTGTAAATAATGCTGCAATGAACATAGGGGTGCATGGGACTTTTGCAATGGCTGATTTCAAGTTCTTTGGATAGACAGCCAATAGTGGGATGGCTGGGTCATATGGTAGTTCTATTTTTAATTTTTTAAGAAATCTCCAAACTGTTTTCCATAGTGGCTGCACCAGTTTGCATTCCCACCAGCAGTGTATGAGGGTTCCTTTTTCTCCACAACCTCTCCAACATTTGTCACTTTTTGTTTTGGTTATTTTTGCCATTCTAACGGATGTAAGGTGATACCTTAGTGTAGTTTTGATTTGCATTTCCCTGATGATCAGTGATGATGAGCATCTTTTCATGTGCCCATTGGCCATCCATATATCATCTTTGGAGAAATGTCTGTTCATGTCCCCTGCCCATTTTTTGATTGGCTTGTTTGATTTTTTGTTCTTGGTTGTGTGAGTTCTTTATATAGTATTGAGATTAACCCTTTGTTGGATATATGACTTCCAAATATGTTTTCCCAATTGGTGGGTTGTTTTTTTGTTTCAGTCCTGTTTCCCCTTGCCTTGAAGAAGCTCTGTAGTCTGATGAAGTCACATTTGTTTATTCTTTCTATTGTTTCCCTTGTCTGAGAAGATGTGGTGTCAGAAAATATCCTTTTGATACTGATGTCAAAGAGTGTACTGCGTATATTTTCTTCTAGAAGGCTTTGTACCACATATTTTTTTAAAATTACTATCAAGTGAGTGTAATAAAAGTAGCATAGTATATCTCATAGATAGTAGATAACACTTTTATAGCCCTAGAGACTTTTATAGTCTTCTTTGAACAGGGTACTTGTAAATGAGCCACACCTGACCACAGGAGGATGCGAGGCCCCTAAGCAAGATAAGACCTAATTGAGCTCTGCTCCACTGAGCGGTTCCACTCTTTTGTTTTCTTCTTTGAACAGTCAGCCAACACACTTAAAGCAGGTACCAGACTGGGCTTTAGAGAGAGAACCGTGCAAAAGCCCCTGCTACTGTTCTCAGAGAGTTTGAAGGCTGGTGAGAGAACCTGGCAGGTACAGTCCTGAAGGACAGCACACTCCAGTGGGGGTCTTGCTTCTCCCCACTTACGTGGGTTTACCTGAGCTCACAATCTGACAGGCCATGTGGTTATAGTCCCTTAAACAATGCCAGGGGCATTTTCCCAAAGATCCAAGCTAATGAAGTTCCTGGAAAGGTTAACGTTCCTGAAGCAGACAATGAGAATGTGAATTGTATTTCACTAGAACAGTGGCTTTTCAAACTTCCACTCTTAAATATTATAGCAATCACTATACCAAAATCAATTTTATTTCTATACGCTAGTAATAAACAATCCAAAAATAATATTAAGATAAAAATTCTATTTATGATAGCATTAAAGAGAATAAAGTAATTAGGAATAAGTTTAACAAAAGAGGTACAAGTCTTGTACACTGGAGGCTATAAAGTATCATTGAAATAAACCAGGGGAGACCTGAATAAATGGAGACACCTCATGTTCACGGATTGCAAGACTTCGTACAATAAGGATGGCAATCCCTTCAAACTGATCCACAGATTCAGTGCAATTCCTATCAAATCACAGCTGGCTTCTTTGCAGAAACTGACAAGCGGGACCTGAAATTCATGTGGGAATAGAAGACGTCCAGAAGAGCCAAAACAATCTTTAAAAAGAGCAACAAAGTTGGAAGACCCAGACTTTCCCATTCAAAACTTATCACAAAGCTATAGTAATCAAGACTGTGGTACAGGCATGAAGATAGACAGAGAGATCAAGAGAAGAGAATTGAGATTCCAGAAATAAACCTATGCATTTATAGTCAATTGGAATGGTGTGGTCAAATGAAATACAGGATACCCAGTTAAATCCGAATGTCAGATAAACAACAAATAATTTTTAGTAGGTCCCATGCAATGTTCAGAACATACGTATACTAAAAAATTATTTGTTTATCTGAAGTTCAAAATTGATTAGGCATCCTGTATCTTTATTTGCAAAATCTGGCAACCGTAAACAGGGAGGCAGGACAGACAAGCTTTGCCCACACTGTCATCTGCCAAGGCCCTGGGAAGGGGGTGGTAGGAGCCCTAAGTATTTAGTCACTTAAATTTCTGCTAAAAGGATTCTATTTTCTTTACAGTAACATCCTTTACAAGAAAAATATTGCAAAGTGGTAAACTGCATTTTCCATCTCATTAAAAAAACCTCTTGTCTTTTAGTAGAACCATGATGAAAATAGAGAATGAAACAGAGTGTAACTGGATTCACCATAAACACTGAAACAATTAAGGGAACATCCCCCATTTCCCTATAAACAAACTTTCACTCTATCAGGTTTTTTCTCTCTTTTCTCCATCCCCCGCCTTGCCCTCTGTCCGGCGCTCTGTGACTGATCTGCAAACGTATTCCGGGATCCTTGGTTGGTATTTGCTTTTAGTGCAGGCCGAGGTCACTTTGTGCAAAGTTTACAGTCCTTCGTTGATTACATTGTGCCTAAAGTGTTAACCCTGTTAGCAGTCACAGCACAGATTTCCTCAATGAGACTCTTGTGCGCCTGACAATGTAACTGTTTATTTGCAGTCACTACTCTTGACATTGGTGCTGCTCAATGCTAAGTGTTACCAGTGCTTTCTTTATGTCACTGTTTCTCTTCAGTAACCAAGAAAAGCAAAACAAAGTACAAATAACGGCTTATTCAGAAAATGGTTCCTTAAACCTGCTCCAGGCAGCACATACAGACTTTTGAGTGATCTGGAAAATATGAGAAGCAGTTGGCGGAGAGACAAAACCCAAACTGATCTGCAGTGATGGCAAAAGCAGAAACAGGAGCTCGATAATAAAAAGAAATTTCTCTACAACTGACTGTGGCTTCAGCGGGGAGGAGAACGTCTCAGAAGTTAAACTATTATCTATGCAGCCATTGCTTGGGGGGACGTGGGGGAAGGGCCGGCCCTCAATTGTCAGCTGATTGATTGAAAAAGGCAAATGGGGCCGCCTTCTCGCTGCCAAGGGTTTTATTCTGCTTCAGCCCTCCCTGGGTGCCTGGAGTGTGGACCCTCTGTGGCCCTCACCTGCTGCTTTGTTCTGACAAAGCTGGCGTCTTGCAGCCGCTGCCACTCACTCCTTCAAGCCGTTGTCCCGGCTGTCCTGAGTGTGTAAACCCTGCCGCCCCCATCTGCCCAGCCACCTGCCTCCTTGTCTTTAAATATCTTCCTGCAACTCCACCATTTCTGGAAACCTTTCCAGAATTGTTGCCACCCACTTGTCTCCAACTGCCAACACAATCTTCTCCCAGAGCCACTCTGAAAACGACCACATCTCGTTTCTGTTGACTGTTTTTTTCACAATAGAGGAGAAAGCACATGCACTCCGAGGCAGGTGGGCTAGGGTTCATTAATTGACTTTGTCACTTACCAGCTCTGTCAACTCTGGCCACAACACTCGTGATGATACCCTTACAAGTAGAGAGCTCTCGCAGTGTGCCAAGCAAGTGCTCAACATTTTACATGCTTCCTGTTATTTTATCCCTGTGTTAAAGCTATGCAATAGGTCTAATGATTCTCCCTGCTTTACAGACAAGAAAGCTGAGGCTCGGCTAGGTTAAGAACTTGGTTGAGATCAAATAGCTCCTTCATGATGGAGCTGGGATTGGAATTCAAAGGGTCAAATTCTTACTGTCAAGTCCAAGCTCTTATTGTGACCCAAATACCAGGCGAGGTACCTTGACTATTTAATTTTCTCAACAGCACTATGAAGTGTGCATTATCCATATTATACTAATGGGGTGACTAAGGGCCAAAAAGTTTTAGTGGCTTATTCATGATCGTGCCTCTACAAAGTAGACACTGCTTGTAAACAGGAGGCTTGCACCTGCAGTGGGGGGAAAAAAAGTGTGTTGTGCTCTAGCAAGTTTACAAAACGCTGGGTCAAGTCTAACTAAACAAGTTTTTTTCCCTCTAATTTTGTTATTGTTTAACCATAGGACTTCCTAGATTCTTTAACCTCACACAAAATGTGCATTCCAAGTCACCAAAAAAGGATTTAACAGGCAGCCTTTTCAAATGTATTGGACCATAAAGTTTTTTTTGAGTTCCACCTATTAATACTGTTTTTGCAGCAATGTTTCCCAGGATACAAGTTTGGAAAACCCGACGCCACACTATTGAAATGATAACATCTGCGAGAAAAGGATATAGATGGAGATGCATTTGTTGTTGCTATTGCTGTTGCTGTTGAGGGGGTAGTGACAAGGTGCTCCAGGTGCTTCCCAAGCTGGGTGAGCTGTTGAGCCTGCCAGGGCCAACCAGCTGACACTGGTCCTCAGGAGCCTGGTCCCCAGATGTCATTTGCTTCATCATTCATTGAACTAGTGTTTGTTGTTGTTGCTGTTTTACCTGAGCTCTGTGGCTTTCTGGGTTCTTCCTACTGGGTTCTAATGTGGGCTCAAGCATTCCACAAGGCAGCCTCTTGTTAAAAGCCAATGAAATAAACTCAGGGCAGAGTTTAGAGTCAGCACTAGGCTTAGTATAGGCTGGCATTTAGCACTTTAGATCCTCTGTAATAATAGCTACCATTTATTCAGTGTTTACCATGTGCTGGGTTTAACATGGGTTGTTTCATTTAATCATCCCCACAGTTTGTGTGGTAGATACTCTTGTAGAAGTCTCCCAGATGACCCCTGCACAGTCCCCTCCCACAATGAATGAGGGGCTTGGGTGACCAATAGATTATGGCATTGGTGATGGTGTGTGACTTCCAAGAATAGGCATAAGGTCATTGCAACTTCCATTTTGGTCTCTTGGATTGCTTGCTGTGGATGAAGCTGGCCCCCATTTCATGAAGGTACTCGAGTAACACTGTGGAAAGGCCCATCTGGCGAGGAACCAACTTGCCAGTCATGTGAGTGAGCCATCTTGGAAGTGGATCCTCCAGCCCCAGTGAGCTTTCAGATGACTGCAGACTCCAGTTGACATCTGATGGCAACCTCATGAGAGACTTTGAGCCACTCCCAAATTCCTGACCCGTAGGGATGGCTATTGTTCTTTTAATCAATTAAGTTTTGGAGGGATTTGTTACAAGCAAGAAATAACTAACAAAGATACTATTACTATCCCCAATTATTCAGATGAGGGAATCGAGGCTGTAAAAGAGGTTGGGTTACTTGCTCAAGGTCACAGCCAGAGTTTATATGGCTGAGGTAGGATCCTGCAAAGGACTCTTTTCCTCACGTTCCAAAATATTGCCCCAGAAGTCTGCCACAGAATCCAGAATTCTATTTCTAGGCTCATTTACTCAGGACGGTGATGTGACAATACAGAAAATTTTGGAGTCTGTCATTCTTCACCTCTCGTAAACTTCAGTTCCTCGGAGAGTACTATCATCTACCTGGCTGTGGATGAAATAACTTAACATACTAAAGTTTCAGGCATATTCCAGGCAATGGATATTTAAAGTTCCCTTCCCTTCTAATTCCTCCTTTAGCATCAGGCCTTACTTTGGTGGTGAGGAAAACAGAAGGTTGGTCCAGCCAACAATCTGTCATTCCCACCCTAGAGCGAATTAGCTCCTCAGGATCCAGTCCTAACTGGCAGGAGACAGAGAAGGCAGGCTTTCTGCTTGGAGTGCACAGGACAGGAAGACATAATTTTTGAGTATGGGTTACTTCAGGAGCAGGCAGGCTTGGATGGGAGGCCCAGAGTGCTTTCAGAACAGACAGAGGGCATCATGAGAGCCTGGAGAAGGCAGGAGTGGGGCCCAGCTACTATCAGTGGGAAGAAACTTTTCTTTACAAATTTACCAAAGGCCAACGTACCCAATGACGTCAACAAAGACGACCACTGTGCAAAGCATCTCCTTGAATATCTGCTGCTTCAGTTGGGCCAGGAGAAGCTAAGAAAATGCAGTAATTCTCCCAAAGATTTCTTTTTTTAACTCATTTAGAGGCAAAAGTCCTTGGCCCTAAGTATAATCTTCAGAGATCCACAAAAACCAAAGTTAATTGTCTTGGTTTGGGTCACATCGCTAAACAGAGGCAGAGTTTGGTCTAGAACCCCAAACCTATGTTGTAATCACCATGTTTGATCAAATCAATTTGTTTTGGGTTGAAAGGCACATGTCACTTCTTCCAAGAAGCTCTTCCTCATTAACATTGTCAAAGGTGACTTATTTTGAAAATTTTAAGCACCAATATGCAGTTTGATATACACTATTATACACTTTATTAAGCAACTTTTTTTGAACACCTATCATATGCTAGGTACTCTACTACCTGCTAGGGATTCAGCAATGAACGAAATGCAAAACACTCCTGCTTTTGTGAAGGTTACATTTAGAAGTGTAAGAGAGATGATAAACAAAATTATATAACGAGCTGAAACATGATGAGAAAAGCAAAATGGGCCAGGGAGACAGAGACAGGGTTTAGGGAGTGGTCGGTGCAATTTATATCCAGAATGATCCGAATGTTCTCACTGAAAAGGTGGCATTTGGGCAAGACTTGAAGGTGGTGAAGGAGTAAGCCATGTAGTTATCTTGGAGAAGAGCATACCACTAATTTATATATTACTAGGGAATTATTCTTGGATTCTTTCATGCTTGCAATTTTATTATTCTTCTGTTCCCTAGTAAATTCTCAGGAGTGTGTATTTCATCTTCTGCTCCTTTGGGTCTAATATAAGTGCCTTCCGCAGAATGTTATTTGTACCACAGACTTTTAATAAATGCTTGTTGAATATTTTGGTTAAAATCATTTTCTCACTATTGCCCTTTTTAGGCAAGAAATGAAGGGAACACTACGGTAGTTCAGTACTCTGTCCAATGGTCTAAATTACTTAGAATGCACAAACCAACATTTAGCTGTACTATCCAACACTCTGGGTTAGTATTCTTTGCCTTCCATAAACATTACATCTAAAAATATTCACAAAAGTCTTGGCTTCTCCTAAATTCAAAACAGGAAGCGCCTATAGTCTCTAAGCTGTCTTTATTCGTCTCCAAACCCCAAACTGGAATCCACCATTACTATTTTGTAATTATAATCTTTTTGTACAATGAGCTCTGACACTTTTTGAAAATGGTTTCCTGCCTAAGCTAGAGATATCCTGTTATTCTTAATAATATTCTATGCCACGTCAATGTTAAGATGTCTTGAATTCATAGGGACAGAACCATTCATGGCCAATAACTTTTTTCTCTTTGATTTTTGCAAAAAGGGATACTTCACAGAAACACTTAACCAATTTCTGTTTGAACAAGAGTCTCAATTTTCCTATCAATGAGACCCTGACCTTGCTTGATTCAGTGCTTTCCAGAAGGTATATAACCTGTGCTTATTTTATTTGCTCTGATTTTTGTGTTGAAGAGACAGATTGAAAGTGAAAAAGAATGATAACAATGGTGAAGATCATAATGACCCCAACAATAATGGTGTTGGGGGAAATTTAACAGAAAATCAAAGTCAGAAGACAGAGTCAGCAGCCCATTAACATTACACGAGTTAATATTACACATATGAAACAGAGAGAAGGCTGACATCTTAACGAAATTGAAGGGATTGGGCAGTCAGTATAATTCTCTAAAGGATAACTGAATTCAACCCCAAATGAGGAATAAAAACTTCTTATAAGAGACAGATGACATGGTAGGTAATAAGACCGTCAAATGTGTAACAAAAGAGCTTGCGCCTTTGATGCCTGTGGTCATGTAAATGCCTCCAAGAATGAATATTAGCCTAAGATAGATGTCATCTTTCATTGTTTTTTTTTTCTTCCAGTATTTAAATTTATAGCTCCATACATTCTCTCATAGTCAGTCCTCAAATGTATCCATTGATGCTTTATTTACCATCTGGCGAAATAAAAGTCTAGTCACGCACCAACTACCCTGAGTCTGAATCATTTCAGGATGCCAGATATAGAAAAAAGGGACTGTCTTCATTCTTTCTACAGTACGTATAATACCACTTGAACATCTGGAGAAGGAAAAGCAGCTGTTCGCTCTGTATGTGAGACCTTGGAAGATTATTTACCATTCTGAACTTCACTTCCTTTAACTGTAGTACAGGCATAATACAAAACTTAGATGGTGCTTAAGAACATTAAAAATAGCCATCTTATACCAGGCTCCAGTCACTCTGTTAAACCTTTTACATGTATGAATTTATTTAATCCTAATAACAATCCTATGACATAGGTGTCATGATTTACAGATGAGAGAACCAAGTACAAAGAGATGCAAACCATTTGCTCACAGCCATGCAATGGTGGAACAGGCTGTGAAGACAACGTACTCAGCTGCCACTCTAAAATATTTCTCTAATGACAGATGTTAAGCCCCTAGTCAGTGCTCAATTAATGGTTATTATTGCTCTTGTTGTCATAGGGAGGAGATGCAATATTTCTTACTTAAGCAGATTCAGTTACAAATTGAGTGCTTCCCTGAGATTCCCAAATGCATTTGGATGCAAAGAAAATCAGAACTGATAAAACAGATGCTTTAAAAATAATTGGATCAAATACAACATTTCCTTTTGGACCACATGTCCTCGATTTACAACTGGGCCGAACTGACTGGTCATCTCAGTCAAAAACATGCTCCGTTAAATGAAAATATCAGTTCAAGCTAATTGCTTGGGTAAATCAATTGTTTAGTTCCGTTTAAACTCATCAACTGTCAGTTCCATGAGGCTTCAGCCTCTCTCCTATGGTTTTCTGATTCTTTTGGGTATAAGACAGAGTTAAAATATCAATCTTGTTCCTTCAATCAATAAATAGACTTTGTAAACAGGTCACATCATAGAAGTGGCTGTTTCCTCCACATATGCATTTTTATGTTCAGAATCCATCACTTTTGCTGATGTTTATAAAGCCTACTTATGTTTTCCTGTTGCACAGTGTCAGAAAGCCTGGGACAGGCCTTTATTCCTGCCACCTTCTCAGGGTGAGGTGATAAAAATGACAGTCAGGTGGAGCACTTTACTCAAGGTGTCAAAATATATCAGTGCAGATATTTTATCATAGGTCATTACAGGATGCCAGAATGCAAAAGCTATGCTTGTCATCTTTATTTTACTATGAATATGTTTTGTGGGCCATTTTGATGCTAGGGTAAAAGTATGGAAAGCTAATGACGATTTGAAGGAAAAAATAGAAGAGAAATGAACTGAACTTATTTGCAAGGAATTATAAATAAACCATTGGTTACATCAGAAATAAAGAGTGTTTAATGAAACAAGAGAACTTATATAACAGCCCAATTATGTGTGGGCATTAGGGGAGCCTAATGGTTAGAACAAGGACTCATTTGAATGCGTTTCAGATTCAAACCCTGGTTCTGCCACTTATTTGCTATATATCACATAAGTATTAAATGCTGTTATTATTATTATTGAAACATTTGTATGAGCTATAATAAAAACATAAGTTTGCCTGAATTATGGTACCTAGTAATGTAGGAACGAGAATGGCAAAAAGTCAGTTGACCTGTTGGCTATTGTGAATAGTGCTGCAATGAACATGCGTCGTGATGACTTTTAAAAATCCGCTTTATAGGCTGCTCTTATCCTACTATTATTAGCCTATAATAAGGCCCATACAGTATTGGCACTATTATTAATCTACGTTTTATAGATGAGGGAAACTGAAGCCCAGAGGGGTACGGTACCTTGTTCAGAGATGCACAACTAGTAAGTGGCAGAGATGGGATTTGAACCCACGTCTAGTTACACCTAAATCTGTGCCTTTTCTTATTACTTTATTCTGCCTCTCAGTGAGGGGAAAGCTCTGATGCAGTGGAGTAAGATGGAAAAGTTAAGGGAGTGAGGACTTCTGGATCGAGGGGGCCCTGGGAATGGGGTGCAGTTTCTCCAAACAGCCAAGTTAGGAGCAGCACCGGCCAATGGGTGCTCTTGAGGGCCCAACAGAAGGAAAAAGACACAAAAACGGAAGCCAGCTATGGAAGTCTTCACCCATTTCTTCATTGCACCAGGGTTCAGCCCTATAGATTAAAGCACCTTGACCCTCTGGAGACGGATATGTCCCATTTCTTTCAGCTACACTGCACCCCAACTCAACCGAGGGGACGAATTTGCCAACCACAAACACCCATAGAGCTTTCCTCTACATTCAGGAAAATCTACCCAAAAGGAAAGAGAAGAGAGGCACGGAGTTTATTAAATTTCTTTTAGGCTTCCTGCCTGATTCTCCATCCCGCTGCCTAACTTGTTTTAATTTCTCCCGAGGAAGCCCATGGGTATATGCTGATTTGCTTGGCCACAGTCATGGGTACTTTTTAGAAAAACAAAGCCGAGAAGAGCTCTAAGGCTCCTGTGACGTGCACCATCAGCCAATAGTTGTTTTATTAAGTGCTGACTCTGCCCGTGGAGCTGAGTTAATGGAGGTGGGAAAAAAAAAGCCAGGGCCCAAACAAGGAACCATTCAGATGTAGTATTCAAAATATCAAGGTAACAGAGAGTTTCTGTCCCAAGCCCTGTGGGGCCGAGTCTATATGAATGAAAGGGGAGCAGTTGTTCTCCATGCACCCAGTCAAGCTATTCATAGAGACCCAGAGACAGGGCAAAGACCTATTACTCACAGCCTCCGCTCCCAGCCAGCTCCGGATTATTCCCTATGGGAGAGCTCCTTGCGCCTTGTCCAATTTCATTTTAAAATTTGAGTTTTACCTAGAATTTTGTTGATTAGTAACATGTTCTGTTCTTGGGTGTTGGTTTTCTTCCCTTGCTTTTTTGAAAAAGGGGGGATTGTAGGGACTTGAAAACAAGATGCAAATCGGAAAATATAGGCTCAAACTGAGAACCTTGCGAAATGTGGAACAAAATACGAATTGGAAGGGGAACTGAAAGCGGCATAAATCACGGATATCAGAACAAAACATCACTATTAATGACAAATCCTTGTGGCAATGAAATCTAGATATGCAACTCACTAGAATTCTTACAGTGGATAGACTCCTTGTGTGCCTACATGTGGCGTGAGTGTGAGCGTGCGTTTGGGTGTATGTTTTAAAAGGAACAACCCAAACAGAAAGAGACAGTCTGCAAAGCAGCAACTGGAGAAAATGGCAAAATGAGGAGTGATGGATAAAGTAGCCAAACCAAGAGTCTGCTGCTGAAATTACAACCAGATTGCCTCTGAAAAGCAAATAAGCCCGAACAAATAAAGCCCTGTGGCAGATTTGCTTTCACAAGTGTACCTGCGAGACGATGTCCAGACCCCTCCTTTCAGAGGAAAGGCGAAATGGCTAAGAGGAGGCAGGGGGCAATGCTGAGGCAATGTGTTCAGGACCTGCAGGACAGCGAAGCCCTGAGCTGACCCACAGAGGCCCCCGCCCAAGGGCTGCTCATCACGGTGGGACCGACACAGGGGCAAGAACCGCCGGTGAGGCCTTGAAACAAGTAGCAGTTCAGGAAACACAGAAACCAGAGATGTTAAGGAGCATTCTCTTGGGATCTTTGGGAATGAGAATGTAAAAGCCAGCCAGAGAAGGGATAGGCCAGCAGGGAGACGCGAGCAAATGTGCTGACATCTGACATGTATCACCAGCACCCAGATGCTCTGTGACTAAGCGTGGGCTGCTCTGCGTTTATGGATTTCCACATCACAGGCGGCAGATTCTGGGAGAGCGTTCTTGGAAGGAGGTGGACATATGGTCATGTACCCTGGGCCTCCTGCCTCAGATATTCTGAAAGAGCAGCCACTCCAAACGAAAAATATTAAATGAATACAAGACTTTGTGAAACTCAACTCAGCTCAGGGTGAGGATGGTATTAATTCAACCTCACTTAGATCCCAATATAGTGTCTCAGCTTGGGTCCTTTCCATGGTCCAGATGAATATTAATAATGACCATAATAATCGCTAATATTTATTATCGTTTCCTGTGTGTCAAGGTCATTACTTGCATTTTCTTACTGACTCCTCACAGCTACCCTATGAGGGAGCCATCATTGCTATCCATCTCCATTTTATATAGATATATTGAATAACTAGCCAGGTTGCCACAGCCAGGACAAGGCAGAGCTGGGATCCAAACAGCAGTTCCTGCTCACTCCTCAGTCAGCTAACCACCCTGCCCGAAGGACTGAGGTCCTGAACTCAGTTACTTAAGAAATTAGCCGGGTCTTTGCAGTGGCAAAGGATTCAGGAGACGATTCTGATCTAATTTCATGGCTGCCAATCAAACAGGATCTAGCCATCAGATGACTCAAACGAAAGGTTTTTTATTCTTCCAAAGTTGCCGCATAAACATTGTCTACTCTGCTTTCTTGAGACAGAGATCTAGGTGAATATCTGGGAGTTATGCAAAACAGCCACCTCCAGGGCTCTTCCTTACGGCCAGTGAAGATTCCTCCACCTCTTCCAGCCCCTACGTCTCTGCAGATCTGAACGAGGAGAAGTGACATTTGGAATGACACATTGAGACCTGCTGGATCCTGGAGTGCCTTCCTTACCAACGAGGATTCATCATTGAATAAATTTAAATAATGTTTAGCCTACTTTTCTCCTTAAAACAGTTTTATTGCATGCATTCTAATTCAGAGAAAATCGGATGACTATGTATGGTATCCACGGCAACTTTCACTTAAGCAGAATATGAAATTAACCAGGCCACTCCGTGCCTCTAACGTTCTAGATAAATGGAGGTAACTGCAGGCAGCGCATATTAGCACTCTCTTGAAGGCAATTTCAGGAATTCTATGCCTTTAGGGTCCTAAAAAGGGTCAGATTAGGCCCTGTGTAACGTACTTGGGTAGACAGCCAAGATAGAGCCATTCTGAGCCTCAATTTCCCCATTTCAGAATTGCAGAAATTGGGTGGTTAGCTCTTCCACTTTTCTCCCATTCCTGATTTTCATTGGATTGATCCAGATTTTTTCTTCTTTTTTCTCCCTCAGTTAGTGGCATAGCAGTTGAAAACACCCTACTTCTATTTCACAAGTGTTTGTCTTTGATTAAACAAAACATAAACAGATTTTATTTTTTACAGCCATTTTAGGTTTACTGAAAAATTGAGCAGAAACTATAGAGTTCCCAACCCCTCCCCAAACCCCCCGTTTCTCCTGTTATGAACATTTTGCCTTGGTGTGATACATTTGTTATAATTGATGAACCTACATTGATATATGATTCCTAACAAAAGTCCGTAGTTGACATTAGGCTTCCCTCTTGGGGTTGTATGTTCTATGGGTTTGACAAATGTAGAATACATGTATCCCTTACTGCAGTATCATACAGAATAGACTCACCATCGTAAAAATCCCCTGTGCTCCATGGACGCATTTCTCCCTCCTCCCCAGTCCCTGGCAACGCCGATCTTTTTACTGTCTCTACAGTTTTGCCTTTTCCATAATGTCACGTAGCTGGAGTCAGACAATATGTGTAGCCTTTTCAGACTGGCTTCTTTCACTTAGCTATATGCAGTTGTTTTCTCCATGTCTTTTCATTGCCTTTGATTTTTTAATAAACATGTAAACCCTTATGTTTCTACCAAAATAAGGACTTAGTATCTATTACCCACCCTGCTTTCCTACCACAAAGAAATGCTTTTATGTTTTGTATCATATCAGCTACCTCCAACTTAGGTTTGGTTGAAATTTTGGTTGCAGATAGGTATTAAAATTTTTTATATTATACCTCTTATATTGGAAAAATCTTTTCTTAATGTTGCAAGCCTCACGATGCCATGGTCATCAATTGTTTAAACTTAACCCTCTGTGTCAGTGATTTTTCACTCCTTGCTGTTTCTTGTACACCGTGTCTTCCCTTCATCAGATTCTTCGTCCTGCCTCTAATCCAGGGCTCTCTGTGGGCTGGGTGAGCAGAGGTAGACCAGCCGGGACAGGAACTCATTTGACTGCTGGTGTTCCATTGGACAGGCAGTCTCACTGCTAATGCCAACACTCCTAGGACTGCCTCTGGAGAATTGGACTGCCCTGCTTGGCATGAATTTAGCAAGCATGTATTAAGCAACTGCTATACGCTATTACTGGGCTTCAAGAGAAACACGTGTCACTTGAATTCTGTCATCAAGAATTTTCTGTTCTCTAGATTAGTGGTTACCAGAGGGGAAGGAGGTTGGGGGGTGGGTGAAAAGGATAAAGGGGCACATATGTATGGTGATGGATAAAAACTAGACTATTGGGGGCGAGCGAGATGCAATCTATACAGAAACTGATATATAATAATGTACACCTGAAATTACACAATGCTATAAACAAATATGACCTCAATGAAAGAGTTAAAAAAATAAAAAAGAATGTTCTGTCCTCACCGGTGTGGGTGGGAGATCAGGGGGAAGGGACAGGATGGTGGCAACTGGTGTCAGAAACAGTGGTGACCAATTCAAGGTAATTAACTAATATTAATACTAATAATATTAATCATTAACATCTACTGAGAATGGCAGAGATTCTTCTAAACTCTCTCTATTGTCTCATTTAATTCTCGTAGCAACTCTATGAGATGGGTGCTATTATTCCCATTCAGGAAACTAAAGGACAGAGAAATCAAGTCGCTGCCCAAAGGTTAGAGAGTCAGTAGATTGCAGAGCCTGGATTCCATCTTGGACAATCGCTCCCAAGTGGTGAGCTAAGACGGAAGGTAAAAGATAGTTTCTCAGCCCTGAGTCTCTCCTGGGCCCATCCATCCTCTGATGCCACTCTTGCTATATCTCTGAGAAAAATTCTGCTCCTATCTCATTCTTTTCTTCTGTTGGCTTTGCTTCCTAGGGGCCAACCTAGCTTTTCAGCTGAGAGCACAAAGCTCTTTACTAAGCAGCCCAACTATCCTCCAGCACTGGCTCCTCTTGGTCCTCACTCCAGCCTCTCTGAATCTTCACTCTTCTCTGCCTGTCTGGCCATATTAGGACTCTGTCTCTACTCCTTCTCTTTCTGGAACACTTTCCTCTCATCCATTGCCTGGAACACTCCCACTACCTTTTTTTCCAGGACCACTCTCAGACATAACCTCTTTGTGAAGATTTTCCCCTGCCCCCCAGGCAAAGTTGGTAATTCCCTTCTGTGAGCATCCATACACTCTACTCATATTCCTATGATAGTCCTTGCAAAGTGGTATGTACTTTACCATCTATTTACTTGTCTGTGACCTCCTCAGTGTCAGGGTGTGTATCTTATTCATCTCTGTGTGCTCAACCTTTTGTGGAGCTCATCACATTGTTGTCTCTCATTTGTAACCCATATAAAAACCAGCAAGTCCTGTGTCCCCATCTCATGGAGTGCTCCTCAAAGAAGCACATCCACCATCAAAAATTAATTTAAGTATCGGGCTGGCCCGGTGGCCGAGTTAAGTTCGCGCACTCTGCTGCAGGCGGCCCAGTGTTTCGTCGGTTTGAATCCTGGGTGCGGACATGGCATTGCTCATCAAACCACGTTGAGGCAGCGTCCCACATGCCACAACTAGAATGAGCCACAACTAAAAATACACAACTATGTACCAGGGGACTTTGGGGAGAAAAAAGGAAAAAATAAAATCTTTAAAAAGAAAATTAATTAAGTATTATAATTCTTACTTGGTCTCTTGAGGAGTCATCCAAGGATTACATATTTTATGCACTGTAAAGCCTTTTAAAAACTCTCCTCCTCATCTCTGCCACTTTCTTTTTTTTTCCTTTAAGATTGGCACCTGAGTTAACCCTGTGGACAATCTTCTTTTTTCTTTTTTTTCTTCTCCTCCCCAAAGCACCCCCAGTACATAGTTGTATATTCTAGTTGTAGGTCCTTCTGGTTCTGCTATGTGGGATGCTGCCTCAGCATGGCCTGATGAGTGGTGCCATGTCCACCCCCAGGATCTGAATTGGCAAAACCCTGGGCCGCCGAAGTGGAGCACATGAACTTAACCGCTCAGCCATGGGGCCGGCCCCTCATCTCTGCTGCTTTCAATGGCCTACATAGACATGGCAGCTTTTCATACATCCATTCATTCACTCATTCACTTGTTTGTTCATCCAGTCCATCGGGAAGCATTTATTGAGAAACTACGTGGTGCCAGGCACTCTTTTTAGTACTGTTTCTTCCAAAATGTTCTCTCTCTCCTGCTCTACTTTTCAAATCTCAAAATTCTCCCAAGACATCTAGCCCAAGCACCTTTCTATACTCCCTCTGGTTTTTATTCTGAAGATCAGCCTAACTTTTCCGGCCTCTTTAGTTTCCTCTCTTGGTCCACTAACAGGATTCCCTTTGATAACTCACAGTCTAGAAACTGAGCCAGAAAACTAGAATCCCCTTAGAATGCACCCAAGAGGAGGGGAGGAGATTATGAAAATTAATACATTAGTAATATTTGTCCTTGCTACATACACATACGCATGTGTGCATACGCAAACAAAAAATAAGAAACAGGGCAAACATATTCTGAGTTCCAAAAGTATGATGCAATTGGTAAATGCTATAGGATTAAGGGCCAAAATACGTGTTTGGGCCCAGATGAATTTCCTCATAGTGATCTAACCGCTGCATTGCAGTGAATCAACACTGGACTCTGGGCCAGAGGAGTCCCGCTCCTGGCTCTGCCCCGCAGCACTGGGTGGGCCATCTGGAATGAGCACCTTAACTCTTTGGGCCTCTAGTTCCTCATCTCTGAGATGGGCATGTTTATACCAGCAACATCCCTCTTTGAGGCGCTTAAAGCTCTAACGACATAACAGAAGCCTGGTCCTTCCGAGCTCAGGAATGGTTGTTCAGTCCGAATCCTTCCATTCTAAATTCTTTTTGTGTGGGACCCAATGAGAGTCAGGAAATGCTGGGACCAGAGTCCAAGGTCTGTATCACAACAAAGGAAACTAAATCAACCAGCATACAAGTTTTGTCAGGGCAGGGATTTTCGTTTCTTTTGTTATCTGATACATGATACATCCTGAGGGCCAGCCCATTGTAAGAGCTCACTAAATATTTGTTGAATTAAAAAAAAAAGTTCAAGAGTAGTGGTTGCCAGAGGGGATGGAGGTGGCGGTGGGGGGGGGGGGGGGCGTGAAAGCTGTAAAGGGGCACATATGTATGGTGATGGATAAAAACCAGACTATTGGTGGTGAGCACGGTGCAGTCTATTCAGAAACTGGTAAACAATGATGTGCACTTGAAATTACACAGTGTTATAAACCATTATGACCTCAATAAAACAACTGAGAAGAAAAAGTTCATATTGCAGGGTAAGGTGTATTTCTGTGCCCTCCCCACCCCACCCTTGGCATGTGAGCACCCTGAGGGCTGATTTCTAAGAGTTAATCAACGAGTGGCTGTTGAAGGCCTGCTGTGTGCAGAGATGGGTCTGGAGACCCCAGTAGGGTGGATGTGGGATATGGCAGGAACTAAAGGAAAGGCCCAGCCCTTTGGGATTTGCACTCCTGGCACAGACAGCACCAGCAACCGTGTGGTCAAAGGACCATTTACGAACCAGCAGGCCTGCCAGGCCCCAGGGTGGTGGCCCTGTTTGAACCCACAAGGACTGTCCTGGTAGAAATGCTTATCCCTCCATGCTTTCCAGATGAAGTGTCCTTCTGAGGGGAGAGAGGAGAGGATGTGAGCAGAACTATGCATTTCTATCCTCGGTGCCCACGAGGGTGCCTCACCGGAATTTCCTCAGGCAGCCACACTTCTGGGATGGACTCTCACTTCTGTCATTAGAGTCATCTCCTTGGTTCTCTCTTGGTTGCATCACTGAAAATCTGTCTGTTGTTATTTCCCCATCAGCGACAGGGAGCCTGTGTGTGCAC
Organism: Equus asinus; assembly: GCF_041296235.1. Taxonomy (NCBI): domain Eukaryota; kingdom Metazoa; phylum Chordata; class Mammalia; order Perissodactyla; family Equidae; genus Equus; species Equus asinus. Next base: position 141,297,389 of record NC_091792.1, read on the forward strand.
ACAGCCACAGGTCACAGTTGGGTGGATGCTGTGGCCTGGCATTGCCACGTATGGGGTCTCCTAACACAACTTCTCACTTGAACAAAGATGAAACTGAGGCCCAGAGGGGGCCCTGGCCTTGCTCAAGGTCACATAACTAGAAAGATCCTGCAGTGGGACTTGAGTCTTCTGAGTCCCTCTGCAGGGTTCATGATCAATCAACATCGCTTCCATCGAGATGATCTTACTGCATGTTAATAAGGTGGAAATGCCTTGTTCTGTTTTGTTTTATTCTTCCCTCTTTCCAAAACCTTTGAGCACCAATCTACTTCTTTATGAGTATTGACTGAGCACATCTATCTGCCCAGCACTTGTGAGAATCTGTAGGAGCTAAAAAGATCCAAAGACTCAGGCTTCGTCTCCATGGAGAACTGTGGGGACAGATGGGACCAAACCCAGGACACAAGGACAGTCCAAACCCAGGTCTGACTCTGAGGACAGTCCTAGCTGCAGAGCAGGCTGGATCTTGGGGGAGAATTTAGGAATTTTGTGTCATAGTGGAAGGAATTGGGTGAAAATTCCAAATACTGATTCGCATTTTTGTTGGCTTTTTCCAACTGGGCAAATTTTCCATCTGCTTCTGGTTTTACATCGAATGCAAGTGACACTGCCAAGAGAGGAAGGATGCTCTACCTTCAAATCAGGAGGCCCACTCCACAGTTCCAGGTGGAAGGAGGGCACCCAGCCCTGAATCCTGGGACAGCTGCTTCTCACAACCTTCCAAGTTATTGGGCATTCAGATTCCTGGAGACAATAATTGGGCTTTTTGGGGTCTGCTTGGGTCTTCTTGGCCCTAGGATGCTGGCTAAAATATCTCAGACCATAAAAATACCAGAATGAAAATACTTGTAACAACCACACATCCACATATTCCACGCAGAGGCTGTTAAAACCTCCAAATTACACCAGGGTTGCTCTTCAAGGCCGCAAGAGTGCACAGTGGAATGGAAAAGGAGGGGATATTTTCAGGGTGAGTTCAGTACCAATCATTATAAGCTTTCATTTGTCCTCCTAAAATTGTCTTCTTCAAGGCTTTCAAAATCATTTATACAAGTTGACTCCCTTTTTAAATGGTTTTACCAGGCCACAACAAGGCATGGTCTTTACATACTGCCTTTCTCAATATAACTAATCAAATCTCTGGTTGGGAGAGACAAGGTCCAGTAAAATTTGGTGGTTCTGACCCACCCATTCTACTCTGAAATCCCTCTTCTGCCCCTTGAGTCCAAACCACCGCCAGGTTTTGCCTAGACTTGGAACAAGCATTGGAACTGGGCTGTCTATCCCGTTTTTCTTTCTCACTTCCATTCGCAACAAGACACAACTCTTATTTTTCTCAAATGCACACCTGGCCATGACCCTCCCCTGCTTGAAATCCTCAATGGTTCCCCATTGCCTCCAGGTCCAAACATTTTCTGGGAGCTTTCCAGACCCTCAATGATCTGGCCCCGCCCAACGTCTCTGGCCTCGTCTGACACCATTTCTAACTTGGTTAGATATGTCCATCTAGTGTATGTGAACTTATTTGGAAAAAATGTCTTTGCAGATGTAATTAAGTTAAGGATCTAGAGATGAGATCCTCCTGGGTTATCTTGGTAGCAATTAAATCCAATGATAAGTGTCCTCATCAGAGAAAGGCAGAGAGAGATCGGAGACGCACAGAGGAGAAGGCTGTGTGAAGATGGAGGTAGAGAGTGACTTATAGAGGAACATAGTGAGAAGAACTTGGAGCCACCGAAAGTCGGAAGAAGCAAGGAAGGATTCTCCCCGAAGGCCTCAGGAGGGAATGCAGGCTTGCCGATTTTAGATTCTGGCCTCCAGAACTCAGGGAATAAATTTCTGTTGTTTTAAGCCACACAGTTGGTGGCAATTTGTTACGGCAGCCCTAGGGAACTTCGACACTGCTGTACCGCTGGCACTCGACACGCGGCGCAGCACTGAAGCGGTGGCCCCAGACCATATCTGGAATGAACTAAGTCTGGGAGAGTGGCAATGGGGTGAGAAGGATTGGGGAGGGTGGGACCGGGGAGATGTGCTAGAGGTCCTACAAGTCAGCAATTTCCAGAGGCACCTCCAATACATCAGTGTCACTCTCCTCTTGGATGAGGGGCCCTGGAGTGGATGATTTGCAACTCTGCTTTCACAATACTCCAGTGTGCCTCCTGTTATCTCAGGAGGTGTCGCAAAATCTCAGAAATGTTCTCTCAGCAAAATTGTTTAAGTCAACTTTAATAGGTAGTTGTATATTTAAAAACATATTTCAATTAATTGGCAAGCAATTTGAGTATCTATGAGTGCCTTCAAATGTTACATGAGTTGAACAGACTCTTGATTTTTCCCCTGAAATCTGTACCTACTCCAGCCTTTCCATCTTGATAAAGGGCACCACCCTCCGGTTAGTTGTGCAAGCCCAAGACTGGAGTGACACCCTTATTTTCTCCCTTGCCACCACCCCCATCAGCAAGTCCTGCTAATTCTATTTTCAGAACACATCTCCAAGGGGTCTGCCTCTCGCCATCTCCAAGCCTCCACTCTAAGAGTTCAAACCACCATCCTCTCATTCTTGGACTTCTACAAAGGCCCCCCCTCACTGGATTCACAGCTGGCTCTCTTGCTCTCTTACAATCTAGTCTCTATCTAACAGCCAGAGTCACCTTTCCAGACAGAAATCTGATTCTGACAATCCCTGCTTGAAATCTTTCAATTGCTTTTCATTGCTTTTAGAAAAATATTCAAACCCATTACCATGGCCTCCCAAGCCATAGTGGCCCTAGCCCTTGCTTACCTTTTCACTCTCCTCTTGTACCACTGTCGCCTGTGACTCTTGTGCCACAGCCTCACCTTCATCCTTCTGTTCTTTTGATGCTCTAATCCCATTCCTACCTCAGGGCATTTACATTTGCTGTATCCTCTGCCAGGAATGCTCTTTTATGATTTGCATGTGGGTGGCTCCTCACTTTCCCATGCCAGCCTTCTTTTCAGAGAGGGATTCCATTACAACTGTCTGTACAAAGTAAAAAGTATCCCCCTTTCCAAACTGTTCCATGCATCCTTATAATTTCCTTTGTAGGCAGATTATGAGCTAAATGAAGGGATTAGTCTGCTAGGGCTGACATAAAAAGTACCACAAACTGGGTGACTAGAAGAAGAGGTGGCGATGTTGGCAGAGTCGGTTCCATCCGAGGACTGTGAAGGAGAGTGTGTTTGCGCCTCTCCCCAGCTCCTGGTGGTTTGCCGACAGTCTTTGGAGTTCCTTGGCTTCTGCTGCATCACCTGATCTCTGCTTTCAGCTTCACTGGGGCGTTCTCCCTGTGTGTGTATCTGTTCCCAAGTTTCCCCTTTTTATACAGCAGATAAGGGGCCCACCCCAGCTGACCTCATCTTAACTAATTACATCTGCAATGGCCCTATTTCAAACCAGGTGACAGTCTGAAGTACTGAGGATTTGGACTTGAACATATATACTTTTAGGGGGACATAATTCAACCCATAACAGGGTTATTTGTTTACTTCTTTGATTACTTATTTGCCGTCTACCCCAATGGAAGGTAGGTTTCTTGAAAGCAGAGAAGTCATCCATCTTGTTCCCACTGCCGTATCCACCACACTAAAACCATCGTGTCGCACAAAGGCTCTCAGTAAATAATCCTTATTAGATAGTGGTGATGGTTGCACAGCTTTTAATATACTGAAAATCACTGAGTTGTATACACTGAGGGGGTGAATTTATGGTATGTGAAATAAATCTCAAAAATAAACAATTCCTCCTTGAATATATACAGTCAATGATTATTTATTGTATAAATATCTATTCTTTCTGGGACTCAGTTCCTCTCTCTGTAGTATGTCCTAATTCCCCAGAGGTTTAAGGACGTTAACATTTTTGAGAATCTGATGAACATTTCTCCCCAGTACAATGTCGACAGGCCCCCACCCATGTGCCTGCACACACCTCACCCAGTACTCTCCTCATAACTTCAGAGAGCTCATGGACACCTCGAGCAAGGCTGTTTCTACGGACCAAAGTAACAGTGCCTTGGTTAGAGGGCAGAGACCCTTCTGGTTCTGAAAATTAGGAGATTCCGCACACCTGTGTCCTGCAAAGCACAGCGTTTCCAGAGGGAAAGTGAAATACTTCGCCTCTGCTTACAAGGGGCTTATAGTCTACTTAGAGGAAAAAAACTATACAGTACCAAACCAAGCGGAGAATTCCAAACAGTTCAGAGAAAGGTTTCATGCAGGCTCTTGGGTTGAAACTACCCATGTCTAAGCTTTCTGTTGGCACACTGACAAAAGAGCTAGACACATGCAGAAAAAGGCGAGAAAGAGCATGCAAGCTTGCTTAAGGGTTTGAAAACCAGTAGAATCAATAAAAAGCGGATTTTGCCACAATAAATTTAATAAAACGTCTCATTGACATTTGAAATAAAAATGACTGTTATTACTTTCCTTTAAAAACCTATTAATGTCATATAGCTTCTTTTGAAAAATACTAACAATGATTTTTCATGTAACAGGAATGGTTTTGAAGCAATGTAATTGCTCTCTGCTGCTGTCTGCACCCAGGCAGGCTCCCTCAGCCAGCTTGTGAAGAAGCCAGTTTCTACACATGGATAGGCCTTAACCCTCCCTCCCTCAACTCACACACCAAATAGAAATTCTCATAACAAGAGGATTAATTAATAAAGAGGAGGCGGTGGTCCTGGGGGGAGAAGAGAAAACCAGCCATTACAATCTTTATAAATTCAGAGAAGACAACATTCTCAGCTGTAGAACTCTGTAAAACTCTCTGAACTCTGTTGAGAGTCATCTTTTTCCCTTAAAATGACTGTGCTCAGTCCATATCCCATTAAGGACACTTAAGGAACCCTGAATAAACAGCTGAATTAGAAGAAGGACTTTCTGGAAAATTGGCTAGGAGGAAAATTAATCCAACGGTTGTTTTAAGTTCTACAGTGGGTTATCTTATGGGTTTAGGTTGGCGAGATCATTGGCCTCAAAAGTGTTTTCTTATCCCACCAACATCTCCATGAATTAAGAGCAAAACCTACTAGTCAAAATTAAGCAGGCAAGAGCAGTAAAGGAGGTGAGGTGATGGGGGAAGGAAGGAAAGGTGGGAGGAAGAAAGAAAGGGGGAAAGAAAGCAGGAGACAGCATGGAGCTTGGTTGCTTGGTTGGCTTAAGAGCGTGGATTTTAATTTTTCAGGTCCATCAACTTAAACATAAAACCTCTTCCACAACTTGACTCTGGACTCTGGAAGGACCAGGTGAGCAATTGCTTTGTTGCTAAGGTTTGTATTTCAAATTATCATACATACAAATCAAAAGTCTTATATTTCAGGCAAACCTGGATACAAGCTCTCGCTTAGGCAGCCC